>NC_080385.1:20891480-21491480 GCF_014773155.1 Arachis stenosperma
CACGGGTAACGTATTTGTTGATTATGAAACTGTAGGATCCTGAGAATCAGCTTTATAAGAAGTCCTTGGAAGTTACTTATAAGGTAATAGAATAGCTTTTGCCTTACAGTTTTATCTAAAATTAGCTTCCTGTTGTTGGTCATGTTTCTGCTGTTTAGCGAACGGTTTATCTCTCAATAAGATCTTAGATTTTGATTTTTTTTGTTTATCTCTCAATAAGATATGAGATTTTGAGTTTTTGGTTGAATTTTTTAGATTTATTTTTTATTTTTTATATATATTTAACTAGTCTTGTTGTTGACTTGGAAAAATATGAAGGAAAAAGAATCAAAAGTGTGTGTATTTTCTTAATATTATGCCAGATGATTCGGATATTTTATGTCGCAGCTAATATGTTAAGGTTAAACATTGGGGACGTTTTCTATTAAAATCAACATTGGATCATTGGCATCAGAAGTTTACCTTTAGATTTGTCTGATCAGAGCAAAATATATAGTTTTTTTTGTTCCTAATCATCTGTATAGTTGGAATAATTTTGGTTCACCTTAGATGATGAAAATTGTTCTTCTAATGTTGCAGTCTTGATTAACATGCTATTAGCCATATATCAACTTCTGTGTTTTCAGAATAGATTTTGCTAAAGGCAAGTTTAAGTTCTCCCCATTTTTATTTCTGTTACTTATGATTATATTTAACCTATTTGCCATTGTATCACTTCTATTCTAACCAGTCTCTGTGAACTGTGTGTCTCAGGTCCCAACATTGCACATGGAGATCCACAAAAATGGGCTTGTTCATATGACTAGTGGTGAGGCATCCTCTACACCTTCAAAAACAAAGGTTGGACTTACCGAAATTCCATTACATTTAACTCTTTTTTTTTCATGTTCACCAACTTTTTCTATTTTCTTTAAATCAACAACAGCTTGTGATGTCATGTTTAAGAAACTGCATTTTTGAAAATATTAAAATGCTAAAATTAGCTTGATTGGGATTGAAGATTGTTCCTGCTAAGATTGAATTATTTTAATTTTGGCATGCAGAGCCTCTTATTCATCTTCAGTGATGTTGTTAAAATTTTTTACTGATTTAGCTATTAATTATTTTACTGTTAATTGTTCCTAAATGGTTTTTCACTATCGATTTCAAACTTCTATCATAATTCTTTTTTTAGTTAACATATACATACCAGCTTGTATTCATTTTTATTCTGGGGCTATTTGTTATATTTCTCATTAAATTGTTAAAATAATTGTACTCTTTCAATCAATAATAGAAATTCATAAAAGTTAGGGTTATAATAGTAAAGGAAAGCAAACATTAGGCAAATTTACTATGAGTAACTTGTAATAAATATTAGTGTGCTCAATTTTATGATCTTAAAAATCAGAATATACTGCATAGTACATACATATTTGCTGATTTTTTTTTATTTGGATGTTCAAATAGCTATGATATTCTCTGCTTTATTGCAACTCCAGCTTGCACAAAAAACCTTCGTATGCTGATAATGTGGATGATGAATAATGTTCAGGGGTTGATATTCATGGAATCCTTCTTCTGAGAACTTTGATTGGAAAGGTCAGAGGGCTGCATTGATTATTTTGCTTTTTTAAGTTTTAGAAATACATAGCTGCAAATTAAATGCAAGGATTCTTCTTTTGTTTAGATATTTGGCAGCATTGGATCAGTAGGAGGAGGCCTTGCTTTAGGTAAAGAGGGTCCTCTTGTCCATACTAGTGCTTGTATTGCTTCTTTGCTTGGACAAGTAAGTATGTACTACTCAGTATATGGTAGTATCAAAATGGTATGTTAAGAATACAATATGCGCATTGTATGTGTTAGATCTTTCAGTATGTCCTTTCAATGCTTTGTTTCCTTAAATAAAGAGGCTAAAATGCGGTGGCAACACCACATGAAGTGTCCATTATATTTTAACTGACCATTTAAATGAACCTTGCTTTATAATTTATTAACACTTGCACATTATATTACCTGAATTATCCTCTGATGATGCTGTGCATTACTCTTTTAAGACTATTTTTGTGTGATTTTCGCTGAATATATATTTTACATGGAAGAAATTGATATAATCTGTTGGCGTTGTGTCTTGAGTAGGGTGGTTCCACTAAGTATCCTATACATTCAAGATGGTTTCAAGTATTCAAAAGTGATCGAGATCGCTGAGATCTGGTAACTTGTGGGTCTGCAGTAGGAGTTGCTGCTGCATTTAGAGCTCCTATTGGTAGTGTATTATTTGCATTAGAAGAGGTAACATCTTAATTGGTAAGAAATTCTTAGTGACATGGCTCTTTTTTATTAGAAGGGAAAACATGGTAAATCATTCATCATATATATTTTTGTTTTGATTTGTTTCCTATACTCTCGAAAGTGGAGGAGTTAACTTACGTGGTGTGTCTTCTTCACTTCTGCTATTGTTGCTGTTGTAGTGCGAACTGCAATGGGATGGTGTAAGAATGAAAATTGCGAATATTTTGGGTCTGGCGGATTCATAATATGGAATATATCAGAGTAAAGATCTGTGTTTTCACCTTTTTCAGTGCCAGTTGAGTATTAAAGTTTTATTTTTCTCCTCTTCCGTTGACTGATTTTATTTTTAGTGGTCAAGAGGATTATTCCTTTGTAGAACTATTGCCAATGGCTATTATTAGGGTTATTGGAGACCTACTAGGCAAGAGTTTTCACCTTTGTTTTGCACTTCTGTATCATGAATTTTTTAAATTTTGTAACTAAGTATAAGGAAATGGATATGTGACACTTGGAATTGTAATTCTTATTTTCTTGTTATGACTTTGATTTTTGGTACTTTATGATCAAAGCCTACTTTTGTGGTGACAAGTTTATATATAAGATTTTTTTATGGGGAAATTTATATATATGTTGGATTGGTTGATATATACAATGTAAAATTGGTCTATGATTTAAAAATTATCTATGAATTTTGCACGAAATAAATGAAAAAAAAATCTCTGACCTAATTTATGGCCACGCTTAAAAAGCGTGGCTATATCTTACTATTGGCTTTAATAGGTACGCTTAATAAATGTGGTCATAACCTAAAAATTGGTACGCTTTAAAAGTGTACCCATATCCTCATCTATTGGCATGCTTCGTAAGCGTACCCGTATCTTTCAGTAGTCATAAATAGCCACACTTACCAAGCATAGCCATACATTACCCTATTAGCACGTTTAAAAAGTGTAGTCATATCTTACCTTATTGGCACACTTTAAAAGTGTAACCAAAATAAACAATCTGGGACGCTTTAGAAGCGTGGCGATATGTGGACTTTTCGGTACGATTTTCAAGCATAGCTATAGGCTAACACCTATTGCCACGAGAGATCCACAAAAGTGTGGCGATAGAGCAACCGACATGCTCGCGGATGTGACCCTTTCAAAAGTGTACCGATAGCTCAAAAAGCGTGCGAAAAGCTATCGGTATGCTTTTAAGCACTTTTCGGCACGCTTTAAAAGCGTGGCAAAAAGCTTATTTTCTTGTAGTAATTCCTTCCTTCTTCATCTTTCTTCCATAAAATTTTTCACTTTTATCACTTGCCAACACAACCACCACTACCTCCGTCGCAAAGTCCACCATCCCACTAGATCTACTCTTCTACCCCCACTTCTCCCAAATAATTTAATATTGCCATAACCACCATGACTTCTTCCATATGTCCTACAATTTTTTTATCTTTTGTCTCTTCGAATCCCTAATTCTTTGTGGCTGTTACTCCTTCTCACCATCATTGCTCCTCTCGAATCTCGTTGCCTAAACCATCATCTCCTCTCCCTTAACATGCTTTTCCTTTTTCACTCCCTGATACTTCCCGATACTCCTCGATGCTCCGCAACATGACAGTTGTGACAATGACGATGAATGTGCAACGAGGCGGTGATGCTGAAAGGGCTTATGCCACTTAACGTGCCACTAGATCAGTGGCTTTTTGTGTTCAACGGAGTGGTAAGGCTTATGCAGTGCGAGCGTGCCGTGATTTGGTGAATTCCAATGATGATGGTGAAATGCTTATTATGTTTGATATGGATAGGGTTCTACGAAATGGAGGGTATTTGTGGCTTAATAGATTGTACAGCAAAAGGGTGCAATTTGAAAATATTTTTACACTGTTGATTGAAAAATTTAGTTATAAGAAGATCAAGTGTACTACTAAAAATAAGTCTGACATTGGTGGTATCTAGAATGATTAAAATTTTCTCATTATATTATTTTATAAGTCTACATTAAGACGATAAGTTGAAACTTTTTTACTTCTTGATTTGTTGTTTTGATTTAATTTTAAAATGTTTAATAATACTATTAGAGATAACAATAATGATAAAAATAAAAAAATATTCTAGAGCAAAGATGAAAAAAATGATATTTATAGATTTATTTTAATAAAATTAAAATTTTGTTAGTTGTGTCTAACAATAATAAACTTTTATGATTATTAAATTGATTTAAATTTTTCGTGATCAATTTTATTGGCGTTAAAATTTTGTATGACAAAAGTAGTTATTTACTCAAAAACATATAAAGAAACATGATTATTATCTAATAAACAACACTTTTTGTAACAACTATTTTAATATGAGTTTATGCCTAATTCATAAGTTTAGATTAATCAGGATATCACATGATCCTAAATACTAAACTCCATATATATATAAAACCACATAGTTGATTTAAAAACATTTTAGTATTTTTTTAATGACCAGGTTAATTACATAAAAAAAAATAATTACAAGAGAGTGACATCATTAAATCAAGTACACAACCAACTATGCTATAATTACATTTAGAATAAGTAAGACGCAATATTAAATTCTAAAGACTAATAAATATAAGGAACACATTTCGTAGACATTTCAATCACCACGAAAAATAAGTTAATAAATCAACAATAAATGACCTAGATTATATATATATATATATATATATATATATATATATATATATATATATATATATATATATCGTAAATTAGTAAAATGGTATCTAAAAATTTATATTATTAACAAAATAATCTAAAAAAATTATTAACGACAAATAAATCTCCAAAAAATTTAAAAATTCGACAAGAAAATTGAATATTAACTTAAATATATATTCTAAAAGAAAAGATTCTAAAAATTAGATTTTGATGTAAATTTTTACAATTTTTATTAGAATAATAAGCTCTTTTTATTCTTAAAATTTAGTCATTTTATATCAAGTGATTTTTAAAAAAAAAATTTGATGACCACATATTTTTTAAAAATAAAAAAAAAAATCTCACATTCTAAATATTTATTCAAATATTGACATAAAAATTTAGATCAAATAAATAAGTCATTGCTAAATATAAATTTTTTTGTCATTTATAAAAAATATTTTATTAATTATTTTTGTCACATTCTAAAATTATTTAAAAGATATTTTTGTCAATAACAATTTTTAAAGACCTTTATGTCAATGTCTGATCTTTCAGATATTAAATTAATAGTTAACTCAATTATATATAACAAAATAAGTATAGTCATCGTCTTATACATAACATCTCCTTACCCAATTCACACAAGAGTTTCGTAGACAAATTGAAGCTCGTGAACTCATCAAAAGAAAACATTGACCTTTTTTACTAAGCCACTAATAAAAAAATCTGATATGATCGACCATTGTTAAGACCAAATAGGTTGTTCTTTGTGTATTGCACCCTACAAATCGAAATTGACACCATATATCTCAGCCACATCAGCCACGTTGGAGAGGTAAGTAATTAACGATAACAATCACCACCCAAGAATCTCGACTAAAATCGAGATCTACTCCAACAAATCATAAAACGGAATCAACCTTAAAATTTATAAAACGGCAGCCGCTGAACTAAATCACCAAGGCAACATCTGAATACACATGTACAAGTATTTTATTCTTATACTCAAATATTGAGAAATACTCTCCACTAACTTGAGCGTCGAAGTCCTTCTTACAGGTTTTCTGCTCGGCTCGCGTTCAAGCAAGGCGTTTCCCCATTGTAGGACAAGTCATCTTACCAGTAGCGCCTGGGGTCCGACCTATAGTGCGGAGACGAGTATCCTTGCACGAACATTTGGCGCCCACCGTGGGGCCACTGCCTCACCTTTTTAGTTTTTTCAAACTAACAGCATTACATTTGCCTTGTATTTTCTCTTCCTTCAGGAACTAAACCATGACGGACCATTCGGCAACACCTTCAACCAATCCGACCAACGTCGACCTATTAGCTGCGAATGTCGCCTTGCTCGTGGAAAATCAGCGAATGGCCGAACTGCTGGCGGCAATGCAGAACAACGACGAACAGAAAGCCAACAAGAAAGCAAATATTGATCAACATGAAAAACGTCAGTCGGAGTCAAATACAAAGACAGGGGAAACCAACCCCAAAGAAGCAAGACGACGAACAAATCCCTTTTCAGAAGAAATAATGAGCTTTAAAATGCTTAAATATTTTACACTTCTAATGACCCTAACACCGTACAAGGGGATCGGAGATCCTAAAATTCATGTTACAAAATTCGAATCAATGATGTTTCTCAATAGCGACTCCGATCCCATCTTGTGCCGGTCTTTTCCTACCTTCTTAGATGGAGCTGCTTTATTATGGTTTTCGAACTTACCTGCAGGATCAATATCAAGCTTTGACGAGTTCGCCAAGTTATTTATAAACCACTTCGCAACATCTAAAATCTACGGGCGAGACTCAGATGACCTCAGCACGATCAAGCAAGGACAACACGAAAGCTTAAAGGAGTACATGATGCGGTTTACAGAAGTAGCTATGCAAATCCCCGACCTTAACCCTGAAGTGCCGCTGCACGCCATCAAAAGCGGCCTCCGCCCCGAAAAAACTGAAAATGCTAGAGGAATTCCGAGAAAAAACCCAGGGCCAGATTGAAATCGAAGAGCTTAGGGAGGCTCGAAGAAGCGAAAAGCCGACCAAGAAAGAAGAAGAAAGGCCCCATCGGCCCACAAGCAAAGACCTCAAAAAACCATTCAAAATAACACCAAAGTTTGATTCATACACAAAATTCAACACGAAAAAGGAGGATATAATCAAGGAGATTCTGCATAACAAACTGATCAAACCACCAGTCAGAGCAGGATCGTATCAAGATAAAAAAATATGTGGATAAAAGTAAACACTGCGCTTTCCACCAGAAGTTCGGCCATACAACAGATGAGTGTGTTGTGGCAAAAGATCTGCTGGAAAGGTTGGTAAGCCAAGAACTTCTAGACAAATATATCTCATCAAGAAAGCAACGAGAAACAGAAAGAGAAGTAGAAAGAGAAAGTAGGCAAAAACAGGTTGAAACACCCCCATCCAAAGGGATTATTAACTACATTTCAGGAGGCTTTGCTGGCGGTAGGACTACTACCTCGTTGAGGAAAAGAAGTTACAGAGGAATGATGACAATGGAAGGGTCTCGTCCAGAATGACAAGCATCGATTCCAACCTCCCGCATCGACTTCAGCACGGCCGACTTTAAAACAACCTGCCCGAATTTAGATGACCCAATCGTCATCTCAATTCACATGGGAGAGTTAACAGTAAAAAAGGTCCTGCTCGACCCAGGAAGCATTGCCGACGTCTTGTTCTACTCAACTTTCAAAAAGATGCACTTCAATTACAACGCACTACAGTCGTTGCCCGGAGAATTGGTAGGGTTCTCTGGGGAAAAGATATCGGTATCAGGGTATATTTGGCTGAGAACAACAATTGGAGAACCTCCAAATAATAAAACACTTGACATTCAATTTCGAGTGATTGATTGTCCCAGCCCTTATAATATCATCCTAGGGCATCCATCACTAAACGCCTTTGGAGCAATTGTTTCAACTGTTTATCTTTGTGTAAAATTTTCTCTGCAGGATAACGTAGTGGGGACGGTATACGCCGACCACAAGGAGACAAGGCAATGCTACAACGCAAGCCTCAAAGCAATAAAGAAGGAGGAAACACCTCGAATCCACACGGTGTATAACTCGGAGAATATACCAACTTTGGCCGAACTGGACCCCCGAAGTGACAACAGTCGTCCCACACCAACGGATGACCTCAAAAAGGTAAAATTAGGTCAGGATGAGCAATTTACTAACATAGGGTCCGCATTCATTGCAGGACAGAAGGCCGACCTTATCACAATACTAAAGACAAATACCGACCTTTTTGCATGGACATCGGCAGATATGGCTGGCATCGACCCTAACTTTATCTGCCACAAGTTGGCAGTTGGTGCACGAAATTGTGATCAATACTTTTTAATACACGAAATAATCCCTAGTAATGGCTCCAAAGACTTGGTGCTTGGTGCACGAAATTGTGATCAATACTTTTCAAAACACAAACAATCCCTAGTAATGGCTCCAAAGACTTGGTGCTCAATACCATGGCATAAACACAACTTCGCACAACTAACCAGCAAGTGCACTGGGTCGTCCAAGTAATAAACCTTACGCGAGTAAGGGTCGATCCCACGGAGATTGGTGGTATGAAGCAAGCTATGGTCATCTTGTAAATCTTAGTCAGGCAGACTCAAATGGATATGGTGATGAACGAAAATAACATAAAAGATAAAGATAGGGATACTTATGTATATCATTGGTGAGAGCTTCAGATAAGCGAATGAAGATGCCTTCCCTTCCGTCTCTCTGCTTTCCTACTGCCTTCATCCAATCCTTCCTACTCCTTTCCATGGCAAGCTCGTGTAGGGTTTCACTGTTGTCAGTGGCTACCTCCCATCCTCTCAGTGAAAGCTAATGCTCACGCACTCTGTCACAGTACGGCCAATCACTGGTTGGTTCCCTCCCCTACTGGAATAGAATCCCTCTTTTGCGTCTGTCACTAACGCCCAGCAGGTTATAAGTTTGAAGCACGTCACAGTCATTCAATCATTGAATCCTACTCAGAATACCACAGACAAGGTTTAGACCTTCCGGATTCTCTTGAATGCCGCCATCAGTTCTCGCCTATACCACGAAGATTCCGGTCAAAGAATCCAAGAGATATTCACTAGAGCCTCGTATGCTTGTAGAACAAGAGTGGTTGTCAGCCACTTTGTTCATGAGTGAGAATGACGATGAGTGTCACAGATCATCACATTCATCAAGTTGAAGAACAAGTGATATCTTGGACAAAGAACAAGCGGAATTGAATAGAAGAACAATAGTAATTGCATTAATACTCGAGGTACAGCAGAGCTCCACACCTTAATCTATGGTGTGTAGAAACTCCACCGTTGAAAATACATAAGAACAAAAGTGATCATTGGTTTCGACCCCAAAGAGGGAACCAGAAGAACCAAGATGAAAATACAATAGTAAAAGGTCCTACTTATAGAGAACTAGTAGCCTAAGGTGTACAAAGATGAGTAAATGACATAAAAATCCACTTCCGGGCCCACTTGGTGTGTGCTTGGGCTGAGCAATGAAGCATTTTCGTGTAGAGACTCTTCTTGGAGTTAAACGCCAGCTTTTATGCCAGTTTGGGCGTTTAACTCCCATTTAGGTGCCAGTTCCGGCGTTTAACGCTGGAATTTCTGTAGGTGACTTTGAACGCCGGTTTGGGCCATCAAATCTTGGGCAAAGTTTGGACTATCATATATTGCTGGAAAGCCCAGGATGTCTACTTTCCAACGCCGTTGAGAGCGCGCCAATTGGGCTTCTGTAGCTCCAGAAAATCCACTTCGAATGCAGGGAGGTCAGAATCCAACAGCATCTGCAGTCCTTTTCAGTCTCTGAATCAGATTTTTGCTCAGATCCCTCAATTTCAGCCAAAAAATACCTGAAATCACAGAAAAACACACAAACTCATAGTAAATTCCAGAAAAGTGAATTTTAACTAAAAACTAATAAAAATATACTAAGAACTCAATTAAAACTACCAAAAACATACTAAAAATAATGCCAAAAAGTGTACAAATTATCCGCTCATCACAACACCAAACTTAAATTGTTGCTTGTCCCCAAGCAACTGAAAATCAAATAGGATAAAAAGAAGAGAATATACTATAGACTCCAAATTATCAATGAAACTAAGCTCCAAATTAGATGAGCGGGACTACTAGCTTTTTGCCTCCGAACAGTTTTGGCATCTCACTTTATCCTTTGAAATTCAGAATGATTGGCTTCTTTAGGAACTCAGAATCCAGATAGTGTTATTGATTCTCCTAGTTAAGTATGATGATTCTTGAACACAGCTACTTTATGAGTCTTGGCTGTGGTCCAAAGCACTCTGTCTTCCAGTATTACCACCGGATACATACATGCCACAGACACATAATTGGGTGAACCTTTTCAGATTGTGACTCAGCTTTGCTAAAGTCCCCAATTAGAGGTGTCCAGGGTTCTTAAGCACACTCTTATTACCTTGGATCACAACTTTATTTCTTTCTTTTTTCTTTCTTTTTCTCTTTCTCCCTTTCTCTTTCTCTTTTTTTTTTTTTTTTTTTTTGTATTCACTGCTTTTTCTTGCTTCAAGAATCATTTTTTATGATTTTTCAGATCCTCAGTAACATGTCTCCTTTTTCATCATTCTTTCAAGAGCCAACAATTTTAACATTCATGAACCACAAATTCAAAAGACATATGCACTGTTTAAGCATACATTCAGAAAACAAAAAGTATTGTCACCACATCAAACTAATTAAGCTAGTTTTAAAGATGAATTCGAAATCCTGTACTTCTTGTTCTTTTGTGATAAAAACAGTTTTCATTTAAGAAAGGTGATGGATTCATATTCATAGCTTTAAGGCATAGACACTAAGACACTAATGATCACAAGACACAAACATAGATAACATAAGCACTAAAATTCGAAAAACAGGAAAGTAAAGAACAAGGAGATTAAAGAACGGGTCCACCTTAGTGATGGCGGCTTGTTCTTCCTCTTGAAGATCTTATGGAGTGCTTGAGCTCCTCAATGTCTCTTCCTTGTCTTTGTTGCTCCTCTCTCATGATTCTTTGATCTTCTCTAATTTCATGGAGGAGGATGGAATGTTCTTGGTGCTCCACCCTTAGTTGTCCCATGTTGGAACTCAATTCTCCTTGGGAGGTGTTTAGTTGCTCCCAATAGTCTTGTGGAGGAAAGTGCATCCCTTGAGGTATCTCAGGGATCTCTTGATGAGAGGGGTCTCTTGTTTGCTCCATCTTTTTCTTAGTGATGGGCTTGAGGTCATGCCTTCTCAGTTGAACCGGCTTTGGATGCCTTAAATGGTTATGGAAAAACAAAAAGCAGTACTTTTTCCACACCAAACTTAAAAGGTTTGCTCGTCCTCGAGCAAAAGAAGAGAGATGATAGTAGAAGAAGAAGAAATAGAGGAGAGGGAGATGGCTTTGTGTTCGGCCAAGGAGGGGGAGAAGTGGTGTTTAGGTGGTTTGAAGATGAAGGAGTGAAGAAGGGTTTATGAGGAAGAGGTATTGAGGTGATTGGTGAATGGGTGAAGAAGAAGAGAGAGTGTGGTGGGTTGGTGGGGATCCTGTGGGGTCCATAGATCCTGAGGTGTCAAGGAAAAGTCATCCCTGCACCAAATGGCACTCAAAATCACGTTTTGAGCCATTTCTGGCGTTAAACGCCGGGCTGATGCCCATTCCTGGCGTTTAATGCCAGGTTCTTGCCCTTTTCTGGCGTTTAACGCCAGTCTG
Source organism: Arachis stenosperma (assembly GCF_014773155.1). NCBI lineage: Eukaryota > Viridiplantae > Streptophyta > Magnoliopsida > Fabales > Fabaceae > Arachis > Arachis stenosperma. The sequence goes on from NC_080385.1 coordinate 20,903,163, forward strand.
GTGCCCCTTTCTGGCGTTAAACGCCCAGAATGGTGCTAGACTGGGCGTTAAACGCCCAACTGCTAGGTTTACTGGTGTTTGAACGCCAGCAACATCTTCCTCCAGGGTGTGCTGTTTTTCTTCCTGTTTTTCATTTTGTTTTTGCTTTTTCAATGGATTTTGTGACTTCTTATGATCATCAACCTACAAAAAAACATAAAATAACAAAAGAAAGTATATAGAATATAATCATTGGGTTGCCTCCCAACAAGCGCTTCTTTAATGTCAGTAGCTTGACAGAGGACTCTCATGGAGCCTCACAGATACTCAGAGCAATGTTGGAACCTCCCAACACCAAACTTAGAGTTTGGATGTGGGGGTTCAACACCAAACTTAGAGTTTGGTTGTGGCCTCCCAACACCAAACTTAGAGTTTGACTGTGGGGGCTCTGTTTGTCTCTGAATTGAGAGAAGCTCTTCATGCTTCCTCTCCATGGTGACAGAGGGGTATCCTTGAGCCTTAAACACAAAGGATTCTTCATTCACTTGAATGATCAGTTCACCTCCATCAACATCAATCACAGCCTTTGCTGTGGCTAGGAAGGGTCTGCCAAGGATGATGGATTCATCCATGCACTTTCCAGTCTCTAGGACTATGAAATCAGTAGGGATGTAATGGTCTTCAACTTTTACCAAAACATTCTCTACAAGTCCATAAGCTTGTTTTCTTGAGTTGTCTGCCATCTCTAGTGAGATTTTTGCAGCTTGTACCTCAAAGATCTTTAGCTTCTCCATTACTGAGAGAGGCATGAGGTTTACACTTGACCCTAAGTCACACAGAGCCTTCTTGAAGGTCATGGTGCCTATGGTACAAGGTATGGAAAACTTCTCAGGGTCTTGTCTCTTTTGAGGTAGTTTCTGCCTAGACAAGTCATCCAGTTCTTTGGTGAGCAAAGGAGGTTCATCCTCCCAAGTCTCATTTCCAAATAACTTGTCATTTAGCTTCACGATTGCTCCAAGGTACTTAGCAACTTGCTCTTCAGTGACATACTCATCCTTTTCAGAGGAAGAATACTTATCAGAGCTCATGAAAGGCAGAAGTAAGTCCAATGGAATCTCTATGGTCTCATTTTGAGCCTCAGATTCCCATGGTTCCTCATTGGGGAACTCAGTGGAGGTCAGTGCACGCCCATTGAGGTTTTCCTCAGTGGCGTTCACTTCCTCTCCTTCCTCTCCAAATTCGGCCATGTTTATGGCCTTGCACTCTCCTTTTGGATTTTCTTCTGTATTGCTTGGAAGAGTACTAGGAGGGAGTTCAGTGACTTTCTTGCTCAGCTGTCCCACTTGTGCCTCCAAATTCCTAATGGAGGACCTCGTTTCAGTCATGAAACTTTGAGTGGTTTTGATCAGATCAGAGACCATGGTTGCTAAGTCAGAGGGGTTCTGCTTAGAATTCTCTGTCTGTTGCTGAGAAGATGATGGAAAAGGCTTGCCATTGCTAAACCTGTTTCTTCCACTATTATTGTTGTTGAAACCTTGTTGAGGTTTCTCTTGATTCTTCCATGAGAAATTTGGGTGATTTCTCCATGAAGAATTATAGGTGTTTCCATAGGGTTCTCCTAGGTAATTCACCTCTTCCATTGAAGGGTTCTCAGGATCATAAGCTTCTTCCTCAGATGAAGCATCCTTAGTATTGCCAGGTGCATTTTGCATTCCAGACAGACTTTGAGAAATCAAATTGACTTGTTGAGTCAATATTTTATTCTGAGCCAAAATGGCGTTCAGAGTGTCAATCTCAAGAACTCCTTTCTTCTGACTAGTCCCATTGTTCACAGGATTTCTCTCAGAAGTGTACATGAATTGGTTATTTGCAACCATTTCAATGAGCTCTTGAGCTTCTGTAGGCGTCTTCTTCAGATGAAGAGATCCTCCAGCAGAGCTATCCAAGGACATCTTAGATAGTTCAGAGAGACCATCATAGAAAATACCTATGATGCTCCATTCAGAAAGCATGTCAGAAGGACATTTTCTGATCAATTGTTTGTATCTTTCCCAAGCTTCATAGAGGGATTCTCCATCCTTCTGTCTGAAGGTTTGGACTTCCACTCTAAGCTTACTCCATCTTTGAGGTGGAAAGAACTTTGCCAAGAAGGCATTGACTAGCTTTTCCCAAGAGTCCAGGCTTTCTTTAGGTTGAGAGTCCAACCATATTCTAGCTCTGTCTCTTACAGCAAAAGGGAATAGCATTAGTCTATAGACCTCAGGGTCAACCCCATTAGTCTTGACTGTGTCACAGATTTGCAAGAACTCAGCTAAGAACTGATGAGGATCTTCCAATGGAAGTCCATGGAACTTGCAATTCTGTTGCATTAGAGAAACTAATTGAGGTTTAAGCTCAAAGTTGTTTGCTCCAATGGCAGGGATAGAGATGCTTCTCCCATAAAAAATCAGGAGTAGGTGCAGTAAAGTCACCCAGCACCTTCCTTGCATTGTTTGCATTATTGTTGTTTTCGGCTGCCATGTCTTCTTCTTCTTTGAAGAATTCGGTTAGGTCCTCTAAAGAGAGTTGTGCTTTGGCTTCTCTTAGCTTTCTCTTCAAGGTCCTTTCGGGTTCAGGGTCAGCTTCAACAAGAATGCCTTTGTCTTTGTTCCTGCTCATATGAAGGAGAAGAGAACAAGAAAATATGGAATCCTCTATGTCACAGTATAGAGATTCCTTGAGGTGTCAGAAGAAAAGAAAAATAGAAGGAAGAAGAAGGAGAATTCGAACTTGATTAGATAGAGTTCGAATTGTGCATTAAGAAGGAGTAGTACTCCATAAATAGAAGGATGTGAGAAGGAGGGAAGTAATTTTTCAAAAATTAATTAAAATATTTTGAAAACATTTTTGAAAAACACCAATTGATTTTCGAAAATAAAAGTAAGAAAGAAATCAAGTGATTTTTGAAAAAGATTTTTAAATAAGAAGTTAAAAAGATTTGATTGAAAACTCATTTTGAAAAAGATGTGATTAAAAAGATATGATTGAAAAGATTTGATTTGAAAACAATTTTAAAAGATATGTTTTGAAAACAATTTTAAAAAGATTTGATTTTAAAAATTAATGACTTGCCTAACAAGAAAAGATATGATTCAAACATGAAACCTTCCTCAACAGAAAAGGCAAAAAATGTTCAATCAAATCAGTAATTGTTAGTAAGTATCTTTGAAAAAGGAAAGAAATTGATTTTGAAAACATTTGATTGAAAAGATATGATTTGAAAAAGATTTGATTTTGAAAAACTTTGAAAACTTGAAAAAAAAATTGATTTTGAAAACAAAATCTTCCCCCTTTAGCCATCCTGGCGTTAAACGCCCAGAATGGTATCCATTCTGGCGTTTAACGCCCAAAATGCACCCTTTTTGGGCGTTAAATGCCCAACCAGGTACCCTGGCTGGCGTTTAAACGCCAGTCTGCCTTCTTCACTGGGCATTTTTGAATGCCCAGCTTTTTCTGTATAATTCCTCTGCAGTATGTTCTGAATCTTCAATTCTCTGTATTATTGACTTGAAAAGACTCAAATTAAAATATTTTTGGATTTTTAATAATGAAGAATAATCAAATAACAAAGCATGCAAGACACCAAACTTAGCAGTTTGTATACTATTGACACTAACAAAATAAGAATGCATATGAGAAACAACAAAACACTCAAGTCAATAGAATTCAAAGATCAAAACAAGGAAATCATCAAGAACAACTTGAAGATTAATGAAGACACATGCATAAATTTGAAAAATGCAAGAAGACAGAAACATGCCATTGACACCAAACTTAAGATGAGACTCTAGACTCAAACAAGAAATATTTTTGGTTTTTATGATTTTGTAATTTTTTTTTTGTGCTTTTTCGAAATTTATATAAAAAGAAAAATAAAGGTATCAAAATTCTTAATGAGAATTCCAGGAATCATGCAATGTTAGTCTAAAGCTTTAGTCTAAAGGAATTAGACATAGCTAGCTAAGCTTCAGCAGGACATTGCATTCAAGAGCTAAATTGATGATGATCAATCAGCTTTGGTGATGATAAGAACATCACCTTGAAACACTAGAATTCATTCTTAAGAACTCTGAAGAAAAATAATACCTAATCTAAGCAACAAGATGAACCGTCAGTTGTCCATACACAAGAACAATCCCCGGCAACGGCGCCAAAAACTTGGTGCACGAAATTGTGATCAATACTTTTCAAAACACAAACAATCCCTAGTAATGGCTCCAAAGACTTGGTGCTCAATACCATGGCATAAACACAACTTCGCACAACTAACCAGCAAGTGCACTGGGTCGTCCAAGTAATAAACCTTACGCGAGTAAGGGTCGATCCCACGGAGATTGGTGGTATGAAGCAAGCTATGGTCATCTTGTAAATCTTAGTCAGGCAGACTCAAATGGATATGGTGATGAACGAAAATAACATAAAAGATAAAGATAGGGATACTTATGTATATCATTGGTGAGAGCTTCAGATAAGCGAATGAAGATGCCTTCCCTTCCGTCTCTCTGCTTTCCTACTGCCTTCATCCAATCCTTCCTACTCCTTTCCATGGCAAGCTCGTGTAGGGTTTCACCGTTGTCAGTGGCTACCTCCCATCCTCTCAGTGAAAGCTAATGCTCACGCACTCTGTCACAGTACGGCCAATCACCGGTTGGTTCCCTCCCCTACTGGAATAGAATCCCTCTTTTGCGTCTGTCACTAACGCCCAGCAGGTTATAAGTTTGAAGCACGTCACAGTCATTCAATCATTGAATCCTACTCAGAATACCACAGACAAGGTTTAGACCTTCCGGATTCTCTTGAATGCCGCCATCAGTTCTCGCCTATACCACGAAGATTCCGGTCAAAGAATCCAAGAGATATTCACTAGAGCCTCGTATGCTTGTAGAACAAGAGTGGTTGTCAGCCACTTTGTTCATGAGTGAGAATGATGATGAGTGTCACAGATCATCACATTCATCAAGTTGAAGAACAAGTGATATCTTGGACAAAGAACAAGCGGAATTGAATAGAAGTACAATAGTAATTGCATTAATACTCGAGGTACAGCAGAGCTCCACACCTTAATCTATGGTGTGTAGAAACTCCACCGTTGAAAATACATAAGAACAAAAGTGATCATTGGTTTCGACCCCAAAGAGGGAACCAGAAGAACCAAGATGAAAATACAATAGTAAAAGGTCCTACTTATAGAGAACTAGTAGCCTAAGGTGTACAAAGATGAGTAAATGACATAAAAATCCACTTCCGGGCCCACTTGGTGTGTGCTTGGGCTGAGCAATGAAGCATTTTCGTGTAGAGACTCTTCTTGGAGTTAAACGCCAGCTTTTATGCCAGTTTGGGCGTTTAACTCCCATTTAGGTGCCAGTTCCGGCGTTTAACGCTGGAATTTCTATAGGTGACTTTGAACGCCGGTTTGGGCCATCAAATCTTGGGCAAAGTATGGACTATCATATATTGCTGGAAAGCCCAGGATGTCTACTTTCCAACGCCGTTGAGAGCGCGCCAATTGGGCTTCTGTAGCTCCAGAAAATCCACTTCGAATGCAGGGAGGTCAGAATCCAACAGCATCTGCAGTCCTTTTCAGTCTCTGAATCAGATTTTTGCTCAGATCCCTCAATTTCAGCCAGAAAATACCTGAAATCACAGAAAAACACACAAACTCATAGTAAAGTCCAGAAAAGTGAATTTTAACTAAAAACTAATAAAAATATACTAAGAACTCAACTAAAACTACCAAAAACATACTAAAAACAATGCCAAAAAGTGTACAAATTATCCGCTCATCAGTGCTCAATACCATGGCATAAACACAACTTCGCACAACTAACCAGCAAGTGCACTGGGTCGTCCAAGTAATAAACCTTACGCGAGTAAGGGTCGATCCCACGGAGATTTTTGGTATGAAGCAAGCTATGGTCACCTTGTAAATCTCAGTCAGGCAGACTCAAATGGGTATAGTGATAAACGAGTAAGGCATAAAGATAGAGATACTTATGTATATCATTGGTGAGAGCTTCAGATAAGCGTATGAAGATGCCTTCCCTTCCGTCTCTCTGCTTTCCTACTGTCTTCATCCAATCCTTCTTACTCCTTTCCATGGCAAGCTCATGTAGGGTTTCACCGTTGTCAGTGGCTACCTCCCATCCTCTCAGTGAAAATGTTCCCATGCTCTGTCACAGCATATGGCTAATCAGCTGTCGGTTCTCGGTCAGGCCGGAATAAAATCCATCGATCCTTTTGCGTCTGTCACTAACGCCCCGCCTGCTAGGAGTTTGAAGCACGTCACAGTCATTCAATCATTGAATCCTACTCAGAATACCACAGACAAGGTTAGACCTTCCGGATTCTCTTGAATGCCGCCATCAGTTCTCGCCTATACCACGAAGACTCTGATCTCACGGAATGGCTGGCTCGTTTGTCAGGCGAGCACTCGGTTGTCAGGCGATCAACCATGCATCGTGTATCAAGAATCCAAGAGATATTCACTAAGCCTCGGATGCTTGTAGAACAAGAGTGGTTGTCAGTCACCTTGTTCATGAGTGAGAATGATGATGAGTGTCACGGATCATCACATTCATCATGTTGAAGAACAAGTGATATCTTGGTCAAAGAACAAGCGGAATTGAATAGAAGAACAATAGTAATTGCATTAATACTCGAGGTACAGCAGAGCTCCACACCTTAATCTATGGGGTGTAGAAACTCCACCATTGAAAATACATAAGAACAAGGTCTAGGCATGGCCGTGAGGCCAGCCTCCCAGTGATCTAAGAACTAAATGTCCAAAGATGATCAAAGGATCTAAAAATAATCCAAAGATGAAAATACAATAGTAAAAGGTCCTACTTATAGAAAACTAGTAGCCTAAGGTGTACAAAGATGAGTAAATGACATAAAAATCCACTTCCGGGCCCACTTGGTGTGTGCTTGGGCTGAGCAATGAAGCATTTTCGTGTAGAGACTCTTCTTGGAGTTAAACGCCAGCTTTTATGCCAGTTTGGGCGTTTAACTCCCATTTAGGTGCCAGTTCCGGCGTTTAACGCTGGAATTTCTTGAGGTGACTTTGAACGCCGGTTTGGGCCATCAAATCTTGGGCAAAGTATAAACTATCATATATTGCTGGAAAGCCCAGGATGTCTACTTTCCAACGCCGTTAAGAGCGCGCCAATTGGGCTTCTGTAGCTCCAGAAAATCCACTTCGAGTGCAGGGAGGTCAGAATCCAACAGCATCTGCAGTCCTTTTGAGTCTCTGGATCAGATTTTTGCTCAGATCCCTCAATTTCAGCCAGAAAATACCTGAAATCACAGAAAAACACACAAACTCGTAGTAAAGTCCAGAAAAGTGAATTTTAGCTAAAAACTAATAAAAATATACTAAGAACTCAACTAAAACTACTAAAAACATACTAAAAACAATACCAAAAAGCGTACAAATTATCCGCTCATCACAACACCAAACTTAAATTGTTGCTTGTCCTCAAGCAACTGAAGATCAAATAAGATAAAAAGAAGAGAATATGCAATGAACTTCAAAAACATCTATGAAGATCAGTATTAATTAGATGAGCGGGGCTTTTAGCTTTTTGTCTCTGAATAGTTTTGGCATCTCACTTTATCCTTTGGAACTCAGAATGATTGGCTTTTTTAGGAACTCAGAATCCAGATAGTGTTATTGATTCTCCTAGTTAAGTATGATGATTCTTGAACACAGCTACTTATTGAGTCTTGGCTGTGGCCCAAAGCACTCTGTCTTCCAGTATTACCACCGGATACATACATGCCACAGACACATAATTGGGTGAACCTTTTCAGATTGTGACTCAGCTTTGCTAAAGTCCCCAATTAGAGGTGTCCAGGGTTCTTAAGCACACTCTTATTGCCTTGGATCACAACTTTATTTCTTTCTTTTTCTTCCTTTTTCTCTTTCTTTTTCGTTTTTTTTTGCTTGCTTTTTTTCTTCTCTTTTTTTGTATTCACTGCTTTTTCTTGCTTCAAGAATCATTTTTTTATGATTTTTCAGATCCTCAGTAACATGTCTCCTTTTTCATCATTCTTTCAAGAGCCAACATTCATGAACCACAAATTCAAAAGACATATGCACTGTTCAAGCATACATTCAGAGAACAAAGGTGTTGCCACCACATCAAGATAATTAAACTGTTATAAAATTCAAAATTCATGCAATTCTATTCTTTTTCAATTAAGAACAATCTCTAGGAAAGGTGATGGATTCATAGGACATTCATAACTTTAAGGCATAGACACTAAGACACTAATGATCATAAGACACAAACATGGATAATATAAAGCACTAAAATTCGAAAAACAGAAAATTAAAGAACAAGGAGATTAAAGAACGGGTCCACCTCAGTGATGGCGGCTTGTTCTTCCTCTTGAAGGTCTTATGGAGTGCTTGAGCTCCTCAATGTCTCTTCCTTGTCTTTGTTGCTCCTCTCTCATGATTCTTTGATCTTCTCTAATTTCATGGAGGAGGATGGAATGCTCTTGGTGCTCCACCCTTAGTTGTCCCATGTTGGAACTCAATTCTCCTAGGGAGGTGTTTTAGTTGCTCCCAATAGTCTTGTGGAGGAAAGTGCATCCCTTGAGGTATCTCAGGGATCTCATGATAAGAGGGGTCTCTTGTTTGCTCCATCCTTTTCTTGGTGATGGGCTTGTCCTCATCAATGGGGATATCTCCTTCTATGTCAACTCCAACTGAATAACAGAGGTGACAAATGAGATGAGGAAAGGCTAGCCTTGCCAAGGTGGAAGACTTGTCCGCCACTTTATAGAGTTCTTGGGCTATAACCTCATGAACTTCCACTTCTTCTCCAATCATGATGCTATGAATCATGATGGCCCGGTCTAGAGTAACTTCAGACCGGTTGCTAGTAGGAATGATTGAGCGTTGGATGAACTCCAACCATCCTCTAGCCATGGGCTTGAGGTCATGCCTTCTCAATTGAACCGGCTTGCCTCTTGAATCTCTCTTCCATTGTGCGCCCTCTTCACATATGACTGTGAGGACTTGGTCCAACCTTTGATCAAAGTTGACCCTTCTAGTGTAAGGATGTTCATCTCCTTGCATCATGGGCAAGTTGAATGCTAACCTTACATTTTCCGGACTAAAATCCAAGTATTTCCCCCGAACCATAGTAAGATAATTCTTTGGATCCGGGTTCATACTTTGATCATGGTTCTTGGTGATCCATGCATTGGCATAGAACTCTTGAACCATCAAGATTCTGACTTGTTGAATGGGGTTGGTAAGCACTTCCCAACCTCTTCTTTGGATCTCATGGCGGATCTCCGGATATTCACCCTTTTTGAGTGAAAATGGGACCTCGGGGATCACCTTCTTCAAGGCCACAACTTCATAGAAGTGGTCTTGATGCACCCTTGAGATGAATCTATCCATCTCCCATGACTCGGAGGTGGAAGCTTTTGCCTTCCCTTTCCTCTTTCTAGAGGTTTCTCCGGCCTTGGATGCCATAAATGGTTATGGAAAACGAAAAAGCAACGCTTTTACCACACCAAACTTAAAAGGTTTGCTCGTCCTCGAGCAAAAGAAGAAAGAAGAGAGTAGAAGAAGAAGAAATGAGGGGGAAGGAGATGGCTTATGTATTCGGCCAAGGAGGGGAGAAGTGGTGTTTAGGTTTTGTGAAAATGAAGGAGTGAAGAAGGGTATTTATAGGAGAGAGGGGAGATGGGGTTCGGCCATATTGGGTGGGTTTGGGAGGGAAAGTGGTTTGAATTTGAAGGGTGAGGTTAGTGGGGTTTTATGAAGGATGGATGTGAGTGGTGAAGAGAAAGATGGGATTTGATAGGTGAAGGGGTTTTGGGGAAGAGGTAATGAGGTGATTGGTGAATGGGTGAAGAAGAGAGAGAGAGTGGTGGGGTTGGTGGGGATCCTGTGGGGTCCACAGATCCTGTGGTGTCAAGGAAAAGTCATCCCTGCACCAATTGGCATCAAAAATCACGTTTTGAGCCAGTTCTGGCGTTAAACGCCGGGCTGGTGCCCATTCCTGGCGTTTAACGCCAGGTTCTTGCCCTTTTCTGGCGTTTAACGCCAGTCTGGTGCCCCTTTCTGGCGTTAAACGCCCAGAATGGTGCCAGACTGGGCGTTAAACGCCCAACTGCTAGCCTCACTGGCGTTTAAACGCCAGTGAATTCTTCCTCCAGGGTGTGCTGTTTTTCTTCCTGTTTTTCATTCTGTTTTTGCTTTTTCAATGGATTTTGTGACTTCTTATGATCATCAACCTACAAAAAAACATAAAATAACAAAAGAAAATATATAAAATATAATCATTGGGTTGCCTCCCAACAAGCGCTTCTTTAATGTCAGTAGCTTGACAGAGGGCTCTTATGGAGCCTCACAGATACTCAGAGCAATGTTGGAACCTCCCAACACCAAACTTAGAGTTTGAATGTGGGGGTTCAACACCAAACTTAGAGTTTGGTTGTGGCCTCCCAACGCCAAACTTAGAGTTTGACTGTGGGGGCTCTGTTTGTCTCTGATTTGAGAGAAGCTCTTCATGCTTCCTCTCCATGATGACAGAGGGATATCCTTGAGCCTTAAACACATAGGATTTTTCATTCACTTGAATGATCAGTTCACCTCCATCAACATCAATCACAGCCTTTGCTATGGCTAGGAAGGGTCTGCCAAGGATGATGTTTTCATCCATGCACTTCCCAGTCTCTAGGACTATGAAATCAGTAGGGATGTAATGGTCTTCAACTTTTACCAAAACATTCTCTACAAGTCCATGAGCTTGTTTTCTTGAGTTGTCTGCCATCTCTAGTGAGATTCTTGCAGCTTGTACCTCAAAGATCCCTAGCTTCTCCATTACAGAGAGAGGCATGAGGTTTACACTTGACCCTAAATCACACAGAGCCTTCTTGAAGGTCATGGTGCCTATGGTACAAGGTATTGAAAACTTCCCAGGATCTTGTTTCTTTTGAGGTAATTTCTGCCTAGACAAGTCATCCAGTTCTTTGGTGAGCAAAGGGGGTTCATCCTCCCAAGTCCCATTTCCAAATAACTTGTCATTTAGCTTCATGATTGCTCCAAGGTATTTAGCAACTTGCTCTTCAGTGACATACTCATCCTCTTCAGAGGAGGAATACTCATCAGAGCTCATGAAAGGCAGAAGTAAGTCCAATGGAATCTCTATGGTCTCATTTTGAGCCTCAGATTCCCATAGTTCCTCATTGGGGAACGCATTGGAGGTCAGTGCACGCCCATTGAGGCCTTCCTCAGTGGCGTCCACTTCCTCTCCCTCCTCTCCAAATTCGGCCATGTTGATGGCCTTGCACTCTCCTTTTGGATTTTCTTCTGTATTACTTGGGAGAGTACTAGGAGGGAGTTCAGTAACTTTCTTGCTCAGCTGTCCCACTTGTGCTTCCAAATTCCTAATGGAAGACCTTGTTTCAGTCATGAAACTTTGAGTGGTTTTGATTAGATCAGAAACTATGGTTGCTAAGTCAGAGGGGTTCTGTTTAGAATTCTCTGTCTGTTGCTGAGAAGATGATGGAAAAGGCTTGCCATTGCTAAACCTGTTTCTTCCACCATTATTGTTGTTGAAACCTTGTTGAGGTCTCTCTTGATTCTTCCATGAGAAATTTGGGTGATTTCTCCATGAAGAATTATAGGTGTTTCCATAGGGTTCTCCTAGGTAATTCACCTCTTCCATTGAAGGGTTCTCAGGATCATAAGCTTCTTCTTCAGATGAAGCATCCTTAGTACTGCTTGGTGCATTTTGCATTCCAGACAGACTTTGAGAAATCAAATTGACTTGTTGAGTCAATATCTTATTCTGAGCTAAAATGGCATTCAGAGTATCAATCTCAAGAACTCCTTTCTTCTGACTTGTCCCATTGTTCACAGGATTCCTTTCAGAAGTGTACATGAATTGGTTATTTGCAACCATTTCAATGAGTTCTTGAGCCTCTGTAGGCGTCTTCTTCAGATGAAGAGATCCTCCAGCAGAGCTATCCAAAGACATCCTGGATAGTTCAGAGAGACCATCATAGAAAATACCTATGATGCTCCATTCAGAAAGCATGTCTGAGGGACACTTTCTGATTAATTGTTTGTATCTTTCCCAAGCTTCATAGAGGGATTCACCATTCTTCTGTCTGAAGGTTTGGACTTCCACTCTAAGCTTACTCAATTTTTGAGGTGGAAAGAACTTTGCCAAGAAGGCATTGACTAGCTTTTCCCAAGAGTCCAGGCTTTCTTTAGGTTGTGAGTCCAACCATATTCTAGCTCTGTCTCTTACAGCGAAAGGGAATAGCATCAGTCTGTAGACCTCAGGGTCAACCCCATTAGTCTTGACTGTGTCACAGATTTGCAAGAACTCAGCTAAAAACTGATGAGGATCTTCCAATGGAAGTCCATGGAACTTGCAATTCTGTTGCATTAGAGAAACTAATTGGGGCTTAAGCTCAAAGTTGTTTGCTCCAATGGCAGGGATAGAGATGCTTCTCCCATAGAAGTCGGGAGTAGGTGCAGTAAAGTCACCCAACACCTTCCTTGCATTGTTGGCATTGTTGTTGTTTTCGGCTGCCATGTGTTCTTCTTCTTTGAAGAATTCGGTCAGCTCCTCTACAGAGAATTGTGCTTTAGCTTCTCTTAGTTTTCGCTTCAAGGTCCTTTCAGGTTCAGGGTCAGCTTCAACAAGAATGCCTTTGTCTTTGTTCCTGCTCATATGAAAGAGAAGAGAACAAGAAAATATGGAATCCTCTATGTAACAGTATAGAGATTCCTTGATGTGTCAGAGAAAAAGAAAAATAGAAGAAGGAGGTAGGAGAATTCGAACTTGATTAGATAAAGTTCGAATTGTGCATTAAGAAGGAGTGATACTCCATAAATAGAAGGATGTGGGAAGAGAGGAAGAAATTTTCGAAAATCAAGTGAAATATTTTGAAAACATTTTTGAAAAACTCTAATTGATTTTCGAAAATTAAGAGTGGAAAATGAATCAAGTAATTTTTGAAAAAGATTTTTGAAATTAGAAATAAAAAAGATATGATTTGAAAACTATTTTGAAAAAGATGTGAAAAAAAAGATATGATTGGTTTTTTAAAAAAAATGTGATTGAGAAGATATGATTTGAAAAACATTTTAAAAAGATTTGATTTTAAAAATTAATGACTTGCCTAACAAGAAAAGATATGATTCAAACATTTAAACCTTTCTCAACAGAAAAGGCAACATACTTAAAATGTTCAATCAAATCATTAATTGTTAGTAAGTATCTTTGAAAAAAGGAAAGAAATTGATTTTGAAAACATTTGATTGAAAAGATATGATTTGAAAAAGATTTATTTTGAAAAACTTTGAAAACTTGAAAAAAATTGATTTTGAAAACAAAATCCTCCCCTTGTGCCATCCTGGCGTTAAACGCCCAGAATGGTATCCATTCTGGCGTTTAACGCCCAAAATGCTACCTTTTTGGGCGTTAAACGCCCAACCAGGTACCCTGGCTGGCGTTTAAACGCCAGTCTGTCCTTCTTCACTGGGCGTTTTGAACGCCCAGCTTTTTCTGTGTAATTCCTCTGCTGCATGTTCTGAATCTTCAGTTCCCTGTACTATTGACTTGAAAATAGAACCAAGATCAAATAAACAAGGCATGCAAGACACCAAACTTAAAATTAGACACTAGACTCAAACAAGAAACATAAAATCTTTTTGGTTTTTATGATTTTTATAATTTTTTTGTGCTTTTTTCGAAAATTAAGTGGAAGAAGAAAATAAAGGTATCAAAATTCTTAATGAGAATTCCAGGAATTATGCAATGTTAGTCTAAAGCTTCAGTCTAAAGGAATTAGACATGAATAGGCAAGCTTCAGCAGGACATTGCATTCAAGAGCTAAATTGATGATGATCAATCAGCTTTGGTGATGATAAGAACATCACCTTGAAACACTAGAATTCATTCTTAAGAACTCTGAAGAAAAATAATACCTAATCTAAGCAACAAGATGAACCGTCAGTTGTCCATACACAAACAATCCCCGGCAACGGCGCCAAAAACTTGGTGCACGAAATTGTGATCAATACTTTTTAATACACGAAATAATCCCTAGTAATGGCTCCAAAGACTTGGTGCTCAATACCATGGCATAAACACAACTTCGCACAACTAACCAGCAAGTGCACTGGGTCGTCCAAGTAATAAACCTTACGCGAGTAAGGGTCGATCCCACGGAGATTGTTGGTATGAAGCAAGCTATGGTCACCTTGTAAATCTCAGTCAGGCAGACTCAAATGGGTATAGTGATAAACGAGTAAGGCATAAAGATAAAGATAGAGATACTTATGTATATCATTGGTGAGAGCTTCAGATAAGCGTATGAAGATGCCTTCCCTTCCGTCTCTCTGCTTTCCTACTGTCTTCATCCAATCCTTCTTACTCCTTTCCATGGCAAGCTCATGTAGGGTTTCACCGTTGTCAGTGGCTACCTCCCATCCTCTCAGTGAAAATGTTCCCATGCTCTGTCACAGCATATGGCTAATCAGCTGTCGGTTCTCGGTCAGGCCGGAATAAAATCCATCGATCCTTTTGCGTCTGTCACTAATGCCCCGCCTGCTAGGAGTTTGAAGCACGTCACAGTCATTCAATCATTGAATCCTACTCAGAATACCACAGACAAGGTTAGACCTTCCGGATTCTCTTGAATGCCGCCATCAGTTCTCGCCTATACCACGAAGACTCTGATCTCACAGAATGGCTGGCTCGTTTGTCAGGCGAGCACTCGGTTGTCAGGCGATCAACCATGCATCGTGTATCAGGAATCCAAGAGATATTCACTAAGCCTCGGATGCTTGTAGAACAAGAGTGGTTGTCAGTCACCTTGTTCATGAGTGAGAATGATGATGAGTGTCACGGATCATCACATTCATCATGTTGAAGAACAAGTGATATCTTGGTCAAAGAACAAGCGGAATTGAATAGAAGAACAATAGTAATTGCATTAATACTCGAGGTACAGCAGAGCTCCACACCTTAATCTATGGGGTGTAGAAACTCCACCGTTGAAAATACATAAGAACAAGGTCTAGGCATGGCTGTGAGGCCAGCCTCCCAGTGATCTAAGAACTAAATGTCCAAAGATGATCAAAGGATCTAAAAATAATCCAAAGATGAAAATACAATAGTAAAAGGTCCTACTTATAGAAAACTAGTAGCCTAAGGTGTACAAAGATGAGTAAATGACATAAAAATCCACTTCCGGGCCCACTTGGTGTGTGCTTGGGCTGAGCAATGAAGCATTTTCGTGTAGAGACTCTTCTTGGAGTTAAACGCCAGCTTTTATGCCAGTTTAGGCGTTTAACTCCCATTTAGGTGCCAGTTCCGGCGTTTAACGCTGGAATTTCTTGAGGTGACTTTGAACGCCGGTTTGGGCCATCAAATCTTGGGCAAAGTATGGACTATCATATATTGCTGGAAAGCCCAGGATGTCTACTTTCCAACGCCGTTGAGAGCGCGCCAATTGGGCTTCTGTAGCTCCAGAAAATCCACTTCGAGTGCAGGGAGGTCAGAATCCAACAGCATCTGCAGTCCTTTTGAGTCTCTGGATCAGATTTTTGCTCAGATCCCTCAATTTCAGCCAGAAAATACCTGAAATCACAGAAAAACACACAAACTCGTAGTAAAGTCCAGAAAAGTGAATTTTAGCTAAAAACTAATAAAAATATACTAAGAACTCAACTAAAACTACTAAAAACATACTAAAAACAATACCAAAAAGCGTACAAATTATCCGCTCATCAGCAGTCAACCCCAACGCCCAACCTATACGACAAAAGAAGAGAAACTTGGGAGACGAAAGGAGAAAGGCAGCAGAATCAGAGACCAAAAAGCTCTTGGAGGCAGGATTTATCCAGGAACTTTGATTTTCAGCATGGCTAGCAAATGTCGTAATGGTGCGGAAAAGCTCGGGAAAATGGCGCATGTGCCAAGGATGGCTACCCACTCCCCAACATAGACAGATTGGTGGACGACACCTCAGGATTCCCGATACTTAGCTTCATGGTTGCCTATTCAGGCTATAATCAAATTCTCATGTACCCAGAAGACGAAGAAAAAACAACATTCGTCGATCAAGAAAATTTCTATTACAAGGTCATGCCCTTTGGGCTAAAAAACGCAGGGGCAACATATCAACGGCTAACGGACAAAGTCTTCAAAAATCAGATTGGAAGAAACATTGAAATATATGTAGACGACATGGTAGTAAAGTCAACATCGGAGGAACAGCACAAACACGACTTGAACGAGATATTCGAACAGCTCAGAAAACATAATATGAGATTGAATCCAATAAAGTGCGCGTTCGAAGTATAGAGTGGAAAATTCCTCGACTTCTTATTAATCAATAGGGGGATAGAGGCAAACCCCGACAAATGTCTTGCATTAATCAACATGCAATCTCCTTGGAATAAGAAAGAAGTCCAACAGCTCACAGGTCGGTTAGCAGCTCTTTCTCGCTTCTTGCCAGCAGCAGCAGAAAAATCATATCACTTCTTCAATACCCTAAAGAACTCGGATCAATTCACTTGGACAATGGAATGTGAAAAAGCTTTCACAAAATTCAAAAATACCTTGGGGTCGCCACCCATATTGAAAAAGTCAGAACGAGGTAAACCTCTACATCTATTCCTTTCAATTTCAACTAACACAATCAGTTCAGTACTTGTAACAAATAACGACAAGGAACAACACCCAGTATACTTCGTAAATAAAGTCCTACAGGGTGCTGAAACGAGACACCCAATGATAGAAAAATTAGCATTTAGACTCATTATCACAGCTCGGAGGCTACGATATTATTTTCAAGGATACCAAATTATATTTTAGACCAATCAACCGCTACGACAAATCCTAGCTAAACCTGACCTAGCGGGAAAACTCAGAAAATGGTCGGTCGAACTATCAAAATTTGACATCACTTATCAATCTAGGGGATCCCCCAAGGCCCAAGCTTTGGCCGATTTCATTTCAAAATTCACAAATGCAGTAGAGGAACCTGAGTCATAGGAATTATACGTAGATGGAGCCTCCAATGACAACGGATGCGGAGTAGGAATACTGCTAAAAGACAAAAAAGGCATATATGCAGAACAATCAATCAAATTCCTGTTTCAAGCAACAAATAACCAAGTCGAGTATAAGGCATTATTGGCAGGACTAAAACTTGCAAAAGAGATTCAGGTGTCGAGCTTGCAGGTATACTGCGATTCCTTACTCGTAGTACAACAAGTAACCGGTTACTTCTAAACTAAAGATCCCATCTTAGAAAAATACCTATATATTGTTAAAAACATTATAAAAAATTTTCAAAAATTTGAAATAACACATATACCACGAGAACAAAACTGTAGAGCAGATATACTATCAAAGCTAGCAACATACAGAGATGATCAACACTCAGAAAATTTGGTACATCTCACACTAACGAAACCTAGCCTAGATATGCAGTATGTTTTAAATGTGTCGCAGGAAGAAGATTGGCGAACTTCCATAATATACTACCTGAAGACAGGGATAGTACCAGAAGGTGATCCGAGGTCTTTCAAAAGGAAAGCAACTCATTTTACCCTAATAGGGGACGATCTATACAAACGTGGCTTCTCCCGACCACTACTCAAATGCCTTGCAGGAGATGACACAAGAGCAACAGTAGACGAAGTTCACGAAGGTATCTGCATGCATTATATCGGAAGCAAAAGCCTAACAACAAAAATCTTACGTGCAGGCTATTACTGGCCGACTTTAAGATTGGATTGCATAAACAAAGTTTGAAAATGCGAATCATGTCAAAATTGCTCGCCATTAATACACAGCCCAGCCGAAGCGTTACACATGTCCGACGCCAGCTGGCCATTCCACAAGTGGGGCATGGACATTCTCGGACCATTCCCGATATCGCCAGGACAGGTAAAGTTCCTTTTGGTAGCCATCGATTACTTCACAAAGTGGATAGAAGCACAACCACTTGCAAAAATCACCTCAGACAAGGTACAAAAGTTTATTTGGAAATTTATTATTTGTAGATATGGTTTACCAAGAGAAATTATTTCTGATAACGGCAGGCAATTTAGTGACAAAAAATTACATCATTCTTAACTAACATGAATATTAGACACCACTTTTCCTCTGTCGATCACCCACAGACCAACGGGCTCGCAGAGGCAGCTAATAAAGTGATTTTGTAGGCCCTTATGAAAAAATTGACCGAGGCTAAAGGCCGCTGGGCCGAGCTTATACCAGAAGTACTATGGAGTTATAACACAACTCCCCAGTCAACAACAAAAGAGAGCCCTTTCCGCTTAGTGTACAGATCAGAGTGCATAATCCCTTTAGAACTCAACCAAGGCTCAACAAGGACCGAACACTTCAACGAGAGTGCCAATGAACAAACTCGACGTGCCGAGCTTGACGTCATCGATGAAGAACGCAATTACACAGAGTTAAGACAAAAATCAATGCAACTAGCTATGAAGCGTCAGTACGACAAGAAAGTCAAACCAAGGACCCTTAAAGAGGGAAACCTAGTGCTCAGACAATTAGAATATATTCGGAAGCCACCAGGACATGGAAAATCAGCATGACATGGGAAAGGACATTTTCGGATTACCAAAGTAATTAGAAAAGGAGCCTATTGCTTAGAGACATTGAATGGGACAGCATTACCAAACACATGGAATATCTCGTCACTCAAATACTATTATAGTTGATCGTAATGTTGTAAGAGGCAGGATGGCCAGGTACTCTTTTTCCTAGGCGCGAGGTTTTTCCCTAAAGAAGGTTTACTCGGCTAGGTTTTAACGAGGTCGACCATCCTACATACCTCAAACATGAGGAACAATCCTATCTGAATAAAATCATACATTTGCTATACTGCACAGTTATATTCCACACATACTACAAACCAACAAGCATAAATGTTGGAATCATAACATATCTTAGCAAAAGCGAATTTCGAAATCATAGTTCGGAAAATCAATTAATAAGGTCAGAACAAAAACCAACATAAGTTTTTCAAAAAAACAAAATACAAATCCAAACTACTTTCTAAAATGACACCAGTATTCAAACAAGAGGCGGCACATTCTCATCATGATCTTCGCCAGCCTCATCTTGAACCAACTTCCCATTAACAACGATCTTTGTCACATCGAGTTAACGAACATCAAATCCAGGATCAAACAATGACACCTGAGCAACAGCTCGGTCGAACCCCGAGGTAAACATCTCTATACCTTGGTCCTCCAACTCACCAATTTCGAGCAGTCATATCACCTTTCGTCTTATCATTATCCCTAATCTCGGCCTGAAAAGACCGAATCTGATCCTGAAGACGAGCAACTTCCTGCTCCTTTTCCTCCAACTTAGCAGCAATATCGAAAATAGTCTCTTCTTTCTCCTTCATTTTGGCTGTGTGTCAATAATAACTCCCTCCTTCTCTTTCACTAAACCCTCTAAAGTAGCAAATTTATCAACATCAATTTGCTGCTCGGCCCCAAGCAATTTGGTAGTACGGCCAACACACAGCAGGCGAGTAGCAACAACCTGACAGGGTAACATTAAATCCAAAAAAACAAAGACAATAACAACAACAGGGATGGGAAATAGACAGACGCAAACTACCTGAACATATTTGCCTAGAGCCTCCAACCCGGCACCCCGGGTAAACACCATGTCTCCAGAAAATCGGGAAGCCCTATTAGATAGCTCGGCCAGCGGAAATTGATCGCTCTACAAAGAATGAGCATTCGCTCCAGGAATAAAATCATTGAGCTTATGCTGGTGATAAAAAATCGTGGTAGAAAACTCGGCAGCTGCCTTACCCCCCTCAGACAACACTTCCAAGGAATCATCAGACACGTCCTTTTTCCTTTTTGAAGAAGCCGGCTGTGCAGCAGAAAAAGCAGCACCCTCCTCACCAACCTTTTGAACGGCAGAAGTACTCACACCTTTCTCCTTTTTTCTGTCAAGAAAAGATTGAAGCCTAGATGAATTCAGATGCGGCACTCGCCCTCCTGCAAATGAACACAATACGAAAAACAACATCAGTCTCAAAACAGTAAACCAATACTAAGGATAAACATGTGCATTACCTATATAAGTCCGCAATCCCTCCCTATCATTATCTTTTTCAAAACTTAACATCTCAGATATCGAAAGGCACTGGCCAGCAGCAAAGTTTTTTACCAAAAAGTCAATAACCAAATCCTCCTCTTCAGTCCTATACGCCTCAAGCACTTGCATAGGCTCGGAACACCAATACAGTGGGTACTTCTCTATCAGCTCGTCATCAAGATAAAAAGGGTATTTCGTTTCTACAGATCAGACTTTCACGAACAAAGATTTAAAATTCTTAAAAGAAGACTTGTAAAGAAGGAATAAAGAACGACCGAGAAAACTACGCAAACAAACCCATAAACCCTTCCGAACCCCCTTAGACTGAAACAGAGAAAAGAAAACTCCAAGAGAGGCGGATATTCAAAAAAGGCCATCAAGCACTGATACGCTTTCAGAAATGCCCAGGAATTTGGATGCAGCTGGGAAGGGGCGCAATTAAGTTGGGTCAATACATCGCATTCAAAAGAAGAAAAAGGAAACCTAACATACAGTTCAGAGAAACAAGGGGTGTACATATAGAAGTACCCCCAATCTCCTCTGCGCTCACAAACCCTATCCTCAATCGAGCAGGGGAGAAGTTCAATAGGAACATTAGAGTCATCCCTAGTCAACTTCATAGCACAAAACTCCCTGAGAGAATCAGAACTACAGTTTGAAGAGGCACGGGTCTTAACATCGTCGTGAATCCAGTGATAAAAACAGGAACCGCTAAGAAACCAGGGGTCAAAACCGGTTCAGTTGCAGTCATTAAATGAAATAATGGCAGCACGTTTTCCTAAAAATATGGGAAAACACCTCTCTTAAGTTAATCGTTCAATCATCTTTTTTTTTTTTCAAAAATGCAGTTTACAACTCAGGCCCAAATCAAATGCAACGTTGAGCTTGGGGGCTGCCAAGACCAATAAAAACTGAGATATAGGTCGTCTTAAAGCTCAACTTGCTAAAAAAATGAACACCCAGGCAAGTCAAGCTTGGGGCTATGTACTGCACCCTACAAATCGGAACTGACACCCTATATCTCGGCCACATTAGCCACATTAGAGAAGCAAGTAATCAACGGATAATCACGATAACAATCACCACCCAAGAATCTCGACTAAAACCGAGATCTACTCCAACAAATCATAAAACGGAATCAACCTTAAACTCTATAAAACGGCAGCCGTTGAACTAAATCACCAAAGTAACATCTGAATACACATGTACAATTATTTTATTCTTATACTCGAATATTGAGAAATACTCTCCACTAACTTGAGCGTCGGAGTCCTTTTTGCAGGTTCCCCGCTCGGCTCGCGTTCAAGCAAGGCGTTTCCCTACTGCAGGACATGTCATCTCACCAGTAGCGCCTAGAGTCCGACCTATAGCACGGAGACGAGTATTCTTGTATGAACACTTTCTATCCACTTAGGACACTTTAGTCCATCGAGTGCAAGAAACCTCCAACATCAGGTTTTAGGATATCCATATCCTTATTAATCATAATTTTTCTAACATTTGTTTGGCCTGTGTTACTTGACTAGGTATTAAAACCAACATCCGAGGAACTTTCTTTTGTTACATCAATTAAAATAATAAAAAACTTCAATACATGAATTGCTGGATGACAAGAATGCCACTATAAGACCAGCTTAACTCAAGATTATTGCATAACAAGTACATATATAAAAAATGACGACTACTGCTATCAAAATTACAAAATAAATATTTTTTTTCACTCTGCGAAGACATAAGCATGAACAACATAATATCTTTTCTAAATAAAAAGTATCATTAACATCAATAGACTATCTGTAATAATATTTTGTTTACTCATTTTGTATCTTGTTGACTTATGACATGCATAATGAAAATTTTTAAACTTGTTAAATAATATACTTCAATTAGAATGCGAGCAATTTAAATATCGAATGAGCAGAACTAAACATGATAGATCTATTTTGATCCTTTATAAATTTTTCATTGTGATAAATTGATAACATTATATTCGAGATATTTTGATTTATATAGTGATAGAGGTAACAATTAGGAGTAGCTGATATGGAGCGAAGGTTTTTGTGATGATAAGATGAGAATATGCGTTTTAATCGTGACAGAGATAACAATGGCTTTAGGGTATTGGTGCAGAATTTTGGATATCACAAACTAATTGGTAAGTATATCGGGTCGTACCAAATAATAACTCTGGTGAGTGAGTGTTGATCTTACGAGGATTAATAGATTAAGCAATAATAGTTGAGTGATTAATCTAGTCAAACAAGTAAACAAGAGTGTTTTAAATTCTAAATTGCATCAAACTGTAATTCAGAGAATTCAAGTAAGCTAACAGTGAATGGCTATGTTGTGAGAATTATATGAGAAAATAGTTAAGGCTTTGGAGATGTTAAATTTCTGGATTAATGGTTCTTATCACTCACTTTAATCATGCAAAGGTTCAATTTATGGCAAACTTTAATTGATTAAATCCTAATTCCTTAGTAATTGAATCTCTTCTAACCAAACCAACCACCAATTCCTTGGTCACTTAATTTAAATTAGAAGTTTAAGTCCAATCCTAGTTTATGAGCCACACAAACCCTAAGTATCCAAAGATAAGATGATTATATGTCATGTATCACGTTAAGTCCAAGCAATTAGAGAATTATGAGGAGTTAATTTCAAGCTATTATTCAAGTGATTTAACTTTTCCAAAATTCAACGAGAATTCAAGTAGAAAAAGAGTTATATTCCAATATACTCTAATCCCTAGGATGAAGAACAAAATGAATCCTTGAAAATAAAACAGTACATTGATTAAGAGAAGAGTGACAATAGTATTAATCCATTAAAGTAACAGAGCTCCTAAGTTTAATAGGGGAGGTTTAGTTGTTCATTGCTCAGAGAAAAATCTAGGGTTGTAAAAAATCTGAAAAATATGGAATGAGAAAGAAGAGAGAAGAGAAGAGAGTCCGAATGATTGAATCATTTTTCCTTTTATATCCAATCCTAATTGATTTGAAAATAGATGATTTCTGGACTTACTGGCCTCCTAGCACTAAACGCTGCCACTAGCGCACATTCTGGGCACATATTACGAAGCTCCTGGTGTTAAAAGCCGGGTCATAGCGTTTGGCGCCAGGTGACAAGATGAAAAATTTCTTCTTTTTCTTTTGCACGGTTCTGTCAACTCGCCCAAACTTTACCTGAAATCATCAAAACAACAATGCAGATCAAAGTAGCATTCAAATAGGTCTAAAATACCAAAATCTAATAAAAGCTCAATAAATATATAACTAAATTACTAAGAAATCATAAAAAAGATGCTCACGCATCACAACACCATACTTGAATTGTTACTTGTTCTCAAGAAACTGAAAACAATATGAACCTCAGATGTGGGTTTGCCTAAAAGTTGAGTTTTCAATTATGCTCTTGTCTATTCTCTGAGTGGGGTTAATGACACTGTGATCCTGAATCGTTTCGGCATCTCACTATCCTTTGAAACTCAGGAATGTTAATGTCCTTCGAAACTAGTAGGGGTGAGCACGGGTAGCGGGTACCCAATTACCCGTCCGAATCCGAACCAAACCAATTAAATTGGTTCTGGAACCAACGGATAATCGGGTCCAATCCGAACCAAACCGATGATCTTTGATAGTAATTGGTTCAGGTATCAGTTTTGGAAGTGTGAAATCTGAACCAACGCGTGAACCCGATCATTATATATATATATATATATATATATATATATATATATATATATATATATATATATATATATATATATATATATATCTATTGCACTTTTGTATTTTCACTAGACAAAGATTATTCACTATTAATATGTTTGGATTTTAATCAATTTAGTTTTTAATTATTTGGTGTTTAACATATTTAGACTATTTCTATTGATGTTAAATATTTATTGTATTTGTTGAATTTTTAAGATAAAAATTTGATTTTTCTTTTTTATGAATTTCAAAGTCATCGGGTACCCAATTATTCGAACCGAACCAATCTGTTCTTAATCGATTTGGTTTTGTTCGGGTACATGCATAAAAAATGTAAATCTGAACCAAACCAAACCAATTATATTTTGATCGGTTCGGTTTTAATTTCACCTTGAATCCAAACCAAACCGACCCGTGCTCACCCTTAGGAACTAGAATCCGGATGATATTATGAATTCTCTCTCTTTTACTTCTGATTAATCCTTGAACACAGCATTTTCTTTTCTTTTCTTTTTTTTGGTGCTTTGCACCTTGAGCCTATCCATGACTCTAAATGTTTTGTCTCAAGCTTTGGTTGACACAGAAACACGACAAACACTTAATTGGAGAACTCTTTGAGTTCTGGTTTTTCTATTGAATTTTTCCAATCAATTGTGCTCAAAGCCTTTGGCATACTCTTGATTTGCACTTGTCTTTGACTCTAAGTGCTCTATCTCAAGAGTTTCTTGACACATTCACACTACAAGCATATGGCTAGAAAAACAATCCTTTTGAACTTTTGATCATTCTTAACCTTCCTAGCCATAGATGCTCAGAGCCTTGAGCCTTGCCTTTTATTTTCTTTTTCTTTTGTTGTTTCTTTTTGCTTCAAGGGTTAATTTCTTGTTCAATTCAGAGAATTCATAATACTTCTTTAAATTCATTTACCTTATGAATTGACACACTTTACTCCAAGATCAAATATGCACTGTTCTTTTTATGCATTCAAAACCATAGATAAATTCCATCACATCTAATTAAATAAGACAACTCTTGAATATAAACTCAATTTCTCATGTGTTACACCACTTCTTTCTTTTTTTTTTTTTTGAATTCAAGCTCAGTGAGCAGTATATGAGACATCTTTTAAAATAGAAATAAAAACAACTAAACAAATTGACTAAGGCTAGAACACTAAAATTATTAAAAATTATGCAAAGGATAGAAAATAACCAACAGAAAATAGGAAAATAACAAAATAAGAATGGAAAGGGGAGTAAGAATGTAAAGGAACTCAACCACCTCAGTTATCTTGGTGGCCATCTCACTCCTCAGGCTGTGCTCCTCCGTGAAGATGATTCACCTCCTTTTGGTGCCATTGATGATAAGATAAACAGAGAACTTGCTTGAAAACACCAAACTTAAAAGTTTGCTTGTCCCCAAGTAAGAAAAAACCGAAAAAGAGGACATAAAAAGCACATAGATGAGTAAAAAAAATTATTGCAAAAGAAGATATGAGTGGTATAAGGGAAATATATATATATATATATATATATATACACACACACACACGCTTGTGCATACGCATACTGAGTGAAGAGAGGAGAGTTGTGCGCACGCACAACAGTGTGCATGTGCACCCGGCAGAGAGTTTGGAGATGTTGGTCCTCCTTCTAGCGCTAAACGCCATGTTGTCGCATTTAGCGCCACCACCGCAACAGTTGCTCCTTGAAATACGTGCACCACGGTGCTAAATGCCAAGTCGGGGTGTTTAGGCCAGCCTCCAATGACCATTCCTTGAATTTCGTGCCCCCTAGCGTTAAACGCCAAGTAGCGGCGTTTAGCGCCGGGCACCCAAAGCAAATCTCCTTCAAAGTGTGCTGAACTCCCTTCTGATTGCACATGTTCCTGTTTTACACACTTTGCATGACCAAGACACACGTAAAAAGAAAGAAAATTGCAAAGAACTAAAATAAAATGAATAAAACCAAAACGAATATAAAATCTTAAGATACTAAAGATTGGGTTGCCTTTAAACAAGCGCTTCTTTAACGTCAATAGCTTGACGGTTGACTTCTTGTTAGGGTGGGGGTTGATCATAGTGCTTCAACTCCTCCCCTCACACTATGAATTTTCTTCTTGTGTCCCCATGAATTAGCTCAATATTCTCAAAAGAGAGGATTCTGTTTACTATATAAGACAACATTGGATTATGAGTCAACACCACTTTCAACCCTGGGGATAAACCTTTAGTGGGGATCTTTTTGTTTCTCCATCCCCTGAACACTTTCTTCAAGGGAACTTCCTCTTTGATGGATGATGCACACCCAACACCAAACTTAGGTTTGATATCAGGGGGAATTGTATTGATTCTCACCAAAAGAGGCTTGAGCTGCAAACTTTGTTTTACATCATCAGGAGGTTCTTGGAGATTTGGATCAATGAACTCAGTCTTCATGCAATTGCCTTCTTTACCTGAGTGATGTATGGGTTTAAAATCCTTGAAGATCAAATGCTCCTCATGCACCCTCAGCATCAATTCACCTTCTTCCACATCAATCAGAGCTATTTCAGTGGCTAGGAATGGTCTTCCTAGAATTATAGAGACATTTTCATCTGCCCCCATGTCAGGAATTACAAAATCTGCTGGGAGAAAGAACTTTTCCACTTTAACCAAGATATTCTCTACTATTCCATGTGCATGCTTCAAAGATTTATATGCCATTTGTAGTGCTACCCTTGTTAGTTGCTCTTCTTTGATTTGCAGTTTCTTTATCATAGACAAAGGTACTAAATTGATGCTTGCACCCAAATCACATAAGGCTTTCTCAAAGGTTATGCTCCCAATGGTACATGGAATTTGAAAGCTCACTGAATCTAGCATCTTCCTTGGCAAATTACTCTGAATTATGACACTATATTCTTTGGTCAAGATCAGTGTCTCATCTCCCTTTAAAATCCTCTTCTTGGATAGCAACTCCTTCATCAATTTAACATAGAGAGGCATTTACTCTAAAACCTTAGAAAACAGAATATTAATTTGTAACTTTTTGAAAACTTCCAAGAACTTTGAAAATTGCTTATCCTTGGTCTCCTATTGAAGCCTTTGAGGATATGGCATTTTCGGCTTATAGTCAAGCATTGGGGACTTCACTTTGTATTGCTCAATATCAACCGAAAAACGGTTGTCCGATGCCTTTGTGGGGTGTGCATCTCTTTATTTTGAGCATTTTCTGTTTTCAATCGGCTTCTCAGTAACTTGTACTTCCGTACTTGCCACTTGTTCACTTATCAAAGTGATAGCCTTGCACTCCTCTCTTTGATTTGGAATTGTGTTACTTGGAAAGGTATTGGTGGATCTCTTATCAATTTTAATAACTTTTGTGGCTAGTTGACCCATCTGGACCTTCAAGTTCTTAATTGAAGCTCTAGTTTTCTACATGAAACTAATAGTATTCTTGGAGAGTTCAGCAACTAAATCTTCCAAGTCTGAAGATTTCTGAGAACTGGATGGTGGATTGTTGTTGTTGAAATTACTATAATTGAAATTATTCTGATGGCTCTGATTGTTATTGAAATTCTGGTGCCTCTGTGATTGATTTTTCCATCCAAAATTAGGGTGATTCCTCTACCATGGATTATAGGTCTTGAAAAAAGGATCATTATTGGGGGGTCTGGAGGAATTGCTCACACAATTAACTCTTAATGAGCCGAGTATATATAACAAAAGTGTCCTAAGCTTATGGTGCACGAAATTGTGATCAATACTTTTCAAAACATAAACAATCCCTAGTAATGGCTCCAAAGACTTGGTGCTCACTACCATGGCATAAACACAACTTCGCACAACTAACCAGCAAGTGCACTGGGTCGTCCAAGTAATAAACCTTACGCGAGTAAGGGTCGATCCCACGGAGATTGGTGGTATGAAGCAAGCTATGGTCACCTTGTAAATCTCAGTCAGGCAGACTCAAATGGGTATAGTGATAAACGAATAAAGTAATAAGATAAAGATAGAGATACTTATGCATATCATTGGTGAGAGCTTCAGATAAGCGAATGAAGATGCCTTCCCTTCCGTCTCTCTGCTTTCCTAATGTCTTCATCCAATCCTTCTTACTCCTTTCCATGGCAAGCTTATGCAAGGGTTTCACCGTTGTCAGTGGCTACCTCCCATCCTCTCATTGGAAATACGTCCCTGATGCCCTGTCACAGCATCGGCTATCCATCTGTCGGTTCTCAATCAGGCCGGAATAGAATCCAGTGATTCTTTTGCGTCTGTCACTAACGCCCCGCCCTCAGGAGTTTGAAGCACGTCACAGTCATTCAATCATTGAATCCTACTCAGAATACCACAGACAAGGTTAGACCTTCCGGATTCTCTTGAATGCCGCCATCAGTTCTTGCCTATACCACGAAGACTCTGATCTCACGGAATGGCTGGCTCGTTTGTCAGGCGAGCACTCGGTTGTCAGGCGATCAACCATGCATCATGTTATCAGAAATCCAAGAGATATTCACTAAGCCTCAGATGCTTGTAGAACAAGAATGGTTGTCAGTCACCTTGTTCATAGGTGAGAATGATGATGAGTGTCAATCATCACCTTCATCAAGTTGAAGAACAAGTGATATCTTGGACAAAGAACAAGCGGAATTGAATAGAAGAACAATAGTAATTGCATTAGTACTCGAGGTACAGCAGAGCTCCACACCTTAATCTATGGTGTGTAGAAACTCCACCGTTGAAAATACATAAGAACAAGGTCTAGGCATGGCCGAATGGCCAGCCTCCCAAAATGAGTTCGATCATCAAAACATGATCAAAAGACTCTCTATATTACAATAGTAAAAGGTCCTACTTATAGAAAACTAGTAGCCTAAGGTGTACAAAGATGAGTAAATGACATAAAAATCCACTTCCGGGCCCACTTGGTATGTGCTTGGGCTGAGCAATGAAGCATTTTCGTGTAGAGACTTCTCTTGGAGTTAAACGCCAGCTTTTATGCCAGTTTGGGCGTTTAACTCCCAATTAGGTGCCAGTTCCGGCGTTTAACGCTGGAATTTCTGTAGGTGACTTTGAACGCCGGTTTGGGCCATCAAATCTTGGGCAAAGTATGGACTATCATATATTGCTGGAAAGCCCAGGATGTCTACTTTCCAACGCCGTTGAGAGCGCGCCAATTGGGCTTCTGTAGCTCCAGAAAATCTACTTCGAGTGCAGGGAGGTCAGAATCCAACAGCATCTGCAGTCCTTTTCAGTCTCTGAATCAGATTTTTGCTCAGGTCCCTCAATTTCAGGCAGAAAATACCTGAAATCACAGAAAAACACACAAACTCATAGTAAAGTCCAGAAAAGTGAATTTTAACTAAAAACTAATAAAAATATACTAAGAACTCAACTAAAACTACTAAAAACATACTAAAAACAATGCCAAAAAGCGTACAAATTATCCGCTCATCACAACACCAAACTTAAATTGTTGCTTGTCCCCAAGCAACTAAAGATCAAATAAGATAAAAAGAAGAGAATATGCAATGAACTCCAAAAACATCTATGAAGATCAGTATTAATTAAATGAGCGGGGCTTTTAGCTTTTTGCCTCTGAACAGTTTTGGCATCTCACTCTATCCTTTGAAATTCAGAATGATTGGCTTCTTTAGGAACTCAGAATCCAGATAGTGTTATTGATTCCCCTAGTTAAGTATGATGATTCTTGAACACAGCTACTTATTGAGTCTTGGCCGTGGCCCAAAGCACTCTGTCTTCCAGTATTACCACCGGATACATACATGCCACAGACACATAATTGGGTGAACCTTTTCAGATTGTGACTCAGCTTTGCTAAAGTCCCCAATTAGAGGTGTCCAGGGTTCTTAAGCACACTCTTATTGCCTTGGATCACAACTTTATTTCTTTCTTTTTCTTTCTCTTTTCTTCTTTCTCTCTTTTTTTTTTCGTTTGCTTTTTGCTTTTTTTTTTTGTATTCACTGCTTTTTCTTGCTTTAAGAATCATTTTTATGATTTTTCAGATCCTCAGTAACATGTCTCCTTTTTCATCATTCTTTCAAGAGCCAACATTCATGAACCACAAATTCAAAAGACATATGCACTGTTCAAGCATACATTCAGAGAACAAAAGTGTTGCCACCACATCAAAATGATTAAACTGTTATAAAATTCAAAATTCATGCAATTCTTTTCCTTTTCAATTAAGCACGTTTTTATTTTAAGAAAGGTGATGGATTCATAGGACATTCATAGCTTTAAGGCATAAACACTAAGACACTAATGATCATAAGACACAAACATGGATAAACATAAGCACTAAAATTCGAAAAATAGAAGAATAAAGAACAAGGAAATCAAGGAACGGGTCCACCTTAGTGATGGCGGCTCTTCCTTCCTCTTGAAGGTCCTATGGAGTGCTTGAGCTCCTCAATGTCTCTTCCTTGCCTTTGTTGCTCCTCTCTCATGATTCTTTGATCTTCTCTAATTTCATGGAGGAGAATGGAGTGTTCTTGGT
Source organism: Arachis stenosperma (assembly GCF_014773155.1). NCBI lineage: Eukaryota > Viridiplantae > Streptophyta > Magnoliopsida > Fabales > Fabaceae > Arachis > Arachis stenosperma. The sequence continues at coordinate 20,933,550 of NC_080385.1, forward strand.
GCTCCACCCTTAGTTGTCCCATGTTGGAACTTAATTCTCCTAGGGAGGTGTTTAGTTGCTCCCAATAGTCTTGTGGAGGAAAGGCTAATCTTGCTAAGGTGGAAGTCTTGTCCACCACTTTGTAGAGTTCTTGGGCTATGACCTCATGAACTTCCACTTCTTCTCCAATCATGATGCTATGGATCATGATGGCCCGGTCTAAAGTAACTTCGGACCGGTTGCTTGTTGGAATGATTGAGCGTTGGATAAACTCCAACCATCCTCTAGCCACGGGTTTGAGGTCGTGCCTTCTCAATTGAACCGGCTTGCCTCTTGAATCTCTCTTCCATTGTGCGCCCTCTTCACATATGATTGTGAGGACTTGGTCCAACCTTTGATCAAAGTTGACCCTTCTTGTGTAAGGATGTTCATCTCCTTGCATCATAGGCAAGTTGAACGCCACCCTCACACTTTCCGGACTAAAATCCAAGTATTTCCCCCGAACCATAGTAAGATAATTCTTTGGATCCGGGTTCATACTTTGATCATGGCTCTTGGTGATCCATGCATTGGCATAGAACTCTTGAACCATCAAGATTCCAACTTGTTGAATGGGGTTGGTAAGTACTTCCCAACCTCTTCTTTGGATCTCATGGCGGATCTCCGGATATTCACCCTTTTTGAGTGAAAAGGGGACCTCGGAGATCACCTTCTTCAAGGCCACAACTTCATAAAAGTGGTCTTGATGCACCCTTGAGATGAACCTATCCATCTCCCATGACTCGGAGGTGGAAGCTTTTGCCTTTCCTTTCCTCTTTCTAGAGGTTTCTCCGGCCTTGGATGCCATAATGGTTATGGAAAAACGAAAAAGCAACGCTTTTACCACACCAAACTTAAAATGTTTGCTCGTCCTCGAGCAAAAGAAGAAAGAAGAGAGTAGATGAAGAAGAAATGAGGAAGAGGGAGATGGTGGTGTATTCGGCCAAGGAGGGGGAGAAGTGGTGTTTTGGTTGTGTGAAAATGAAGGGGTTAAGAAGGGTTTATATAGGAGAGAGGGGAGATGAGGTTCGGCCATTATTGGTGGGTTTGGGAGGGAAAGTGGTTTGAATTTGAAGGGTGAGGTTGGTGGGGTTTTATGAAGGATGGATGTGAGTGGTGAAGAGAAAGATGGGATTTGATAGGTGAAGGGTTTTTGGGGAAGAGGTGTTGAGGTGATTGGTGAATGGGGGAAGAAGAGAGAGAGTGGTGGTGGGATCCTGTGGGGTCCACAGATCCTGTGGTGTCAAGGAAAAGTCATCCCTGCACCAAATGTTGCTCAAAATCACGTTTTGAGGCATTTCTGGCGTTAAACGCCGGGCTAATGCCCATTCCTGGCGTTTAACGCCAGGTTCTTACCCTTTTCTGGCGTTTAACGCCAGTCTGGTGCCCCTTTCTGGCGTTAAACGCCCAGAATGGTGCCAGACTGGGCGTTAAACGCCCAACTGCTAGGTTTACTGGCGTTTGAACGCCAGCAACATCTTCCTCCAGGGTGTGCTGTTTTTCTTCCTGTTTTTCATTTTGTTTTTGCTTTTTTAATGGATTTTGTGACTTCTTATGATCATCAATCTACAAAAAACATAAAATAACAAAAGAAAATATATAAAATATAATCATTGGGTTGCCTCCCAACAAGCGCTTCTTTAATGTCAGTAGCTTGACAGAGGGCTCTCATGGAGCCTCACAGATATTCAGAGCAATGTTGGAACCTCCCAACACCAAACTTAGAGTTTGAATGTGGGGTTCAACACCAAACTTAGAGTTTGGTTGTGGCCTCCCAACACCAAACTTAGAGTTTGAATGTGGGGGCTCTGTTTGACTCTGATTTGAGAGAAGCTCTTCATGCTTCATCTCTTTGGTGACAGAGGGATATCCTTGAGCCTTAAACACAAAGGATTCTCCATTCACTTGAATGATTAGTTCACCTCTATCAACATCAATCACAGCCTTTGCTGTGGCTAGGAAAGGTCTGCCAAGGATGATGGTTTCATCCATGCACTTCCCAGTCTCTAGGACTATGAAATCAGTAGGGATGTAATGGTCTTCAATCTTAACCAAAACATTCTCTACAAGTCCATAAGCTTGTTTTCTTGAGTTGTCTGCCATCTCTAGTGAGATTTTTGCAGCTTGTACCTCAAAGATCCTTAGCTTCTCCATTACTGAGAGAGGCATGAGGTTTACACTTGACCCTAAGTCACACAGAGCCTTCTTGAAGGTCATGGTGCCTATGGTACAAGGTATGGAAAACTTCCCAGGATCTTGTCTCTTTTGAGGTAATTTCTGCCTAGACAAGTCATCCAGCTCCTTGGGGAGCAAAGGAGGTTCATTCTCCCAAGTCTCATTTCCAAATAACTTGTCATTTAGCTTCATGATTGCTCCAAGGTACTTAGCAACTTGCTCTTCAGTGACATACTCATCCTCTTCAGAGGAAGAATACTCATCAGAGCTCATGAAAGGCAGAAGTAAGTCCAATGGAATCTCTATGGTCTCATGTTGAGTCTCAGATTCCCATGGTTCCTCATTGGGGAACTCATTGGAGGCTAGTGCACGCCCATTGAGGTCTTCCTCAGTGGCGTTCACTTCCTCCCCTTCCTCTCCAAATTCGGCCATATTGATGGCTTTGCACTCTCCTTTTGGATTTTCTTCTGTGTTGCTTGGAAGAGTACTTGGAGGGAGTTCAGTAACTTTCTTGCTCAGCTGTCCCACTTGTCCTTCCAAATTCCTAATGGAAGACCTTGTTTCAGTCATGAAACTTTGAGTGGTTTTGATTAGATCAGAGACCATGGTTGCTAAGTCAAAGGGGTTCTGCTTAGAATTCTCTGTCTGTTGCTGAGAAGATGATGGAAAAAGTTTGCCATTGTTAAACCTGTTTCTTCCACCATTATTATTGAAACCTTGTTGAGGTCTCTCTTGATTCTTCCATGAGAGATTTGGGTGATTTCTCCATGAAGAATTATAGGTGTTTCCATAGGGTTCTCCTAGGTAATTCACCTCTTCCATTGAAGGGTTCTCAGGATCATAAGCTTCTTCCTCAGATGAAGCCTCCTTAGTACTGCTTGGTGCATTTTGCATTCCAGACAGACTTTGAGAAATCAAATTGACTTGTTGAGTCAATATCTTGTTCTGAGCCAATATGGCATTCAGAGCATCAATCTCAAGAACTCCTTTCTTCTGACTTGTCCCATTGTTCACAGGATTCCTTTCAGAAGTGTACATGAATTGGTTATTTGCAACCATTTCAATGAGCTCTTGAGCCTCTGTAGGCGTCTTCTTCAGATGAAGAGATCCTCCAGCAAAGCTATCCAAAGACATCTTAGATAGTTCAGAGAGACCATCATAGAAAATACCTATGATGCTCCATTCAGAAAGCATGTCAGAAGGACATTTTCTGATTAATTGTTTGTATCTTTCCCAAGCTTCATAGAGGGATTCTCCATCCTTCTGTCTGAAAGTTTGGACTTCCACTCTAAGCTTGCTCCATCTTTGAGGTGGAAAGAACTTTGCCAAGAAGGCATTGACTAGCTTTTCCCAAGAGTCCAGGCTTTCTTTAGGTTGAGAGTCCAACCATATCCTAGCTCTGTCTCTTACAGCAAAAGGGAATAGCATCAGTCTATAGACCTCAGGGTCAACCCCATTAGTCTTGACTGTGTCACAGATTTGTAAGAATTCAGCTAAGAACTGATGAGGATCTTCCATTGGAAGTCCATGGAACTTGCAATTCTGTTGCATTAGAGAAACTAATTGAGGTTTAAGCTCAAAGTTGTTTGCTCCAATGGCAGGGATAGAGATGCTTCTCCCATAAAAATCAGGAGTAGGTGCAGTAAAGTCACCCAGCACCTTCCTTGCATTGTTTGCATTATTGTTGTTTTTGGCTGCCATGTCTTCTTCTTCTTTGAAGAATTCGGTCAGGTCCTCTAAAGAGAGTTGTGCTTTGGCTTCTCTTAGTTTTCTCTTCAAGGTCCTTTCGGGTTCAGGGTCAGCTTCAACAAGAATGCCTTTTTCTTTGCTCCTGCTCATATGAAAGAGAAGAGAACAAGAAAATATGTGGAATCCTCTATGTCACAGTATAGAGATTCCTTGAGGTGTCAGAGGAAAAGAAAAATAGGAGAAAGAAGAAGGAGAAGAATTCGAACTTTAATTAGATGAAGTTCGAATTGTGCATTAAGAAGGAGTAGTACTCCATAAATAGAAGGATGTGAGAAGGAGGGAAGAGAATTTTCGAAAATTAATTAGAAAGATATCAAAAACATTTTGAAAATTGATTGATAATTTTCGAAAATTCAAAGAAAAAAAAGAAATCAAGTGATTTTTGAAAAAGATTTTGAAATTAGAAATTAAAAAGATTTGATTGAAAACTTATTTTGAAAAAGATGTGATTGAGAAGATATGATTTGAAAACAATTTTAAAAAGATTTGATTTGAAAACAATTTTTAAAGATATGATTTTAAAAATTAATGACTTGCCTAACAAGAAAAGATATGATTCAAACATTAAACCTTCCTCAACAGGAAAGGCAACAAATTTGAGATGTTCAATCAAATCATTAATTGTTAGTAAGTATCTTTGAAAAAGGAAAGAAATTGATTTTGAAAACATTTGATTGAAAAGATATGATTTGAAAAAGATTTGATTTTGAAAAACTTTGAAAACTTGAAAAAAATTGATTTGAAGAACAAAATCTTCCCCCTAGCACCATCCTGGCGTTAAACGCCCAGAATGGTATCCATTCTGGCGTTTAACGCCCAAAATGCACCCTTTTTGGGCGTTAAACGCCCAACCAGGTACCCTGGCTGGCGTTTAAACGCCAGTCTGCCTTCTTCACTGGGCATTTCTGAATGCCCAGCTTTTTCTGTATAATTCCTCTGCAGTATGTTCTGAATCTTCAATTCTCTGGATTATTGACTTGAAAAGACACAAAATAAAAAATATTTTTGGATTTTTAATAATCAAAATGCAACAAGAATCAAATAACAATGCATGCAAGACACCAAACTTAGCAGTTTGTATACTACTGACACTATATGAGACACATAAACACTCAAGTCAAGAGAATTCAAAGATCAGAGTAAGAAATCATCAAGAATTACTTGAAGATCCTTAAGACACATGAATGAATGCATGCAATTGACACCAAACTTAAAATGAGACACTAGACTCAAGCAAGAAATATTTTTGGTTTTTATGATTTTCTAATTTTTTTGTGTTTTTCGAAAATTAAGTGAAAACATCAAAATTCTTAATGAGAATTCCAGGAATCAGTGCAATGCTAGTCTAAGACTCCGGTCCAGGAATTAGACATGGCTTCACAGCCAGCCAAGCTTTCAAAGAAAGCTTCGGTCCAAAACACTAGACATGGCCAAAGGCCAGCCAAGCCTTAGCAGATCACTGCTCCAAAAGCAAGATTGATAAAAAAAAATCAACAAGCTTCTGTGATGATAAGTTGAAACCTCGGTCCAATGAGATTAGACATGGCTTCTCAGCCAGCCAGATTTCAACAAATCATCATGAAACTCTAGAATTCATCTTCAAGAATTTCGAAAAAAAATAAATGCCTAATCTAAGCAACAAGATGAACCGTCAGTTGTCCATACACAAGAACAATCCCCGGCAACGGCGCCAAAAACTTGGTGCACGAAATTGTGATCAATACTTTTCAAAACATAAACAATCCCTAGTAATGGCTCCAAAGACTTGGTGCTCACTACCATGGCATAAACACAACTTCGCACAACTAACCAGCAAGTGCACTGGGTCGTCCAAGTAATAAACCTTACGCGAGTAAGGGTCGATCCCACGAAGATTGGTGGTATGAAGCAAGCTATGGTCACCTTGTAAATCTCAGTCAGGCAGACTCAAATGGGTATAGTGATAAACGAATAAAGTAATAAGATAAAGATAGAGATACTTATGCATATCATTGGTGAGAGCTTCAGATAAGCGAATGAAGATGCCTTCCCTTCCGTCTCTCTGCTTTCCTAATGTCTTCATCCAATCCTTCTTACTCCTTTCCATGGCAAGCTTATGCAAGGGTTTCACCGTTGTCAGTGGCTACCTCCCATCCTCTCATTGGAAATACGTCCCTGATGCCCTGTCACAGCATCGGCTATCCATCTGTCGGTTCTCAATCAGGCCGGAATAGAATCCAGTGATTCTTTTGCGTCTGTCACTAACGCCCCGCCCTCAGGAGTTTGAAGCACGTCACAGTCATTCAATCATTGAATCCTACTCAGAATACCACAGACAAGGTTAGACCTTCCGGATTCTCTTGAATGCCGCCATCAGTTCTTGCCTATACCACGAAGACTCTGATCTCACGGAATGGCTGGCTCGTTTGTCAGGCGAGCACTCGGTTGTCAGGCGATCAACCATGCATCATGTTATCAGAAATCCAAGAGATATTCACTAAGCCTCAGATGCTTGTAGAACAAGAATGGTTGTCAGTCACCTTGTTCATAGGTGAGAATGATGATGAGTGTCAATCATCACCTTCATCAAGTTGAAGAACAAGTGATATCTTGGACAAAGAACAAGCGGAATTGAATAGAAGAACAATAGTAATTGCATTAGTACTCGAGGTACAGCAGAGCTCCACACCTTAATCTATGGTGTGTAGAAACTCCACCGTTGAAAATACATAAGAACAAGGTCTAGGCATGGCCGAATGGCCAGCCTCCCAAAGTGAGTTCGATCATCAAAACATGATCAAAAGACTCTCTATATTACAATAGTAAAAGGTCCTACTTATAGAAAACTAGTAGCCTAAGGTGTACAAAGATGAGTAAATGACATAAAAATCCACTTCCGGGCCCACTTGGTGTGTGCTTGGGCTGAGCAATGAAGCATTTTCGTGTAGAGACTTCTCTTGGAGTTAAACGCCAGCTTTTATGCCAGTTTGGGCGTTTAACTCCCAATTAGGTTCCAGTTCCGGCGTTTAACGCTGGAATTTCTGTAGGTGACTTTGAACGCCGGCTTGGGCAATCAAATCTTGGGCAAAGTATGGACTATCATATATTGCTGGAAAGCCCAGGATGTCTACTTTCCAACGCCGTTGAGAGCGCGCCAATTGGGCTTCTGTAGCTCCAGAAAATCCACTTCGAGTGCAGGGAGGTCAGAATCCAACAGCATCTGCAGTCCTTTTCAGTCTCTGAATCAGATTTTTGCTCAGGTCCCTCAATTTCAGCCAGAAAATACCTGAAATCATAGAAAAACACACAAACTCATAGTAAAGTCCAGAAAAGTGAATTTTAACTAAAAACTAATAAAAATATACTAAGAACTCAACTAAAACTACTAAAAACATACTAAAAACAATGCCAAAAAGCGTACAAATTATCCGCTCATCAGCTTATCACAGCAGGAAAACTGGAGGAGCCCACACATAAATTACTTGAAAAATGAAATGATACCACCAGAAGAAAAATCAAAGATATTTAAAACCGAATCAAGTTGCTACACCATGATGGGAAACGACTTGTATAAAAGAGAATTCTCCTAGACATTACTCAAATGTCTCAGGCCCACAGAAGCGGAATTGACAATGTCCGAAGTGCATGAAGGCATCTACGCCCCTCACATATAGGGTCGGATCCTGTCCTCGAAAATCTAAAGGGCAGGATACTACTAGCCGACATTAAAAGAATATTGCATGGAAAAAGTTCAGCTTTGTGATAGTTGTCAAAATAGCGATCCCATAATCCATAGCCCAGGCAAACTATTACATTCTTTAGAAGTCGAATGGCCTTTTCATAAATGGCGACTTGACATTCTCGGACCTTTTTCAACGTCAGTAGGCTAGGTAATGTTCTTGCTAGTAACCACAGATTATTTTACAAAATGGATCGAAGCACAATCACTTGCAAAAATAACATCGGATAAGGTACGCTCTTTCATATGAAAATTTCTCATATGTAGATATGGTTTGCCCAAGAAAATCATTTCCAGCAATGGTCGGCAATTTACTAATAAGAGAATTGCATCTTCCTTAACGAATCTTCGCATTAAACATCATTTTTTCTCTATAGAGCACCCACAAAGCAACGGGCTCACAGAGGCAGCTAATAAAGTTATTTTGCATGCTTTAAGAAAAAAATTAATAGAGGCCAAAGGGCACTGGGATGAACTTATTCCCAAAATTCTATGAATTTATAACACAATACCACAATCATCAACAAAAGAAACGCCGTTCTGACTAGTGTATGACACAAATTCAATGGTGCCAATAGAGATCTCTCAAGGATCGCAATGAACCGAGCTCTTGGATGACATGACCAATGTAGAAGCATGATTAACTGAGCTCAACATGTTGGACAAAAAATGTGACTTGGAAACGCTAAGACAACAATCTATGCAAATTACAATACACCAAAAGTACAACAAAAAAGTTTGACCAAGAGTACTGCAACAAAGAGATCTAGTACTTCGAAAAATTGAAGAAGTTCGGAAACTTCCAAGACTTGAAAAATTGCCAGTAACTTGGTAAGGCCCTTTCAGGTGTCGAAGATTCACGAAAAAGGAACCTATTCTTTGTAGATATTAGCTGGAACCGAGTTCCCCAATACTTGGAACATATCCTCCTTAAAATTATATTATAGCTAATTCTTTGAAAAAAGATGGCGCTGAGAGGTACTCTTTTTTCTGATCATAATGTTTTTATTCCACAACGTGTTTTACTCAGACATGTTTTAAGGAGGCCGATCATCCCGCGCCTTCCACAACAGAAAATCTTGTCAATAAAGACCAAAACAATTCTACATTGTCTAATTTACATAAGCCAACATATCAAAAGTTGGAAGTCAATAAGTCGTCGTAGTCAAAATAGACATATTATCTAAATATCTAAAAAAGTTTTTCTTCAAAACAAAACCGATATCAAAAGATCGATTACAACCCAACAAAACAAAACCGATACCAAAAGATCGATAGCAATCCAGCAATAAAGTTCAAACAAAACGTTTCAGATTAAATACAAGTCAAAACCCTAAATATTTTTATCAATAGTATCAATGTTCTTATCTTGCGCTTCACCAGCTTCATCTTCATCAAGCTCACCATTTATGACGATCTTGGTAAGATCGAGCTTGCCAACATCAAACTCGGGTGCGAAAGCCACCACTTGACTCACTGCCCGATCAAATCCCGCGACGAACATCTCTAACACTTCATTTTCCAGCTCATGAATTCTGGACGTCATTTTTTCCTTTTTATTATCATCCTCTTTAATCTAACTTTGCAAGAGACAAATCTGATCCTGAAACTTAGTAATTTCTTCTTCTTCATTTTTCATCTTAGCAGTGACATCTATGATAACACCTTCTTTCTCCTTCACAGACTTTTCCAAGTTTGCCATCTTTTCTGACACACCTTTCTCGTTAGCACCTAGCAACTCCGTGGTCCGACCTAGACACAACAATCTCGACACAACTACCTATAAATAAATAATCGCATCAGACTGAGCAAAAAAGCAAACAACAAATAAACAAAAAGAAAACTACTTACATATACTTTCCAATACCCTCTCTTTCGACTCTCTTCAGCATCCTAACATCACTAGCTTGTTGAACAACCTTATCAGAAAGCTCTGCCACGGGAATTTGTTCACTCAACAGAGACTGTGGTCCATCTCCATCAATAAAACCATGCAATTTCTTTTGCTTTTCAAAAACAAAATGACCCCCAATCCCCACATCTAACTCCTCCTTATAGAGAATCTCTAAAGACTCTCTGAAAAGTCAAAATGTTTCTGTTTCACTTGATGAATAGGGCAAGCACTTGACTGAGCAACGTCAGTGCCAGCCTCTTTCTCCACACCAGAAACACCACCATCTTTTTCACTTTTCTTTTTCTGGCTTAAGAAAGATTGTAGCCAAAAAGTTGTCAAGTTTGGAACTCTTCCACCTACAACACAACAAAATACACATATAAAAATCACGTTACAGTAGCATATACTCCCTGACATCATTCACTTACCTATATATACCCCTAGTGCCTCCTTATCTAATTCAACTTTTAACATTTTAGAAACTGGCAACAAATCACCTGCTGCAAAGCAATCTATCAAGAAATTCAAAAGCAAATTTTCATCTTCACTTCTCCCAGTGGTTTCAAATATCTGCATCGGCTCTAGGCACCAATAAAGAAAAAAATTTTCACCTAACTCATTGTCTAAAAAGAAGGTGATGATTTTCTCGAAGTAACCGCCAAAGGCATTATTACACCCATCACACTTTTGCATTCTAAAAACGTAAAAAAACCAAGCTTGCCCATGCTTACCAAAATGACCCGCGTTAAACTTGGGGACTCAGAGGATAAGGATTAGGTATAGCACCACGAAGAAAGTTCAACTTACTAATAACAGGATATGGATTCAACAAATCAAGTTTGGGAGCTGTGTTCCTTAATTAACCCTCATAACTCGAAGAGATATGGTTATACCTCGAATACTCATTCAAAATATTTTCAAATAAACAATGGCCTAGTATGGAAAACTACCTCCAACCCTCTCAGATTCGCTTTGAAATTCGAAGATGGTGGTAAAAGGTCTTTCACTTTAAACAACGATAAATAATAGCGCTAATACGATTTAAAGGGACACATTCAGAAAACAAATCACAATGTTAACATTTTTAGTTTTGTTTCTACTTTAAAAAATATATTATTGACTTGATTGTCGAAATTTTTTTTGTAAGTTCTACAGTCGGATTCGAATTTCGAAAATCTCACATCTCTGCTATCTAGAAAGCTTGGAAGCGTTCACTACACGACAGCGATGAGTTATAGTTTGAAGAGTATCCTTGACAAAAGAGGTTTAATTATAATTTATTTACCACTTTGCAATCTAGCCTTGAGGGAAAAAACACAGACTTGTCTTGGCCTTAGGCTTATAACCTTATGCGTACACTGTAGAAGGAAAAATCTAGTGATATTTTTTAACAATTGATTGAAGAGTCTCATGTGATCTAATCAAATGGGTTTGATATATGACCTTGTTGCTCCTGTGGGACCAAAGATAGGGGGTGCAGCATGTCTTCAAAGTTTGTGGACAAATGACTGAAATGTGGGTTATTGGCTCATTGCTTTAGCCCCCAAAAGGTAGTGTGGTCCCTGCAAAACATGCTGACGTGGCCACATGCTGGCATGGACGTGCCACACCTCTCTCCCTCAATATGGCTACCGCTACAATCATCTGGAAACTGAAATAAACTTCACTAGCCAGATGATCAAGTAACAGCGCCGACGCAAGCTATTTGTGTATGTTATTCACTTATTGCTATAATATGGAATTATTCTTTTCCCTCCATTATTCTGTCAGGATGAGATGAGAAAATAAGAACAAAAAAATCGAATGAATAATAAAATGAAAACCACGCAACATGACAAATTCATTGTTATTATATAATGAGTAAAATATTGTTAAAATCTTTAAAATTATGTATAACGTTTAATTTATATTAAATTTTCAAAATAAATTTTAATTTAAATTTATCGTTAATTTTTTCACATTTAATAATTTATTATTTTTTTATATAATTCGTCCTTGAAGTAAAATTCTTATCATCGTCGTGGTCATCATCTCTAAACCCTCTCTTCATATCCATTATACATCGGCATTGTCATCGCCACCCCTACCCACCATCACATTCTTCCTTCATATTATATAACTCCATTGTCGATAGTCTTCCTTCCATATTGGTAGGTGTGTCAGTCTCTCCCCTTTAACCAAGTCCATTCTCTTTCCTCACCATATTCCATTTCCATCACCAATTATTAGTGTGCCCACACCATTAACGCGGCTAGTTTCTCTCTTTTACATCTCAACCATCACTCCCTTTATAACAACCCCAAACCCTATCCTTGTAGCACGATATAGAGGAACAAAGAATAGAATAGATTTGTGACTCTAGCTAGCAGACCTACGATAGCCAGATTTACAAGCCCATGTAACAATCAATAGTAGATTTGGATTGGTGTCCTTTTCGGTTTTTGGATATATATTTTTTTATTTGTGTTTAGTGGTTGTTAATGATCACCATGGTAGTAGTCTTTGTGAGTAAGGGGTATATATAGTTTAGTTAATTCAAAAATTAAACTTGTTTTTTTAGTTAATTAATTAAATTAATTTTATATAATAAAATTAGTTATTAATTAGTTATAAAATTTAAAAATTAATTTTTAACCGATTATAAAAATAAAAGCTGATTTTTTAATAGAAAAATTGATTTTTAAAAAAATAAAATAGGTTTTTGAATAAAAAATCGGTTTTTCAAAAATCAGTTTTTGGACAAAAAATCGATTTTAGAATTGAATGTTTAATCTAAAAAATTAAAATTATATTTTTAAAAAATTTGTTTTAGTTTTGGTTACCTGATTAAAAATTGATTTTTTTGAATTTAGTTTTAGTTAATCAATTTTAAAAAAATATGAATATGATTTTAAAATTTGTTTTATTAAATTGGTTAACCAAAATGTGATTATGATTTTTTGAACGATTAATCACATGTTAGTTTTTTAATGTACACCCTAACAATAATCAATAAAAAGATGATGAATTAATAATAGTAGAATTTTGTAAAATTGAGAAGTGATTTGTGTAAAATTGGTTTGGGGAAGAAATAATTGAGTTTTTCGTAATTGTTCAAGCATGATGTCATGTCCAAAAAGCAAGGTTTCTACCTCAATTAGAGACAAAGACTCAAGTGTAGGTGTAATTGAAAAAATATACATTGCATAATCCTTATTTAGACCTTCAGTAATAGCTTCTACATGATCTTTAAGAGAGAGAGGATGATCTAATGCAGCTAAGGAATCAACAATTGATCCAATGTGTGAGATAGTCAGAGACAGTCATTCCTTCCTTTTTGACAGTTTTGAGTTTTGTTTTGAATTGCTTGATTGTGGCTTTTGCTGATTTAGAGAAATAATATTGAATTCGATCCCATACTTGATATGCAAATTTGCAGTCTAACATCTAATTTCTGAATGAGATATATATTTAATTGAAGGAGTCATAATATGAGAAAGTGATCTTTTGCAGTCCAAAATTTGTATGTTGCTGATTCTGTTTTTGCTAATCTTGCAGCATCAGATTCGAATTTTTTTGAAACCTGATCCTTGAGAAAGTAATCAATGAATTCATTGCCACTAATGATGTGAAGAGCAAGATGCTGCCAAGTCTTGAATGACTTTTCATCTATTTTATCAAGAAGAAGCATAGAAGAAGGTGTAATAGTAGTATTGATTGGAACAATAAATCCCATGAAATCAGAACCTCAGTTTTTGATACCATAAAGAGATCAAGATAAAGATAAATGAATGGATGAATAGAAAGACTAAGAGAGAATTGAAACTAAATTATAAATACTTGTTGTATTTATTAAGTGTTAACTTTATAATAGATATATAACTGCTATAATAGATACAAGTTAGTTATATTGCTGTTAAAACAAGTAGCTTATTTTCTTGATTTTCTTATTCTATTCCCTTATCACGTACAATATTACAAATCTTTTACAACTCCCTGTTATGTTAACTAATTAATTTGAAGCATTATTGGGCAACACTTACCGTATATTCAAATCATGTATAAAATGCATTAGAAATTATTAGTAAGAGAGAAATATTTCATGAAATACAGATATACTCATACTACATATATAAATTTATATGTCCTATAAGGCTTAAGTGTCATACACTGCAAAGTACTAATTACACATAAACATATACGAACACATCACTTTCTCTTGCTTGATTGGTGTATTCAATCATTCTATAAATTGCAAAATTTATTTGTATCTCTAGAAGCTAAGGGTAACTACTTTTTATTCTCCTTTCTTAGCGTGTACAAATAATGACATAATAGAACTCATCACTCGGATCCTATATCTAGCTCTGTGTGTCAATTGTCAAAAAGTTAGCGGGCCTCCCCATATAAAAGACCATCGAAAATCCAACAAGACACCACCCAAAACCCCGTTTCTTGAGTTCTTTCATATGCCTATTGCAAATTTTCAATTATTCTGCAACTTGCATCTGATTAATCACACACACTTGACATGGACCATATTTCCGATTGAGGCTGCGTTTGATTATTGTTTTATTAGGACAATACGAACGGGGATATTAATTATAGAGGGGTAAAAGATGTTTGGTGCTAGCATAGCTAAGAATAATCTGGCTAATGAGATTGTATTTTTATACGAGGGTCATAAAAAAATTTTTTCTGCATGTTATTAATTTTAATGGAATATTAGTCCTGTATATATATATATATATATATATATATATATATATATCTGGTGAAAATAAACTCTTCCACAAGTTAGTTTAAAAATAAATCTTTTTTTCCAACACATATATATGTAAAGTTTGTTATGAAATAATACTTGGCTATGTAATATGATAAGCAAAGCATGATGATCCAAGTAATTCATTTTCTACTAGGATATAATCATAATTTATTAAATGTTACAATTATCTATAAATAGAAATTTGGTATAAAAAAATAGTTGGAATTATCTGACAAAACACTTTATAAACATTCCAATGTCACACTAACGCAAACAGATACACAAAAGAATCAAAATTTTGTAGAATTAAATTTATATATTTATATTTCAAATTCTATTGCTTCTTCCTTTTTTATCATTTGTTCATAACTTGATATACTTTTAACTTGTAACTAGCACATCAGAACAACATCCAATCCAAAGTATAGAAATGGAAAAATAAATAGAACAATTTTATAGTGTCTATTATTTGGTATTTAATTTTTGTCTAATTTATTTTTTTAATAAATTTTAAATATTTTAAATTTATTAATTTTTATAATTTTAAATTAAATATTAACTATTTAACTTGTATAACAATTAAATATCAAACTTTTAGACACCATATATATATCCTACATGAAACAAAAAAAAATCACAGTGTGACTGCCATAATGCGCATTGTAATAACCGCAATACTCGCAATTATGACAAAATGGCAACACTATTGACTAACGCAGCCATTACACAGTTACTTCTACTGTTTATTAATGGACCCATTAGAAATTAACTTAATTAACCGAGTTCCCCAACTTGGAATTGATATGCACAATGCACTTATGCAGAGAAAAAAGGACATAGAGAAAATAATGAAAGTAGCAAGTTGCAGCTATGGATGATGAAGTGGCCCTCAAGTGGCTTTTGTGACAAAGGTGGACCTTAGTTTTGCTATCTCATCGGTTTCACAAAGTCCCTTTCAACTCCAAAAGTTAAACACAACTTGCTCCTTAGCTTTAAGTTTAATAATATTTGCTTTAGCTTTCAGTAGATGGAAATATCTTCCTGTCATGTATATACTAACATGTGACATGTACCTGACCCGTTAATGAAGATAAAGAGCCAACAAGTGCATTCCCTTTTCATTCAACGATAATTTTTTGTTGAGTATTGACTATGACGCACTACATTATTTAACATTAAACAAATGAAAAGTTTTGTACGAACCATGCTTATTATTAAAGTGAACTTTAATTTTCAAGTCAAGAGAATGCCATTGTACATTAACTCTATTCGATAGAATTAATAAATTATTATATTATCTTATAATAGATAGTATTCTGATACCAACAATACTAATGTGACATATTTTGGTGTTAATATATATATATATATATTAGAATATTTTTAAAATATATTTTTTTGAAATTATACAAATTAACATTTAATCACTAAAATTCTATTAATTATTAATCATTTTAGTAAATCAAATCCTTATCTTTTCAGATCATGTGTAATAAAAATAACGAGTTGTGCTATATATACACCACTTTCAGCTACTATTTTCAGCCACTGTATTTATATGCGTATCCAATATAAAATTCAAAAATTAAAATCAAAATTCCACTCTCAACCTCATTCTCACTCTTTATACGCGCTGAAACAACCGTTCCTCTTTCTCTTTTCCTTACTCTCATTCTCACTCTCCAACGGGACACCATCCTCATTTTCACTCTCAAGGGTGATTCTCCTTTCCTTTCTCTCCGGCGGCACAATTCTCCTTCGTTCTCTTTCAGGAACGATTGCGATTCTCCTTCCTTTGTCTCAGGCGCGGTGCTCTCTGTCTCAAGTGTGAACTTCTTCAACTGCATTTTTCTTGTTTGATTTTGCAAGGTAAGCTTCTATTCCTTGTACTTCTATCAGCTTCTTTGATGGTATTTTTCTTGTTCGTTTTGAGCTTCTATCAGTTTTTTCGACTGTATTTTCCTTCTTCATTTTGAGCTTCTATAAATCAATTTGTATTGTGCATAGTGTATATTCTCAAACAAAAATTTATACTAAAAATCTTTAAGTTAGGATTTTGAATTGAAGTTTCAATATGCTAATTTTAACAATTGATAGTATAGTTGTTCTTTTTAATTTTATTGAGTAGGAGGTCAGTTCTCTTTATTTCTTCTAGCAACATTCTCGAGCTCTTGATTATTAGTAGACTATTAATTGATTATAACTATATTTTTGTGATATGAGTTAGAGTATGTTTGATTATTATACTAAATGAGTTTGATTATACTCAGTTTTTAAAATATGATATTATAGTATAGTTGATATCTACAGCATGTTT
The DNA here is from genome assembly GCF_014773155.1 of Arachis stenosperma. NCBI lineage: Eukaryota > Viridiplantae > Streptophyta > Magnoliopsida > Fabales > Fabaceae > Arachis > Arachis stenosperma. The sequence goes on from NC_080385.1 coordinate 20,950,165, forward strand.
GATTATAACTGAATTTTTGTGATATGAGTTGGAGTATGTTTGATTATTATACTGAATGAGTTTGATTATGCTTAGTTTTTAAAACATGATATTATGGCATAGTTGATATCTCCAACATATTTAATTATAATTGAATTTTTGTGACATGATTTTGAGTTTGTTTGATTATAACTTCTTATCTTACCCACATTTTAAGTTTGTGTTTAATAAGTCTTCATTCCTTGCTCTTCATTGTGTTTTTGCCCTGCTCTATTACTCTGCATGCAAAGATTGAAACTCTGAAAAATGAACTGATAGAGAAAAAGAAGGGTCATGAAGCGGCTTTGGTCAAGTCCAAGGGGTAGAGGAGCAATTACAAAGGTTAGATACTCCTTCCTTTTCATATAGTGTATATCATGAAGATGTTCATATTCTAACTATTGTATTTGTATTTAAGCTAGTCTAAGTCACATAACGCATTATTTTGCTTGACAATATTAAATTACTACACATATTTTTCAAGAATTCGATGTTATTGAATCTCTGACGATCGAATTTTTTATCGGTGAAAAAATTCACAAATATAATCGCGTTGTAATTATAGTTTTTAAACCAACAGAAAATCTTTTCGTACAAAAGTTTTGTTTGTCACTTAAGCAAACCCAATAAAAATAAATAACTGAAGTATTCAAACCTCGGGTTGTCTTCTCAATGAATTGTAGGGAAGTATGATTTATTATTGGTTATAGAAAACAGTATTTTTTGTTTTTGAAAGGTTTGAACAAGATAAATAAATTGCAGGAATTAATAAATCAATAGGTAAGAAAACTCTTGGTAAGGTATGAAAATTAGAATTCCGATCTTAGTTATCCTTATCAATGATGATGAGAATTATATTTTTGCTCTCACTAAGTCAACCTCTAACTATGAAAGTAAGTCAAGTGGTTAAATTAATTTAACACCTAAAGTCCTAGTCAACTCCTAAGGAAAGACTAGAGTTATAGGAATCTAAATCAATCAGCAAAGATATCAATTATTAATCACGATGAGTTTGACAACTCAAGAGTTACCAATTAATCAACCAAAGCCAAGAATATAGAAAGCTAAATAAAAATCATATAACTAAAATACCTCAAATTATTAAATAGAGATATCAAATGTAACATGGAAAAGTTCATAAATTAATTTGGGAAAATGGAAATTGAGAAAAAGAAATCCTAAATCCTTTAAGAGGAATCCTAATCCTAAATCCTAAGAGAGAGGAGGGAGCCTCTCTCTCTCTAAAACTATATCTAAAAACTAAAATTATGTGTATAATCTAATATCTTGAGTCTCTGTATGTTCTCTGACTTTAGTTATTTCTAATTTCTAATTCCTGTATTAATTACAAGTAAAAGCATAGCTGATTATAATGAACTTATGAACAAGCAAGTAAGGCTATAATTCCAATTAAAGAAGTTTCCATGCTTTGATTATTATACTGAATGTTTGATTATGAGTTAGAGTATATTTGATTATTATACTAAATGAGTTTGATTATGCTCAGTATTATTGAATAAGATAGGAAGAAGCATACAAAAAATGTGAAAGAGAAATTACAGGCAAATTCAGTGATTGATTAATCTTATTATTATTGTTAAAATATTTTATTATCATTTTATTGATTGCTTTTTTTTAGCCACCTGTATAGTTATCTTTAGAGTTGAGCATTACCTCTAGCCAACCATATAGTTTTGTATTCTTGTTGAACTCAATGCAACAAAGCCACCATTTGAAAGAACAATATATTTTTTTTGTAATAGATTTGTTACATACTGCAATCAAACTCTTGGTATTTTTTTTCTTTGTAATAGTTTTAATTTTGATTTTACATGTGGTTAATAAATTTACACTCAATATTCTGACTTATTATTAGTTTAGCAACATAACCCTTTTTCATCACATTAAAATTGCCTTGTTTCAAATGTTATTAATGTATGTAGTCTCTATTTTTCTCGTGGTTGATTTAAAACTTATTCATTCGGAATGTATAAGTCACTTTGATTAAAGTAGCAGTTATGATTTATAATGATTCTCAGAAATTTGGTATCACATGACTAATGGTTTTATTGTTTTATATCTAAAATTATTTATTTCACAGGGTTATAATAAAAAAAAGAGTTACAAGTACTAATAATTAATGTAACTAATAAATGGGGTTAATGTTTATGCTTCAATTAATTGAAGATGCCTTCATTTAATTTATATATATGTACAATAAACCATTTTAAACATTTAACTTAACCTTTTTTTTCATCAAGATTTAGATTGTACCATGAAAAAGATAATCAAACTCAATAGTCATATATAATTAAATTCAGTAGTCATATAATGTATAATCAAATTCAATAGTTAAATATAATACTAAACCTGAGTATAATCAAACTCAGTAAACATGATAATCAAATTCAGCAGTCAAATAAACTTAAGTATAATCAAACTCAGTAAACATGATAATCAAATTCAGTAGTCAAATATAGAAAGAGGGCAAATAAAATGAAACCCCATACATTCATAGAATCAGCATCATCATCTGATCTAAGCAAATACAATCTGTCTATTTTTTAGTAGATTAACTTTTTATCTTCGATAACCAGCTCCAGAATATACCAAGATTTAGTATGTCATATATCTATTTTTATTCCACTTAATAGTTCTTATATTTCATAAAAAACTAACTCTCTTTGCATAATTGGTTTAAAAAGCTTCATAATCTTTCACAAAAGAGAATACCATTCCTATGCTTGGAACAACCTCAAACATAAATAATCGAAAATTTAAAATCAAATCAGAAATCAAAAATCATAAAAAATTAAAATCAAATTAGAGCCATATGCATATATAAAATTTTTCAACGGCTTACAAAATATTTTAAACGTGCAAACTACCAATTTGACTCCAATCTAGGGGCTAAACATTTTTCTCATTACACAGATTTATAACATAAGTTTTTTAGGATGTAATCACACAAGGTACATAATGTAATTGGAAGGCATTTCTTTCCAGAACCAAATAACATAATGAAGCCACAAATCAGAAGCATTAGCTAAATAACAAAAGAATTTGCATAACTATATACACAAATCACCAAAACTCAACACACAGAATACATGGATTAGCTGGAGTAACGAGACTCCATCAAAAACCAAATATATAGTTAAACCCTTTAGGAATAAAAAAATAGATAATAAAAAAATTAAAATCAAATCAAGAATAAAATATGAATAATAAAAAAATTAAAATTAAATCAAAAATAAAAAATTAACATACGAAGTAAATTAAACACAAACCTTATCATTCGAATTTGTAAACTTCATTGAATCAAAAGCTATAATCAAAACCCTAAGATAACAAGAACCAGAAATGACGTTGAGATTTGTGAACTGCGGGATCGAAGTAGAGCATAAAGAAGCGTGGAGAAGAGAAGAAAGCGAGGAGTGAGGTTGGCATGATTGAAGAGAAATAAGGAATGGAGTTTGTGCAATCGAATAGAAAAGAAGTGAGGTGTATGCAATGAAACCCCTTCTGCCGAGAAGAGAAGAAATCACGATTGAAAGAGGAGATTTTTGATACGATGAAAAAACTCCTAACGTGTTGTATTATCTTTGAATTATCCTTATACGTAATCGTATTTTTTACTATATTTTTATAAGAGTAGCTGAATTAGTGACCGAAAAATGATGTACAAATAATATTTTTAAAAAATAATAGACATTTAATTATAGCATGAATCAAGTTTTAAACATTTAATAATTAATAAAAATAATATACATCCATCAAATTTTCATGAATCAAATTTTACTAAAAATAGACATTTAATATTTTTTCATTTTAGGTTCATCTTTTAACAAATTATATCAAAATTAGAGATGCAATTTAAAAATTTGGTACAATGCTTAAAATTTTTTTCTTAAATTTTGATACTAGAATATATATTTTTATACATTGTGATTTGTTTTTTAAAAACTATCACCCAACTGGTGCATTATTAAGGGAATAAATGTCAATTTAATTTTTTAATATGGTTATTTTATACTTTGCCACATTTCTTGGATAATAAATGATGATACGGACTTATTTAATAAGAATATGGTCTAAATTTATATAAATTTTAAACATAATTGTCAGAATTGAATCGATAATCGAATCGATTAGGCTACTTGTTTACTTATTTACTAGTTCAACCAATGGGTTCCTACTTGAATTGGTTGACTCGATTTTACATAAATAAAAATATAAAATATTCAAAAAATTAAAACTAAAGTGTAAAATACATATCTTCATTAATATTTTAAGAACAATCAAGATTTAACAAATAATCAATAAGTTATAATCCAATTATTATTAAATAATTATATAAAATTTTAATATTTTTTCATAATAAAATTTTGTTAATTTTATTTTTATTTTAAAATAACTATTTTTAATTTGCATGTTTATAACTAAAATAAAAATAATTAAATAAAAATACACTATTTGATAACAAATTTTTATATTATTATAATTTGCATCCAAGAAACACAATAGTTTGGAGATCTAACTCCTCTAAAATTATATTGTTACTTTAAAAAAAAATATACCATTAATTACTCTTGGATAATAAAACTCACAAATAATAAATGTTACAAATTTAAAAATGATTAAAATATCACTTTATTACTTTACTAATGTTGTCACTTTAGGAAATTTTTTCTATAGCCTCATGGTTGTTTATGCATGTTATAATTCAATTCATTTTGGAAATAAGCGCTAGAACACAGTAGACTTCCGAAGCAATGGAGCATTGAAAGATCATGCGGTACACAGGCACGGATAACAATGGACTTGCAGAACATTGGAATATCGTAGGTTTGCCCGCATTTGTGACTTGAGAGGTTTGGTTGGTTCGGTTTTTCTTAGATTTGATTGGTTCACAACAGATTTGACTAGTTTATATCAATTCTTTACCTTAAACGGTCTTAACTTTTCACTGTACTTCGGTGCAGATTTGGACTTTTTTGTTCCACAGTCCGGAGCTATTTAAACTAACCAATTCAAAATTTTTCGATGTATTAGTATTAGCAATAGTAAGTACATTTTTGATGCAGTCATCAATTCTCCCAAGAAGCTACAATTGCCGCGAGCAAACATATTAATGACGAGGAAGGCATTTTTGCTGTTTAGGATTCAGTTTACCAGTTAAAAGAAATAATTATGATATAATATAATCATGGATTAATCTCTACATACAAGTGTTTTGCGCTTACAAGCTTTACAAACCTGAAGAGAACGAAACCTACTAAACGCGCTGTTACGGATTTCTTTAACAAATTTTTAAATCAATTCAAATCAATTAACGTGCAAATATATAATTTCCATTTTTCAAAAGATTTCGTTTCTTTTTTCGAATTTCTTGCCAAATTTGTTGGATCTCCTTCTTGCTTCGTTTTTTTTATTTTCATAGTTTCTGAAATCAAGCTTTGAAATTGTTTTGAAGATAATGGAATTTCAGAAATACACCCAAACAATTACAGAAATACACTCAAATGATTACAGAAATACACCCAAACGATTATAGAAACTATAAAAAAACCTAAATCCTAAACCCTAAACCCTCATGACAGGGACAATCTAGAAAAAAAACCTAGAAAAACAGTAAAACAATACCTTGAATAATGTTTATTCGTTTTTCTGGTGATTTTTTATGGAGATTTGTATTTTTTCTTCTTGATTTCTTCTACTCTTTGCGAGGAGTTGGAACGGGTCTTCAATCGTAGTTTATTTCGAATGTCGCTTGAATCTTGACGGTTTGCATTTTGATTGAGAAAGAAGAGGAAGAGTGCGGCATAATGAACGACGTGCGTTGGACACTCGATTTTAAAGGAGTGGTGCGCGTATTTTTTTTTTGGACTTGGGTCAATTTGTATAGCTTGTAAGCAAAAAAGACTTGTATGTGTAGCAGACCTCTATAATCATGAGTAGAGTTAAGTGTGGACATATGATAATGTGACACGTTATGATACATGTTTAACTTTTAAAATGATTGATTTTAAAACAAATGTTGATGAATGAATATAGATTAAAAAAAAGGAAATTGAGGGTGAAATATTTTTACGAAAATTTTTGTAAAGAAGAAGAAAAATTCAAAATGCTGGAGAAAAAACATAAATGAAAAAACAATAAATAAGATTAATTAATTATTTTGGGAATTGATGTTAGTTGACAAAAAAAATGTAAAAAGTGGATATAAAGTAATTAAGAAAAATTAATTAGTTACGTTGTTAAAAATTGAATTATGTAATATATAGACTGAGACCTTGGTTAAGTAAATATTAATTGAATAGCATTTATAATTTTAAAATAAATTATATTTAAAAAATAATTTATAAATTTGTAATACTTTAATAAAATAAACCTATACATATGTATAATTCCGTTAATGATTAAAATTATCCATTTGTATTTATGTATTTTAAAATTTTGGAGAAGATTATTTACAGCATATTATTAGATAGTGTTGGTAAAAAACTTTAATAATTTGGGATGATTTGATGTGATTTGAAATGAGTTCCTAATATTTAGGTCGCATTTAAAACAAAATTAGTAATTTTATCTATGGAAAAAATTAATTAGGGAATCAAATTGATATATAATATAAATTGAATATAATGAAAATTGAGATTTCGAATAATAAGTAGGGTTGGACGAAAATTTTCATGATATTTTCGAAGTGATTTTCTCATACTCCATTTTAAGGGAATAATAATATAGGTATTTATTTTATTTATAATTATATCATTGCATTTAACATGTTAATTTTTATTACTCAAATATAAATATGTAATATAAATTATATTTTTTTAATAATTATTAAAAAATATTTATCAACAATATAATATAGAACAAAAAAAAATATAAGTAATGAATAGAAGACTTAGTTTATTCTCTTATTCATTCTCTTAATATTTAAATGAGTAAGAATTTAAATAGATATGTTATTTTTTTAGGGTAATTCACGTTATTAAATCAAGCTTCTAGTAAATTTAATGAGGCTGTTTCAATTTATGCATGCAGCGTATGTGTAGTAAATTTACACTCATTGTTTCGATTTATTTTAAACCATATTGTTTTGATTTATTCAGGAGTTAAACGTTATAAATCATATATTTACTTAAGCCACTAAAATATTACAAATTTTTATAATACTCTTAACATCTTTTAAGTCATTTTTTTAAATTGTTTTATATGGAATAAATTTTTTTTGTAATATAACTTAAATAAATTTATTAAAAAAATTTGTTAAAAAATATATTTATTCAAATTTTAAATACAATACTCTTCTACATAATTAATAATTTAGAAATTAAAATAATTATTTTATTTCATGCGAAACAATTAAAAAAAGATTAAATTTAAATATAAATATAAATATTTATATATGTACTTAAATTTTAAATAAAATACTCTATGTAATTAATAATAATTTAAAAATTAAAAAATTATTTTATTCCTTAAAATAATTAATTAATACATCATATAACATTGGATTATTTTTGCTTCAGATACATTTTCTTTAATTTATTATTATTATAATAATATAATGTTGTTGTCACTATACATATTATTATTTTTCTTTACCTATGCTGGAAGATGAGGTCATGAAGGAAAATTGAAGGCTTCTTTTTCTATATTGTTTTCTAGCCAAGTATTATCATAATGGTGTGTTATATATTCAATCTCTAAGTGCCCTACAACTTATTGGTAATGTATGGAATAAAATAATTTTTTTAATTTTTAAATTATTATTAATTAGATAGAGTATTTTATTTAAAATTTGAGTATATATATAAAAATTTATATTTAAATTTAATTTTTTTATTTTTAATTGTTTCGCATGAAATAAAATAATTGTTTTAATTTCTAAATTATTAATTATGTAGAAGAGTATTGTATTTAAAATTTAAATAAATATATTTTTTAATAGATTTATTTAAGTTATACTACAAAAAAAATTATTCTATGCAAAATAATTTAAAAAAATAATTTAAAAGATGTTAGGAGTATTATAAAAATTTGTAATATCTTATTAATTTAAGTAAATACATGATTTATATCATTTAGTTCCTGAATAAATCAAAACAACATGATTTAAAATAAATCGAAACAGTGGAGGTAGATTTACTATACATACGTTGCATGCATAAATTGAAACGGTCCAATTAGATTTATTAGATAACGTTGCATTTACATATAAATCGAAACAGCCTTATTAAATTTACTAAGAGTACATATACTCGAACAACTGTTTCAATTTATGTACAAACATAAATCTAGCTTATCTATCTCGATTTATATAAAAACATGCTCCGAGGATTCACGTAACGTTATTTATTTTGGTTGATTTGTGTAACATTGGATGGAGCTTAGTTTAATAAAGTAAATTACTCATTTTTTTATAACATTAAATAGGTAAAAAATTTAAAAAATACATTTAAAAATTAGGAGAATAAATTAGAATTCTTAATATGTTTATATAAATTAAATAAAATAATAAAAAATAAATTTAAAATACTAATAAAATACAAATTAAATATATATTTTTGTGCATTATAAGAGTACATATAGTACTACTATTTTATAAAAATACTAATAAAATACAAATTAAATAAGTATTTTCTCAATTATTCTTATTTAGGGAAGTCTTCAAAGTCCGTTTGTGTAGACTTAGATTTCGTTTGATAACATTTTTGAAAGTAGTGTTTGTTCTTTTTAAAAATTCAAACTCCTCATTTTGTGTTTGGTAAATAAAAAAAATCATGTGTTTGTGTTTGTAATTTTTAAAAGATCGGGGTACTTTTAAAAGCACCAAAGATAGAATTTTTTAAAGTTGGATTGTACTTTTCAAAATTTAAAAGTTTAATATAATCTCATATGTTAACTAATTTTCAAATTTAATGCTTGTATTTATGTCTATTATAGTATTTTTAAATTTTAAAAATTATTTTACCAAACATAATTGTTGTTGCTTGTGTTTATTAAAAGTTATTTTTAATTTGATTTACCAAATATAAATGTTACAACTTTTAAAAAACCATCTTTTAAAAATTAGTTTTTATAAGTTACTTTTAAAAAATAAAAGTTTTACCAAATTACATATATCCTACATATGATTGGAGGGAAGGAACAACAAGATAGTGCTATGGGGAGATTTTAATGCAATAAAAGCGCACTCTGGGAAGCATGGTGGAAGGGATAAATCAAAAGCCTCAATCCGAGACTTTAATGAGTTTATTAATGGAGGAAGGCTAATCGATTTAGTATTTGAAGGAGACCCATTCACATGGTGTAATAGGTAATTTGGAGTTAATTTAATCAAAGAGCGATTGGATAGGGTATTGATTTCGGCTGAATGGTGGGAAGAGTGGCCAAATGCTTTTGTTTCTCATTTAGATGATATGGGGTCAGATCATAGGTCGATGTTGATTTAGGGAGAAAGGCAAGAACGAAACACGAAGTGTCGATTTAGATTTCAAGAAAGATGGTGTAAGTTAGAGGAGGTAAACAGCTTGATCAAGAGCACGTAGAGGGAAGACGTGGAGGGCTTTGCAATGTACAAATTGACTGAAAAATTGAAGAAATGTAGACATCAATTAGTATACTGGCAAAAGACCTCATCTTCAAATTCAAAGAACCGAATAATCAACCTCAAAGAAAGCATTGCTATTGAATTCGGAAAAGGGGAACAAGCTAATCCTATTGTTCTAAGGGTGATGGAGGTTGAATTGGAGAAAGCATTGGAGAGTGAAGAGAGATACTGGCGGGAGAAATTTAGAGTAAAGTGGCTAGGATGGGGGATAGAAATACAAAGTTCTTCCATTCCAAGTTTAAAATAAGGAATAGAAGAAATAAAATCCATCATCTAGAGGATGACGAAGGTAATACTGCTACTACTTTTGAAGACATCGCTAATATGGCCCAAAAATACTTTGAGAAGCTCTTTACTTCGAGCACTCCGAAAGATCCAGAGGAGGATATTCAAGGAATCCCTCAGAAGATCAACAATACAACAAACAGGATGCTGGTTCGGAAAGTAACTGAGAAGGAAATTAAGTCAGCTGTTTTTTCTATTAACTCCTTTTCAGCCCCTGGGGATGATGGTTTTACTGCTAAATTCTTCCAGTTCTTTTGGGAAACAATAAAAAAGGATGTATGTCAAGCTGTCAGAAGTTTTTTTCAGGGAGGCAAAATTTTAAAGGCTTTTAATCATTCTCATATCTGTCTTATTCCAAAAGAGATAAACACTACCTCTATGAAGCAGATTCGGCCAATAAGTCTTAGCAGTATTTTTTTATAAAATTATTTTAAAAATTTTGGTCCACAGCATGCAGTTTGTTATGAATAGAGTTATTAGTGATAATCAAAGTGCTTTTGTTAAAGGAAGATTAATTAGTGATAATGTCTTAATAGCTCACGAGTTTATGTATTTCTTGAAAAACAAGAGCTATGGTGAAATGGAGATGGCTTTGAAATTGGACATGAGTAAGACATACGACAGGGTTGAGTGGTCTTGTGTTTGGGCCATTATGAGAAAATTGGGTTTTGTAACAAATGGATGAATTGGTTAAGGAGTGTGTGATGACGGTTTCGTACTCTGTTAATGTGGATGGTCAACTTCATGGTTTTTTTAAACCATACAGAGGATTGCGCCAAGGTGATCCTCTTTTCCCCTATCTATTTCTATTTTATGTGGAGGGTCTCTCCCATCTATCCCACAGAGGAGAACAGAGACTAGAGTTTTCTGGTTTGAGGTTAAATCACAGATGTCCTAAGATCAATCATCTATTTTTTGCTGACGACTCAATACTATTCAGTCGTGCAACTGTTGCTAATTGTCAAGGAATACTACGTACCCTACGGAACTACACAAAAATTGGCGGCTAAGTGGTCAATATGGATAAGTCATCGGTGTTTTTTAGTAAAAACACTCCTCTTCCTATCCGAGATCAACTAGCTACTATTCTTCAAGTTCCTCATGTTGGTAATCAAAACAAATACCTGGGTTTACCAGCAATCGTCCAGAGATCAAAGAGAGCTACTTTTAATTACATTAAAGACAAGGTTAATCAGAAGTTACAACATTTAAAGAGGGCACTATTGTCACCAAGTGGGAGGGAGGTTTTGATCAAAGCGGTGGCTACAACTGTTCCGTTATATACGCTTAGTTATTTTAAGCTTCCTGAGACACTTTTAGATGAACTGCAACGAGCCATGTTCCAATTCTGGTGGGAACAAAAGAGAGATGAGAATAGATTACAGTGGGTGGGATGGAAGACTACTTGTAGGCCAAGGATCCAAAGGGGGCTCAATTTCAAGGACTTGAAAGCTTTTAATCTTGCAATGTTAGCCAAGCAAGGATGGCGACCCATAACTCGAACAAATTCACTAATATATAAGGTGTATAGAAGCAAGTATTTCAGGTTTACAGATTTTCTCAGAGCTGAGGTTGGGAATAGTCCCTCTTGGGGCTGGCGAAGTATTTTAGAAGGAAGAAAAGTACTGGAAAAAGGCTGAAAAATCGGAAAAAAAACTTCTGTCAGAATACGAGAAGATTCTTGGGCCACCAAATTTACAACAATAACCCCTATTTCGAACCCTAACTCAACAGACCTTCCTCTACAGGTATCAGATTTAATTTTCCCAAATAAACAGTGAAACCACAATAAAATAGCAGAATTTTTCAGTGCAGAAGTATCAGAAGCTATCATCAATACTATCATTAATGATGGAGAAGATAAAATTACCTAGATGAAGGAGAAGACTGGCAGTTACTCAATTACAACTGGCTACCAGACAGCATTCCAATTTAACTACCCACCAGTCAAATACCTCCCTAAACGCTTTCAACATAAACAGATGTGGTCAAATATCTGAAAATTGAAGTGCCAACCAAAAATAAAGAACTTTATTTGGAAGGTACTACATGAAGGCATACCAGTTAAATAGAAACTCCAAGAATAAATTCTGAGTGTTAACCCACTCTGTCCCAGATGCAACTTGGCAGAAGAAACAGTCGTTCACTGCATCTGGACGTGTGCAGATTCAGTGGAAGCTTGAAAGACTTCTGGAATTACTGTGCTACCCTGCGAAGAAGAAGCATGAAAATGGTGGTTAGCAATCCAGAACGAAATCGGTCAAGCAAGGCAATCAAAAGGAAGGAAAGAACTAGTTGCGAATTTGTGCTGACAACTGTGAAAAGCTAGGAACGAGTTAGTGTTTGAATAGAAGCGCAGATCTCCATTGTTATGCTTGGAAGAAGCTCAAAGAACAATGAAAAAGAGAGAGCGTACAAAATGACAATTTCTCCCTTTTTTTATTACAACTCTGTCCAAAAGATATGTGTTATTTTGTTAGATCTTTTCTTTTTCTCTGCCTGGTGTAAGTTAGCCCAATTGGGTTCAAATGCAATAAATCTTTACTATCTTGAAAAAAAAAGGAGTTGATCTTTATATATCCAATTCAGTATTTAATTGAAAATCACTTACCCGTTGCATTTAATTTAGAGAACAAAATTAAATTATATATATTTATATATATTATATTTGTGTATATGACTAATAAAAATTTAATATTAAATTATTATTATATATTTGTGTATATAGATGTTCCCATATACTTTTAGAAGAGTATATGAGTAATAAACCACCAAATCAAACTTCGAATATAAAAGAAAATAAAAAAATTTCAAAAACATAAAAATTAACCACAGCTATACTTTTGCATTTTCATTTTACTCATATTCTGATTATAAATGTGATTCTAATTTGATTATATGAAATTTGATTGTAAATGTAAATCAAATTTGAATATATTGTTTATAAAATTTGATTATAGATAAAATTAGTTTGACTATTATTTGTAAATTTTGATTATAGAGAGACATTTCATATATTTTTTACGGAGATTTAATTTTTGGTATCTATATAGTATAAATATGTGAAGTTTGTATTTAAATTAATAGTTAACCATAAATTAGATATTTAAAAATTTGTACACGGATTTAAGTGTACAATAAACAATTTTTTTCGAATTAAACTTCAAAATGTTTTTTGAAATTCTCGTCGTACATTAAAATCGTTTTTGAAATTCTAATTGTATCAATTACGTCTTTGAAATTGATAAAAATGCATCATATTAATCTCTGACCCATTTTTTATTAACGACATAATGACATGGTTTTATAACGTAGACTGTTAGTAACACGTGCCACTCTATGATTTAACCACGTATAATAGTATGATGATGTGTTGATCGGTGACACGTGACATACTGATGTGGATGGTTGTACCACGTGTCACAATACTATTTGTCCACGTGTTTGTTTGTGCTACGTATCACAAGAGTATTCGTCCACATGTCATTTATTGTGTCATCATTGTAGATGCACCAAATTAGTCTTCACTTTGCATTAAGTGACTCATTTTAGTCCATAAAATTGAATGTCGTGCATCAAACTAGTCCCTTCACTAGTTTTTTCTCTTTTTTTTTTTCTATAAATTCAAAATTTTCAATATCTTTGAATCTATTAATTTCAATTCTATTTTTTCACATGTTATTTAAATACAAGTACTTTTATGTAATATTTTTTCTCTTACGGGTACTCTAACTGCTGTCTTGGAGTTGACGTGAAGACGATTCAACTTTCAAGCACTTCCACTACCATCTCCGACCTCTTTCGTCTAGACTGAAGAGGTCGGAGATGGTAGTGAGGGTGATTGAAATGTCTTCAGTCCAACCCATTTACACACAACGGAAATATGTATTTCATACAACCGGAAAAAAGTATATTTTAATTATTGATTTCTTGTTAAAAACACGTTTTTTGATAAAAATATGTGTCTAATCAATCATATAATTCTTTTTCAAAAATTTTATTTGTACACAAAAATTAGCCACTAAAATCAGCCACTAATGTATTTGTGTATAAATATATGTGTGGTTTAATTTATTTTTAATGTGTATTTATATTCCAGCATGTATTTTATACTGATAACTGACTTTGGTAGTTGATTTTGGTGTACACGTAGCATAACTCTTCTTTTTTTTATAATAACATACTTATATATTACAAAATTTACCAATATAAAATTATCATAAAAAAATTATATAATTAAAACTAAAATCTTAAATTTTTTTATAAAAGTACTTGTATTTAAACGATACATAAAAAATAGAATTGAAATTAATGAATACAAGATATTAAAAATTTTAAATTTTAAAAAAATAAAAAAAAAAACTGGTGAAATGGACTAGTTTAGTGTACGATATTCAATTTCAGGGAGTAAAACGAATTACTTAATGCAAAGTGATAGACTAATTTGGTACATCTACAATGATGACATAATGGATAACACGTGGACGAATACTGTTGCAACACGTGGTACAAACAGACACATTGCCAAATAATACTGTGACACGTGGCACAACCATCACTACAAAAAAATAGAGTTATTTTAACACTTTATTTTTTAACACCATAATTAAATATCAAAATTAATATATATTTTTTACAAATATCACAAATGTCAAATTTTCTATATTTTTTTTTATAAATAATTTGACCGTAGAAAATTACTCCTCAATTTTGACACTTATTTGTTTTCAATTTACTTCACTATTTTTCTTCTTCTTTGGGCTCTGTTAATTTTGATATCACACTGCTCTCAGTTTAGGATTATACTACTCATTCTTTATCTTCAAAATCTCAATTTATTCTTTAGTTTCAAGATCTCATCTCATTCTTTATTAAAAATTTTTGTTAAGAATATTTTATAGTCAATAAGTGTCAAAATAAATAGTATTTTTGACAATCAATAAGTATCACAGAAAATATGTTCTCAAAATTTTCTAACAAATTATTTTTGACAACCAATATTTATCAAAATAAGATTTAAATTTTTTTCACAATCACTTATATGTTAAAAATACTATTTTTGACAAAACTTTTATTAACATATTTTCATAGTTAAAATAGTGTCAAAATTTGTTTTTTTGACAAATTTTAATTTTATTTTATACATTATAACCCTCAAAAATAATCTATATTGTTGTAGTGCATCCACATTAGCATGCCACGTGTTATTGATGAACACGTGGCCAAATTATGGAGTGACATGTGTCACTAACAGCCTACATCATTAAATCATGTCATCATATCGTTAATAAAAAATAAATCAGAAATTAATGTGGTACATTTTTGTCAATCTCAAAGACGTAATTAGTGTAATTAAAATCTTAGAAACAATTATAATGCGAAACGTCAATTCAGATACTATTTTAAAATTTAATTCAATATTTTTCTTTTGTCTGTTAAACTCATTTGGTACACCTAATACCATAGAGTATGATAGTATAAGGCCAATAGTATAAGAAAGAACTATCGATCTATCATGCTACTTGTAAAAAATTAGTCACATGGGTTAGAATAAAAAGTAGATATTAAAAATATTTAAAAGTGAAGTGTTTTTTTTTTTGAAAAATAAGTTAAATGCTAAACTCTTCACAATCACCATAAGAGTTTAGTCAAATCTTCATTTAATTTACGATAAAAAAACTATTTTAAATTTAAAATAAAATTTTATCACACTATAATTAAACCAGTTATATTATACAAAGTGTTGGATAGTGCAACAAAAAATGAACATAAATATAAATTAGGGTGGGAAAGATCATAGAAAAAGATATTAAGATAGTTGAGCGACTACATATGTATGAATAAAATAAATAACAAATATAAAAAAAAGGTTAAAATAGTGCCTATTATAGAGAAGATGGTATCTCATCACAAGAGATTTGAATATGTAGTAAAAAAATGGTATCTGATTAAAAAGGTGGATGAAATATAAAATAAACAATAAAAAAATAATAGAAAAAAATCTAAAAAAACAATATAAGAGGTGGTCAAAAAAATATACATATAAATAATTTTACTATAAATATGATAAATTATAAGATACAATGATATCATTTAATTTATATAATTTATCCCATCTAATGAGATAAGACTTTATTATTATTTTTATAGTGTAAAAAATATAAAAAAATAAAAACATTATGTGTGATACATATTTTACTCAAAATTAATTTTAATCTTCACTTTTTATCCAAATTTATTTTTTTAAACAAAAATTATATTAAAGAAGATGTTATAACAAATAATACAGAAGAAGAAGATTAAAGCCGAAAAATTGGAGAGAAAATATATTAGACTATTAGTAACTTAACAAATTTAAATGACATGGATTGAATTAAAATTTATTTACATTAAGCATAAAATTAAATCAAGTAGTCACAAAAAAAAAATCAAGTTAAACATACCGTAATTTTAAAGCTTTTCAAAAAGTAGGAGCTAAAAATCATGCTTTACTTTTTATTAAATTATATGCGTCAAATTTCAATTAAGAATTCATTAAGTGGTGTAAAAATAGCGCTTCGAATTTCAATTTTTTATTCAGTTTATTTTTTAGTAACTCAATCATTTCCTGATCAACAAAATTTTAAAATTTGACAAATTAAAAAAAAAAACTTGTCAACCATTAAGTTCGATGTCGAATATTATCAACTCTTTTCAAGGTTTTTGGTTTTTCCCAAATTTGAAATTACTATTTAGGGTCACTTTTTTTTTTTTTTTAGTATTATTTAGGGTCACTTTTATGCATCAGCTCATTCTAACGAACTTTATTTTGGGCCCAATACCTAGGGCCGATTATGTTGTTCATTATCTAAGGCTTAAATCTTTTCTGCATAACTCTCCTTCTATAAGATAAACTTGCTTTTCTGTTTTTTTGGGCCTTTCGCCCCGTTTATATATATATCGCACAAGTTTTTGGTAGTACAACATTTAGTTAACATATTTTTTAGGCTTATTTTTTTAGGAATGGAAGTTGTTATGTTATCCTTATTAGTTATGGAAAAGTGAAATGTTTCAATTCAATATGGAGTTGAATTTTTTTTTAATTAAATCACTAAATCGAGGCCTCAAATTTGCATGAGACAAAATGTGAATAGAAATTGGAGGCTTAGATTTTTAGCAAGGTGAGTTCAAAATGTGGGAATCAGGGTCTGATTTGTGGGATTAATTTTTTTTTAATTTTTATCTAAAAATAAATTGGTGGGTCAATTTTATAATTAAAAAAATTTAAAAATAAAAAATTGGGTGGTTAGATTTATAAATTTTAAAAAAATAAATTTAAAAATATCAAATTTAAGGGTTAAATTTATGAGCTATATATAACTCAGCTGGCCTAATTGCACATAGCTCATCTTTTCTTCAACTCTTTCCTTTTTTTCCAGCCTTTACTACTAGTGAGAACAAGAGTGGTACTGAGTAAAAAAAAAAATAGATGATAAAATTATGTTAAAAATATATTATCATGGTCAAATTTAATTACAAACATATAAAGGAATGGGATTTTTATATGAGAATTTGTTTGATGTCGTCGTTCCTTTCACATTATCATTTGAAGAACTAAAATGTATTATTTGTAAAAGGATAGATTCTCAAATAGAAAAGAGGGTATCATGTATTTTTTATAGACATCCTATATCAGTATTTGGTTGGTTTATTACCGATGAGAAGCGACCATGCAAGAGATGTTTTCAATCTATTATGAAAGCTAGATCACAAGTGTTGTTTATTGAGTTGTATATTGAATTCGAACAATCTAAGACGATCAAAATATCAAATGGAGAGACTGCAACAGTGGCAGTAAGGAGGAGTTTGAAAGTAACTATGAGGATGTTGATCTAAATGAAGACGAGAATCAAGCTGATGGCACTATAAAGACAAATGCGATAGATATGGCTAACGTACTAACAAACCAGCATCTGTTCGAGGAGCCACCTTTCATGCGTGCATTAGATCTAAAGGCTATACATGCACTAAAATTTTCTGAATATTTGAATGTAGGTAATAATTTGGATAATTATATAGTAGTTTGATATTATAGAAATAGTTAAGTTTGGGGTACCTAATATAATATGATTATTATTAACTTCTTTATGAAGTTAGTTGAAACCATGTCTGCATACTAAGGGGATGACCTAGTTTCTGATATCTGGGTGTTACATCAGATCTTTTAGAGTTATTACCCTTGCATTAGACGAGACTCACTTATATGAAAAATATAAGGGTTGTTCGTTGGTTGTGGTTTTATATAATGGTAACAACAACATTGTACCTATTGCATTTGCCATTATGGAGGGGGAGACTTCTAACGCATTATATATTTTTCTCAATAACTTGCGACAACATATAGTGACATAGGATGGTGTGGGCCTCATCTTTGATCGACATAATTTTCTTAGATCAGTCATTGTTTCTAGTAATAGAGTTTAGTCGCCTCCAAGAGCTTTCCACATGTTTTGCATCAAGCATATAGAATCTAATTTCTTGAGAAAATTCAAAGCATCGTATCTCCAAAAATTTATCCGTCAGCATAGGTAAATAAAAACACTAAAATTTTTAATTGTTATAGTTACATGTTTCATAATTGTTATTTATATTTAGTGGTTTTATTTTTTTCCTATCGTAGGATATTCTAGGACAATTCAACAACATAGCTTGTATTATCAGCGTTTATGCAAATGAGGTAAGGCACAAAGTGGCTGGACAAGATCACGCACAAATAGTATACTTGAGCATTTAACGGTGGATACCAATGAGTCATATGACCACAAATCTAGTTGATTACATCATCATCATTGTCAACTCCCTAGTACTCTCCTCGATGAGTTCCATTGGGATACGACGGGGTTACCACTATTAATAACTCCTCGACTCCCGCCACTCCTATTTGAATTAACATATAGTCTACCTAAGAGTTTTTTGAGGAAGTATGATACCGAATTCTCGAATCTAATGACCTCCTTCTCTGGGTGATACGGAAGAAAGAGGATAAACAAAAAGATAAGAATTTAAACTGAATAAGAGAAATATATTAAAATTAAAATAGAAAATAAAAGGGATAGATTGAAATTGAATACAAAGAGAATCACTATACTTTCTATACAATTTCTTGATACAACAAGAAAGGGACTTCTCAACCTAACTTGTACATTACATAATTTGGGAATTGAATTGAAGGAACTCCTCAACCTTCTACCCAATTCTTCGATGCAATAAGAGAGGGGCTCACTCAACCATACTTATCTACATCATAGTTTCATCACGAAACTAAAAAGGGGTTTCACACCTCTAATCATTAAATACTATGACTACAATTGATAAGGAGGTATTTATAACTTCTTATTAGGTTAAAACAAAGAAAATTCTGAAGCCCACAAACATAAAGTCTAATCTAATAACTAAATAACATAAATCAAATACATCAAAATAAACTAATAACTTTTAAATAATATTTGATCTCTTCATATCACGAACATTTGAAGCACGTATCACTGGGTCAAAATACTATGTTGTGCCAACATGGGTAGGGAGACTTCACTTTGGTTACACGAGTGTGATTAACCTAGATCCATCGCCATGAATCAAAGCAGCTGGCTGAACGATGTTGGGTCTCCTATTTTCAACTATGATACACCCCAATACTATTAATGTAATGGATATGACTGTATGAAATACGATATGAAATAAATATGTGGAGCATATGAAATTTTAGACTATTGAGGTGGCTCTTGTAGTGGTGTTGGCTATAGGGGTTGTTAGGGTTGTGGCTCTGGCTAAGGTAGCTGATTCACTACAATATTGTCCCTTGATTTTTTTTTTTTTTTGCAACACAAGATTAAATAAGTGTAAATGGGTGCCATATTTCATGCAATACTAATACATGTAAAGGTCCAATAGATACTACAAAGACATAGGATCCTCAACTAGGACATGACTATATTGGTTGGTCCATTGTATGATCCAAAATGAATGGTTGATGGACTAAACAAATTTTTTGGGTCCAGTCAAAATCTCACCATGTTGGTTGTCTAGAGACCTCTCCTAATGTGGACACCCTATATAAAATCAAATTGTCTTCTGTACCTATCGGTTGCATGTCACTCAATAGTCTCAAATGATATCAATGGTATCATTGCTCTCCAAACCAATGAATGACAATAGATATCTTCTAGAATGACATTCGCCTCTATTCAATCAACACTGTAAATTTCTCAAACAAACTAGACAAATACAAAAAAAAATCAAAAGATTATTCACCAAATAATACGAAGGTTTAGCATACATGAATATCAACATAATTTTATATTATTTGATTAAAACATACCTGACCTTCTTGCATGTCATTTAACAATCTCCTAAAGTAAGAAAAAATATTATATCTATACGGCTGATTAGAACGCTCTCAGTTACGCGATTTGACATTATTTTTTCATTAATAAACTTTTTGACTAACATTAAAATAAAATGTAAAACACTTTGTAAAATTAATAATCAATGTTACCAATTAGTAAGTGGGAAATGTTGTGAAGCACCAGGAATCGAAGCAAGAAATGACAGATGAATCCAAATCCAGATATGCTACAATGTTAGTAGATTATTGACCTTCTTACAGTCAAAACAAGATTATCTACACAATATTCTGTACAAGTGTGCTATAGATATCGATCCTCAGCTAATGTTGCTGATCCAAGAAAAACCGCAGAACAGCAGCATAAATTTTCATTAAACTGCTAACCTGAACTTATCAGCAAACATGATTAACCTAAACAACAACAAGATATGACACTTTCAATGGTAACTTGATTGTTCAGATGTAATCCATCTCTAACATTTCTAATCCAGGTCAATTTGATGTAACTTCTTCTGTAATCACTGGTCTTAGGTGCAGCCCTAATTTGATGCATGTATTCAACTTTCATGGCCTCGTGACTACTCATGGTTACTCCTATCACGAGAAGATCATCTATCAGAATACCTAAAATTAGTGCTATATCTTCCAACGTAACAACGCACTCACCAGTTAAAAGATGAAAGGTATGGATATCTAGATGTCATCCCTCAACTAGAGTTGTTATCAAAGCTTACTGACTTTGGATCATTTCAATCTAAGATACGCTATTAAAGTTAATGTCCCGCAAAAGAGGCTCGACAATTAAAATATTTACATCTAGTAAATTCATGTGGACACACCTCAACTTTCGTGAATCCTATAAAATATAGATAAATAATAATTCAAGTAGTCTCAGTTAATTAATTAATAATAAATTAAAGCACTTATAGTTCTAATTTTTATTAACATGCTAATAATTATTATTAAATTAACATGAATATTAAAAAATAATTTAACCTCAATACTAAACTAACTAACATAATTAATAACTAATTTTGTTATCGACAATATCTATGCAAATTTAATTCTTATTTCTAACCATACATGCTAACAAATATAATTAACAAATAAATTTATCCTATAAATACACACATATATACATACAATTACAAAGTAAAATAATTAATTATATTGTAACATAAATCCTAAATAATTATAATTATATTAGCTACAATTCTAATGCCCGAACTCAAGCGGTAATTGTGGTCCGAACTGATCTGGTAAACATGACCATCTAACCTATATTTAAATTCAAATACTTCTCTTATCTTAGCTAACAATATAAGATAAGACAACGATTGCAAACTATATAAAAAGGGTCAAGAGGCTCAAGACTCCTTCAAGTACGACACACATCCCTAACTCTCACCTACCTTTTAGATTCATTTTAACTTGATTGTCGAATATTCTTTGTAAGTCACCATTAAAGTCAACCAGTTCTCAATGCCTCTAACAACTTGTACGAGTGATATCTTGTTCAATATCAAATAAATAAAAATATTATTTATATATTAAAATTAATTATAATATATTTATATATATATTGATTTAATTTATATTTAATATGTATTTTATATTTTAATAAATATTTTATATTGATGGTTGATTTTAATTATAAATAAATTAATATTCTTTATATTATTGTGCAAATAGATGGCATATATACGCTTAGCTTTTTAAAATGAAAAAATGAGTATAATTTTGATATGTACATTATTCTTTATTTAGATGATTATTTATAAATTAAGTATAAAAAGTAATTAATTTCATTATATATATTATTAAATACAGTTAGAGGAATATTAAGTGCCTAATATTTTAGTCCAAAAAGTGAAAGAATCGTTAACTCAAATATATATATATATATATATATATATATATATATATATATATATAGCATTTGCATTAGATATTATATATATATTGGTCCAAAAAAATTTTTTAATCTCATGTTTACTTTTAAGAGAATCAAATAAGTTGTTTCGAATAATCACAAAAAAAAAATAATTTGTTCCGAATATAAAGTTAGATATTATGATGTTTATTCATTATTAATATAAAAAAATTCTACACTAAAATTTAATATTTAATGAGTTGTCACATAAGTTAAAAATTTTTCTTCCACTAATTTGTATATGATTATTTATAAAATAAGATTTAGTTATCCTATGTTTTAAAGACATAATTTAATTTTATAATAAATTAAAATTGTTACACTTTTTATGTATTTAATATCTCAGAAATTGTAAAAAAAAAGTATTTTGTCAATAATTTTAGTAAAATATTTTTTACAGTACTTTTAAAATGTACTAAAATACATGTTGGTAAAATCCTATAGAATAACATATAATTTATTAATTTTAGTATAAAATAAATACTCTTTCATAGTTAATACATGTAAATAAACAAACTTACAAACATCTATTAAAGTGTCATGCACAGAAATATATCAAGCCATTAGAATATAAAACTTTTTCACAGGCTATTCATGCAAACTTTTTATTTATGATTGGAGCTTGACCATCAACTTGCAAAATGAACAAAAGTGTAGAAATCAGTGGGCAAGCCCCCAGTATACATGCTGAATGATTTATGGGTGAAATAAAAATAAAAGAAAAAAGAAAAATCATAAAAGAAGAAGTAAGAACATACTCTTGCAGTGCTTCTGACACCATCTGTAAGGTAGACCCACACACTGAACTAATTTGTCTAGTGTGACTAAAGCATAATAGCATATAAACAAAACAGGTTGGCTACAATAATCTCCAATTGACTTGTGAACTTTTACAACTTCTACTGTATGGACTTTGAATACTTTAATTATAAGATGCACATTAAGAATTAGGCATCTTTAGTTAATTAAGGTCAAAGTTATCAATAATATTTTAATTAATATGTAATAAATATTTTTGTTTTATTTTTGTTCCTTTTTTTTTTTCATAAAAGAGAAATATGAAATCTATTTCTTTTGGTGTTTTCTTTTTATTTGTTATACTAGCTACATACTTGAGTAAAAAGAAAAAAATTAAAAATTATTTTTGTAATGTCTTAAAGTTTCTCTCAAAATTAATTTTTTGAAATTGTGGATAATAATTTTTTTTTCAATAAGATAACAACCCATCTTCTTTCAATGAGTACTAAATATTGTATTTTAACAAAGGGTTTTAACATATGAACATATAATAAATTTATTATTAGTAAAAAATTTTAAATTTTTTATTTAATAAATATAAAATAAATATATTAAAAATTTAAATTTTTTAATTTATAATTTTAATATATATTCTTAACAAACAAAATAAATAAATACTTTAACAAACCATAACTTTTTGTTGCAACTGGTTTGGAGATAGGACGATCCCATAGTTAAATCCTGTAATAATCTGATTATATGGTGCGGAAACACTTGTGTTTGCATGTATTAGCTCAATTTGTAAAATCCCTAGGCATCTTGTTGCACTGATAACTAAGGTATTATAATTCACAAACTGACAAATTCTCATATTTGTGCCCACTCTTCGTGCATGTTAATTCAATCTCATTAATTAATCTTGAAATAAGATATATCGTGACAATAAGGTAAAGTAAGATTTACTAATATAGAGTTTTGAATATATTGATCATTTAGATGAAGTTGACCAATATGATTGGGCTCTTAACAAAAAATGGATGAAAAGTGAAAATCTTGAGATAATCACCTTTGGATATGTATAAGATTTTTTTTAGTACGTATCCTTCTAATACAACAAAATTTACAAAGAGTTCAGAGAGTACCAAACATAAGAGAAGAAATATAATACAAAAACTAAATTTAATCATTATTATAAAATATATATTAAAAATAAATTAAATTATATATATAATATATTTATATATAAATATTTTAGTAATTAATTTTAATATATTAATAAGATTTTTTTATTTTTTATATTGATTTGATTTGAAATAAACTAAATTAAAAATAAAATATTATATTTAAAATTAATTATGTGAAATAAGAATTGATTTTATTTAAAAATGGATATACTTTGATTTTATATTTTTATTATTTATTTATAACATAATTTTTTTATCATCACCACTCCAATAAACACTATTATAATGCAAACTGCCATGAATTTCTACTACATCTTTCTTTTTTCAATTTTTTAATATTAATATTTAAAAATTAAAATAATTTTTTATATTTTAAATATACTAAATTACTTTATTTTTAACATAATTCTAAAAAGATAAAATAAAAAAATTGAGTTTAATTATTTTTTTATTTATTTTAAATAAAAAATTTAATTAAAAAAATCAATTTTATTTTTATTATATTCTGCACACCTTAAGAAATAATAGTGCACATAGTATTTATTATACTTTAGTCATATTATCTGATTTAAATATTTAAACAACTATATTTATTATCAACCACCTCCAGCTCTTAGCAGGCATGAGTTATATTATTGATCCAAATTGATATTGAGTATGATTAATATGAAGTTTCTTTAAGTTTGTAAATTATTTTTTTGAAAAGAGTAAAATTCCTCTGATTAGTACTATGTTCATCCTTCTTGTAAGACATAATCTCAATTACATCATAGCTATATTTATCTTAAGGCATCTTTGCGAATTTGGAAGATGAGAATAAAAAATAGTACTCCAAATGAATAGAATGCCAACAAACTATGTCTCACGGACAATGTTATTATTTATATATTTTTTTTTAATTAAGTCTTTGTATTAAATTTTTTTAATTGTGTCTATACACTTTTTTTTCTTTTTATTTAGATTTTTATACTAATTTTTTTTAGTTTGTCCTTATAAAAAGGACTTAATTAAAAAAAAATTTAGTGTAAAGACTCAAATAAAAAAAATATAGAAACTTAATTAAAAATTTCACAAAACTATAAGAACCAACAAAATAATTAAACCTTGTTTATAAGTGTTTTATGACTTCTTGAATTGAGAAATTACTTAAACAAAATGGTAAAATGTACGTTAAACATACAAAATTATCACAATTTCTTATTCTAAGTTTTTGATGTTAGTTCATCAAAAACATTATATTAAAAATCATACATGAATGGACATATTTAAAATAATATATTTTTATGAGATTATAGTACAATTTTTTTTATCTTTTATGATTTAAAAGTTTTAAATTAGCTCTCGCATTAATTAGTAGATGCTAAGACAGTGAATTGTCTATTTTTCTCTGGTCTCAAATTCAACTCTTTTGGATTTATATATGTTTGGTATTGTAATTTTCTTTTAAAAAAATCATAATTATAATGTGAATTATTAAATCTATAAGATTAAAAAATAAAATATTATTTAATCTATAACGTTTAAAACATTTTATTTTTATACTAATTATTTTATTTCGTTTTATTTTAATTATCTAATTAAAATAAAAAATTTCTTTTAAAAATATTCTTTTTTCTATCATATTTTTGTAGATTGCAGCAAAAGTATTAGTTATTGTAGTAATTTGAAAAAGAAAATAGCGGAATAATAATACAAAAAAAATTATAACAAAAAAATTATTTAAAAGAATGTTAATTTTAACAGAAGATTAAAAGAGGATAAATTAAAATATTTGAGATAAAAATTAGTTTTTTTATAATTTATAAAAATTAAGATTTAATATAAATGTTTGACACTAGAAGAGTACTTTGCTCTAAAGTTTAAATTATTAAGTATTAAATTGACTCACACAGAATGATTGTAATTCTCTCTCCAATGCTTTTGATGGGGTGTTTATGAGTTGGTGAAATCGAATTTATCCTTACTCAAATTCGATTCTAAATATACAAAAGATTTATTTTTTAGATTCTAATCCGATCTTAAATTCGATAAAACCTAAATATTTTCGGGCTACAATTATACCGTGTCCAAACTGGATGAAACCGGATCTTTAAAATTTTAACAATAATTTATAAATAAATTTATTTATAAATAAACTTATTTATGATGCACTAATTTATAAAGAAGAAACTTGTTATCGAAAAATTGATATCCACATTTAAACTTGAATTTGTCCATAAATTTTAATTTGATACTTCTTTGATGGGTACAGTACTAAATTAGTCTCCTATATTTGGGCGTAATCCTGTTTTAGTCCTTTAAAGTTTAAAGTGTCGTATTTGAATTTAAAAAAGTTTCATTTAGCTTCAATTTAGTCCCCACCGTGGGGTCAAAGATAAATAATTAACAAAATGTCCTACATGACAGCAGTATAAGAATAAGGTCGATAATTTGGAGGATAAGTACAACGTCCAGAGGCACAAAATCAACCGTGGATGCATCAATACATGTATTTAACATTTTTTTAGTTTTATGAAAAATATTTCATTTTAATTATAAGAAAAATGATAAATAAATGTATTCATGCATCCTCGGTTGATTTTGTGTCTCTGGAGCTTGTACTTATTCTCTAGATTATTGACCTTGTTCTTATACTGCTGTCATGTAGGACATTTCGTTAATTATTTATCTTTTCGTTAATTATTTATCTTTGACCTCCGATAGGACTAAATTGAAGCTAAATGAAACTTTTTTGGATTCAAATAGGACACTTTAAACCTTAAGGACCAAAACAGAATTACGCCTAAATATAAGGGACCAATTTAGTACTTTACCCCTTCTTTGATATATTTTCTAATTCAACAAGTATGATAAAAAATAAAACAATAAACTTATAATTAATATAACATGATATTAAAATAAATTTAAAATATATATATCTTTTTTAGTTCCTTAGAGTGTATATGGGTCGGGTGAAGCCAAATTTACTTTACTCGACCCCGACCCAAAATAATAAACAGGTCTATTTTTGAGACCATTATCCGATTCTAAATCTAGTCAAATCACGTCTAATTTGCTCTTAAAGTATTGAGACCAGATCGAATCTTCGGATCAGACCATGCACATCCTTAGTTTTCGTGATATAACCTCTTCTTTATGGATCTTTGAGACTTTAGAAATATTTGGACTCAAATTTCTACGTTTTAGGTACAGAGAATTAGTACAGAATTGTAGAGTATTTTTTGTGAGCATTTCTAGGAATAGAATTTGTGGGGAGAATAAGAATGAGAGGAGAAAAAGACAAATAGATCTTTAACCTTTTGATTTGTAGATATTTAAATTTTCGAAAATTTAAAAATACATTTAAGGTATTAACCTTTTTAAAATTTAGATATATTGATATCTTATATTCACTTGGGTCTGTCAGATTCAACTAAAAAATCAAATGTGACTCTCGTTATACTGATGTGATTGATACGGATACATACATGTGAAAGAATTTTTAAAATTGGACAAATCAAACTTAGGAATCGATATATTCAGATTTTAAAGAAGTGAAAAACTTAAATGTATTTTTAAATTCAAAAAAACTTAAATGTCCATTTGTCATTTTTTGGAATGAGAGTAAGAAAGTTTTTGGAAAAAACTGAATTGTGATGGATTCAATTTTTGGTCGTATGTTAGCAAAATCTTGACTCTTTATTTTCACTTTCGCTGCCAATGTATGGGTTCCTTAGCTTCCTGTGACAGTAACAGAGTTAAGAAAGTTTTGGTTGAAATAAATTCTCCTCTTGCACTATCACTCATTCAAATTGTTTCTATTGGGTCTCATCAAAGGTTTCTTGGCAAAGGATTGGAAGTACACTTGCACATATTTATCGGGACATGAATTGCACTGTTGATGGTTTGGCAAACCGTGTTCTATGATTTTATGATCTTATCACTTGCCGGGTGTTTTTCCTACCTTATTCGTTTTGTTTTATTCGGCCGTTAGTACCTTTAATTTCCCACTCAAAAAATAATGTCCGGTTTTACCATATTAGCGCACACACTTCACACTTGTAACCACTTAAGACGTTCACAATGTTTAACTCAAATTAATTTATTGCTTCCAACATCGCTCTTAAGGAAGAAAACCCGTATGTCAGATCAGACTAATATCAAAACGTAACTTAATTGACAAAATGATTTATATCATATATGTATAGAAATTATCATGAAACGAACAAGAAGATTGTAATATATATTTCTCCGCAATGAATGAAACACCGAAGCAGCTTAATTTTTTGCCCTCCAATATCTGTCGGCCACTTTCATATGTAAGAAATGTTGAAGGGCACGCCTACATACATTATACATTATTATAATTAGTCTCTTTAATTACACTTACTTAACTAACACGAACATTTGAATCATCTTCATCACTTCAACTATATAACTGCTTTACATAACTAATTATCCTCCTCTCACTTTAGTTGCAAGCAACCAGCATATACTCGTATTATTATTATCTACTTCTCCTATTATATATAAAGGCAATAGAGTGAAGTAGTTGGCATGTATTTTTATTTTTAGATATTCTTCTTATAAAATCCATAAAAGATAATTTGTTATTTTTTAAATTTAAATCCAGAATTTAGTTGTATAAAATAGTAAAACAATAACTATATTAACTAATCACACATTTTATAGTAAATTCACAGACATACATTGTAAATGTACATCTATTGGCTATTGATTAATCCACTGATTTTTATGTATGAAGTGAGAAGCTAGTATTCGAATGTTTCTTCTTAAAATACTATTTTATTATATTTCTCTTTTAAACAAATTGTTATAAAATATTTTCTATTTATATAGCTTGAATAGAAAAAACAATGGTTAAAGGAATCAAAATAATGTATACTTACTACTTTATATAATATTTATACATTTGATTTGATATCTATATTAAAAACACATATTGAATTTATAGATAAAAATAAGAAATAATAAAATATGCCAAAACCACAGTGTAATTAATAATACTAAATTGAATCTCTAAAGGTTTATACACCAATTTTTGGTATACAAATATGTTACTGATACATATTATTAATCATACTGCCTGTTCTAGACAAGATCAGCCATTTATAATCATGATTAAATAAGAATGCTATGTTATTAGTTAACAGATATATAGTTAAGATTAATAAAGTCGTGATCTCATAAAATTGTTAAAATTATAACATTAAAACAGACGTTAAGAGTAGTAAATGTCTCTAAATCGTTACTCGCAAAAAAAAAAAAAAGAATAAAAGAAAAGGAACCGAACAAATAAACTCTAATCTCTACTAACACCTAAAAATATTACTAATTTAAATATCGAAGTTTCTTACAAGTTGCATACCCTCTTGACCTAATTTTGACAACACTTAAGTTAGGGTATTCGATTTTTTGATCTTTTTAACTCATAACTTCAAAGGGTATGAACACAACTATATTAGATATATACTAAAAATAGCTACTAATATAAAATATATATTGAATATGAGTTAAACAACGTATATATTTATATACGAATATGCGAATATATAGTAACTTATTGTACGCATAATATTTTTGTAATTTTGGTAGATATATACTAAAAAAATAACTATTAATTAGCTATTATATAGGAATATATATTTAATCTAAATAAATTTCTTTTGTTATGTTTTTATCAAAGTATTTGATTATTTATCTATTTTAAATTTGATTATTATACTTTAATAAATATAATTACGATAATTATTAATAATTTTGTTAAAAATACATGTAAAATAATATGTATAAATAAAAAAAAACATAATAACTAATTTAATTAATAAGAAGCTTTGATGTACATGCAACAGTTTTGAAATATTTTTGTATGTTATATTCACTTGGATAACATTTATACATAACAATGATCAATGAGCAAAAGTGCAAAACCAATTAATCAACTAACTCAGCATTGTAAATCTCTTTTTCTCTTTTCTTTTCCCGGACTCTCCTCTTCTCTCATCACAATAATAATAATAATAATAATAATAATAAAAGTCAGTTAATTAATTAATTATGCAGTAGTTGTTGCTTAGCTTTCTCTCTCTCTCTCATTGTCTCAGCATGCACAAGTGTAGAACTCAACCAGCTCATCCATGGACCCCAACTGAGTCTCAGCACTCTCAAGCATCCAAAGCAAGTGCTCAAACAGAACCACCTCACAAGAAACAACTATTCCGCCATGGCAGCCACCATTACTATTATTGTTGCTGTTGGACCTGTCCACCAGCTCCTGGAACACCGGGTGATCTATGATCTCGGAGTTCACGAGGTACCTCCTCCGCGATCTGCCAACGTACACAACGTTCTGTTCCTTGGAAGATGCGCCGCCGTGGTTTGAGTCGCAGCTGGCGGCGGAGACGCAGCTGTTGTTGCGGCTCAGCTTGCTCAGTGACGGCCACCTTTTGATCGCTGACTTGATCTTCGTTAGTTTTCCCACTTTCGCCATGAAGGTGTTTGATGAAATGCGTGAGTGAAGTGAATGAGTGTGTTTTCTGGTTTTGTGTTTGGGATGTGAAGGAAGGTGTGAGGGGAGGTTCGGTTTATATAAAGAGAAGAATTGAAGTTAGTGAGGAATGGTGGAACACGTGCATGGCCCACGGTTTAGAGCACAGCTAAGAATGAGATATTTTTCATTCATTTTATTTCGGTTGGAAATTCGGCAAACCCAGTTGCTCTTTTTTTTTTGAGGTTTTCCTTTCCCTTATTGGGATTAGGAAGGTTTTGCAAACTGACAATCGTCTCTCTCTTTTCCTCTTTTGTGCTTTTACATGCGTGCCCCTTGTTTTTGTTGCCACCCCCAACCTCGAGGACCATGTGATTTCTTTCTTGTGCAAATAGCCACAAATTTTGTAGCCTGTGTAAAAAAATTAAAAGTAACAGTCAGACACATTAAATCAAGAATTTAATTTTAATATATTTATATTTAATTATATAATATCATATTAATAAAAATAATTATTTTTTTACATTAACTGCATAAATAATTATTTAAAAAAATGAAGATAATTATATGACTGTATAAAATATTTTATACTATTAGTATATTAAAATTAAATTCTTAAATAAATAACCAATTTTAACAAATATATTAAAGTGAACATAAGAACTATGTGTATTTTGAATAATTATGATTGATGATTATTATAAAATATTTATTTCTCTTATTTTAGCAAAAAAGCATAGAAAAATAACTTAGTTAGTCAAGACTAATAAACTTTTAATATTTGAGTTTATAATTAAGATTTAAAATTAAAAATTTATGATTAAAAATTTAAAAAATTTAATATGAAAAAATAATTTTGTTGTTATTTGAGAACCCTCCAAAAATTAAATTGGATTAATTGTGTTTCTCTAAATAATAAAATCAGATATATTGATGGAACTATTTGATTTTAATATATATATAGAAAGAATTAACCTGTCTTTCTCTTTTCTCTTTACCGCTCTTCTCCTGTCGCTCTACAGTCATGTTTTTATTGATGAAAAATGTCCAACAATATTATATAATTGATGATCGTTAAATGTCAGATGTTAAAAGCTATTATCATGTTAATTTCTTACGTATCATGTTCTCACCTAAATAACATATATATATATAGAGAGAGAGAGAGATGAATATATATATTAGTAGTATATTACTATTTACTATTACATTACATGTACGGTTCATGCAAGGAGCAAGGGAAAGAATATGGGTTTTAGTGAACAAAATATAAAATTAAATAGAATAAAATAAAATCTCCAACAGTTAGTTGCGTAATACATGTTAAATTTTATTTTTCTATATAAAAGTCTATTTTTTCTGTTATTTCTATAAAAATGTTGGAAGCAATAATTTTTATTAGTATTAACCAATATTTTCAATGAACAATTTATTTTTATATGATCCGAATTTATAATTTAGAATTTATGATTTAAAATGAAAAAAAAGTCTCAAAAGCCAGTAGATTCCAACAAATTAAATCTAGTCAGCATTTGGTTTAAATTTTAACACTACATTATATTTGGACTTTATTTGAAATTATATAAAAAAATACTAATATTGACTAATTGATAATCCAAAATGATAAAATCTAATGGACTTGTAGAACTGCTGTTAAAATTTAATTAAAAAAAAATGCATTTTCTCTTCTAATATACATTTTTCTTGTTGTGAAATATATTTGTCATGAAATAGATCTGTAACAGTATTTAAGTTTAGGAAAAGTATAGGTAAATAATGAAAATATTAAACAATGTAAACAATAGATATATTGGATGTTCATTTTACTAGTGTATGAATGGTTATTTTAATATTAAAATTTAGAGGATTAAATTGAAAGTATAGTGTATTTTTATTTGATTGGTAATTGTTCATATTATTCAACAAAGTCATTCTCCTCCTAACATTCTCCTTTAAGTTTATCAAACATTATAAATTAATATCAATAGTTACATAGGATTGATTGAGATGGTAACAATAATTAAGTTTATCAAACATTATAAATTAATACCATTAGTTACATAAGATTGACTGAGATGGTAAATAGCTTTAATTTTTTATTTTTTTACAGAATTTTTTATTTTTTTTACAGAATTTCATTTAAAGATTTGTTCCATAATACATAAGACATAATCAAACTACTAACACTCATTTAAATAACTTAAATAAACAAACGAACTAATCATTTATCCAAACCCAAATTGGTTGGTAAAATAACCTTAATTAACAATATATAAAACTGGTGTGTGTAAGAGAATAGTATAGCTTCTATCTTCCTACAATGAAATAAATATTAGTATTATGATTATTATAGATGATAATCTCATAATGGAGTAAAGCATATAAAATAGAATGACATTGTAGACAAGACAACACCATACTCTTTCAAGGATCATCTGTTGTAAAGTAGGCCCTGAAAATCTTAGCACTACAGCATTGCAAAATAGAACATGATGAGGATACTAGAAAAATATCAAATAAAAAAATGATTCTTTGTTGGACCTTCTTATTTTATTCTCTTGTTCTTTTATTTATATATATAAACAGAAGCAAAAACTTAATAACCCTATATAGATGTTCTATTGAATTTTTGCATTTGTTTATCCTAAAGAAATTAAATTACTATTATCTAAGTAAATCTCAATACTAGAAATTTAACTATGGAAAATTTTCAACAAGAATTCTTTTTATATATGTTCATTGAGTCAAATACAAAACTTTTAATTAAAAAGTTAAGATACACCAATCCCAATGCAACTTGGTTGTTAAGCTGTGTTTCCTGTGAATGGGATAGTGAAAGACCAACAAATTAAGGTGTTGCATTGGTTGGTAAACAAAGCCAGCAAGATTAGCATATGAGCTAGTACTCAAACAAAGAAAGATGTTTTTATCATTTTTTTATATATTATGTTCTGTACAATAAAAATAATTTTTATATTTATAAAATACTTTTAATACCAAAACTAAAAAATTTATAAAAAGAGAACATGAACTCAAAAGCAACTACTTCTGTACAAACATTTTCATATAAAAATGATATTATAAACCGTTAAATAATTTAACATGTTTAATCATACACGTGTAATTTAACTATTTAACAGTTTGTAATATCATCTTTACGAAAAGACGTTTTTGCAGAAGTAACTACCAAACTGGGTTGTGGCCAGTATTTGGCTTATTATTCATGAGGCTTTAGGCCCTTACAAACTATGAAGAGATGGTGCCCACAACTTGTCCTTTTACTTGTATATGCTTTATTACCAGCTTTGTTTTAGGTACAGAGGTACCATTAGCTAGGTTCTAAATGCATATGGGGCCAAGGAACCTCATCTCTCACAGCACCCTAACAACTCCAATTATGGACTTTGTCAAGTTCTAGAAATTCAATCTGAAATGACTACTACAAATTCAATTTCTTATTATAAGTTCCATACATGAAAAATATCCTTAGTTGTTGTTGACGTTAGGAGTGAGACTCGAACTCGTGACTTTTAGGTAAGTATGAAGAAATTATGTCATTTGAATTATAGTTCGTTGGTCGCGTAAGATTAACTATTAGACTTTTGGTTCTTGTATATATTTATTTTCTAAAAGAAAATGAAATTTGATATACAAATCAATTTCACACTAACCATATATAAAAAGCATAAGTATTATATCTCTAATAAGATGGTGAGGAGTACTTTACTTATCAAAATTTTTAGACCTAAATCACAAAAGAAAAAAAAAGGGGTTATACTAAAAAGACAATAAACTAAAATTATTTTATTTAATTTAACATTTATAATTTTATTATATATAATATTTATAATTATACACTTATCCCATTTTGTATTATCCAATTATTTCGATTAAAAAATATAAAATAAGATAAATAATAATAAAAATATAAAATAAAATAATTTTGAGTTACTTTGTACTGATTTAATTTATTATTGTTTGTCAAATATTTATAAAAAATAAATTCATGAATAAATAACTTAATTAAAACCCCAAATCATTAACTATAATATATCAGCAAAAACGTATTTAACCTTTTGAAATCAGACTAACTTATTAGCTAATTAGTCCTTCAAACATATATATGTGACATCAATTTGGTTCTCAAATAAATATCTAATTAGTTTCTCAAATAATACATGTGATATACCATTTTTCCAACAAAGACTCAATAGATGCAAAATACATCTACAACAATAATAAACTCATCATCTCACCTATATTTCGTAAATAATTATATTAGATGCATATCAAAAATAGCTACTAAAATTAATTATTAATATAAAATATATATTAAAATAAATTAAATAACATATATATTAGTGGCTGATTTTGACATACAAAATATTATTTTTGTTCTTTAAAATAGAGTAAATAGATGTCACAAATCTTTGAGTAGTAATATGATCTGATTTGACGTCAATAAGTATTTTAGTGTTAAAATTACACATGATTAATGAATAAGGCATAATCCTAATACTAGCATATGCAGAGTTTCTGAAGGGGAAACATAAATTTGGATGTGTCATGAGTCATGAGTCATGAGTAATGTCTAATGTGTGGGTCTTGTTAGTGTGGTCCAAAACATAACACAATGGGTCAAGGTGAAAAATGAAAAATGAAAATGAAAAACAAAACAAACAAGAGGCTCTGAGCAAAGAAGCAAAATCCATTTGGTGTTCGCAATGCATTGCAGCCGTCAGTGGTCCAACTAACGCTTCCAATTCCCGCTGACTAAGCTGCCGCTCTTAAATTTTAACCTTTTCTTGCAACTTATAACACAAATGTGAGAGATTTTCTCTGTTCATACAAAAGTAAATTCCTAAAACCTAAATGGATTTAGTTAAGATATGTCATATGCGCACAAGTTAAGGTTATTAGTAATAAATTTTTTTAAATAATTTACTATAATTTGTGCATAATAAATATATTAAAAATTTTAGTTTTAGATATTTTTTTATAAAAACTCTCTTAATCAATAATTTTATTAATCATGTATCTTAAGAGTACATATTAACTAAATCTTCCATAAATAATGTACCAACACAAGTTTTTATTGAAATACTACCATTCATTGTGAATTAATTATTGGAATCCAAATTGTTAGGAACAACTGCATTTTATCACTACTTAATTGGACACATTATTTTTCTTCCGTTTTATATTTAGGGTTTAGAATGTTTTATTGAAATACTACCATTCATTGCGAATTAATTATTGGAGTCCAAATTGTTAGGAACAACTGCATTTTATTACTACTTAATTGGACACATTGTTTTTTTTCAAAAAATATTATTTGTACATTAAAATTAGCCACTAAAATCAGTTATCAATGTATTTGTGTATAAATACACGTGTGACTTAATTTATTTTTAATGTGTATTTGTATTCTAATATGTATTTTATACTGGTGACTGACTTTAGTAGCTAATTTTAGTGTACATGTAGCACACGTTTTATATTTAGGGTTTAGAATGTAAGATTGTCATATATAAAAATATATAATGATAAATATTTCGTTAAATGTAACTAGATTTATTGGTCTTTTTATGTAGTTGTAGATTTATTTGAGGTTGTCTTTTAGATAATTAATATTTTTTACGGCAATGCCAAAAAAGTATCAATTATGTATAAACTACCTCAAAATCTTTTTTCTTTATTTGGGTCAAGCTTATAATACAATTGATCTAAAAAATAATAATAAATATGTGGATTAGAATTTCATACGTTTTGTGCATTTTTGGCCATGAAAATATTCCAAGTTCCTTTTCTCTATGTTTCATTTTAAAAAGAAAAAAAAAAGGGGGAAAAAACCCATAAAGAAATATACCAAAAAAATTGACCCATAATTATTTCATTTGCATCAAACCATATATTGTAATGTGTAATAATATGATAGGTATAAGTATAACTGAGCTGAAGTGGTTAAAAAATGATGCCTTCATAAATAAAAATGGTCCCAAATCTTTAGAACACTATCACAGTATCACTGTATCACATAGCTGATCATGTGCTTAGAGAGATTGTGATGGGGATCCAAGACGAGATTAATTTTTTTGGGGTCTTGGACCATGTTGTATACAATGTGAAATGCATTAAATTTTAAGATTATGTTTGGATTTGCTAATTGTAAATCATGTGCATGAAATAATGTAGCGTACAAAATGTCAAAATCATTGTCAGTTCAACCATATTATTGAACAGAGCACTAACTTAGCAACATAATTAAACCGAGCATCAATGCTGATTGGGAAGCTAATTAACAGACACAATTAAATCAAGACTTGAGTTAGGTGTGGGAGGCAAGAGAATTGCAATTTTGGGAACATATTAATACTTTAAATTTGATTTTTGAAAATGATAGGGAATGGTTATTACCACTAAAAAATTGATAATATCACTTTCAATGTGATAAGATTTTGTTATAGATAGGCTTTGTATCTAAAATAGTATTTTTCAATTGGAGGTGATATTATTAATTTGAAGATGACAACATCCAACTAAATTTTTTATGTATGGATAATTTTAATATTTTATATTGTTATGATGATAGTACAAAATGTCATTGATATTTTATAAAAATTCACAATAATGTATATAAACTTTGTAAAAGGCTTAGAGAAGAGGGGTTGAATCTATGACCTTCTTTTATTTTAAGGAAATATGGCTTAACTTATAAATTTTTACTTGAATTCTGTTCGAATTCAGCAGCTAAAAATTTATGAGAAAATTTTATTTTGTCTCATAAATATCAGAAAATAGAACAGAGAAAGGAAGAGAGAAGCTGATACTATAATGCAACCTACATCCAGTCTCCACCACAACAATAGTGAAATTTTCACTATAGTTAAAGTATTACATACACCAATTCTATAGGATTGACACAATCAGGGGCAGAGCTACATGGAGAGAAAGGGGGGCAACGGCTCTCTCCAAATTTTAATTTTTTACATGTAAATTATATGTAAATTTTAGTTTAGTCTCTTTTAAAATTTTATTTTAATCTTATTTTATTGTGTAAATAATTTTTTCCCCTCTCTAATATTTCATCTAACTTTGCCACTGGACACAATCTTTTCTTATCAAGTTCTAACCT
The DNA here is from genome assembly GCF_014773155.1 of Arachis stenosperma. NCBI lineage: Eukaryota > Viridiplantae > Streptophyta > Magnoliopsida > Fabales > Fabaceae > Arachis > Arachis stenosperma. The sequence goes on from NC_080385.1 coordinate 20,987,954, forward strand.
GATTTGGCTATGCTAGTACCTAATTCTTCACTCTTAATACTCATCCAACTAAGAAATGGATACCTCACTAGTATAAGATACAAGACCCAAATGGTAATACCCAAATGGTAATACATAACACAAATTGAAATTATTTTTGAAAATTTCATACCTAATAATTTAATATTAAAAAAAAAAGAAATTCGACAATATCCACTTCCATGATAATACCCAAATGGTACTTTTTATTTTTATTTTTAAAAAATTCCCAAATAGTTTGTCATATAATAATGCTTGGAAAGACAGTATTAAGGTTAAACTTAGAACCTAAATGAACAATCAAGTAGCTTAGTTTATCAAAAGTTTTTTTTGGAAGGGTTGACCATCAAAATATACTTGAAAGATTTAATTATTTATAAAAATAATTTTAAAAGATAAAAAAAATGCTTGGTGGTACAAAAACTAGTGGAACAAAAGTAGATTAATGTGATTAGGTTATCGCATAAAATAAAAATGCTGCATAAACAGCTAATTCATATACAACTATTAAAGATTAGGTGTAATTTCTTATAGGTATGGGATATACATTAAATTATACAATTTTAGTAACATTTAAAAAATATTAATAAAATCAACATAACATTATTTAAACGTTTAAAAATAATTTTTAATTTAAAAAATAAAAATAAAAATATTATAAAAATATTAAAAAATTATTTTAACAATATTTTTTAAGAAAAAAGTTGAGAAATTAGGACAAAAGAATGCCTGTATTCAAGAACAAAGAAAAGGAAGCAAGGATTTTAAAGGAGATTAATGATGTTTACTTCTTTTGACTAAGGATGGCAATGGGACACGATGAGAATGAAGGTGGGAGTGGGGGATATCTTTTCGCTCTCCATTCCCGCCTCTAAATTTGTTCTTTGTCCCACCTGAATTCCCACCGTAAAAAAATATTGTTTTCCATCTCTATTTTCTGTGAATTTTTATTTTCTGGGGGGTCTCATTATCCATCTTCTTATATTGATCATTTATACGAAAATTCTAATGAAAAATTAAAAGCAATGAATCAAAAAATATTATTATAACATATAAGGACACAATCACGCAGCGGTGAAAAGGGAAAAGGACGCCACGATCGAAAACAGAGGCGGTGAGAGGGTGACGACATGATGAGTACTAAGCAGGAGTGGCAATAAGTATGGTTGTGACTATGAGAGATTGAAATTTGCAAGTTTTGGCCTTCTAGAGTGACTGGAGAGTGGGACAGCACAATGTTAATGTTATAGAAAAAAATGAAGACACTTTTAAAATTAGGATTATATATATATATATATATATATATATATATATATATATATATATATATATATATAGGTGAGTTCTATGGTGACTAGGATTGTTATGGCTAAAGGTGGTTGTGCTTTGACCGATAAATTGGTAAATGACATATAACATACCTATTTAAGCATTAGAAGTTTTTAATGTCAGCATTGAAGAAGATTAAATGTAGGTAAGTATGGTAACTTGTAACTTGCTAGATTTTACCACATTGACAATATAATCATTTTGAATTCGAAAAATTGATTATTTCATGTGGATTTTAGATTATATGGACAAAAATAATGTCAACGAAAGATAAGTCTCTAAAAAATTAAAAAAAAGAAAAAAAAATGTGAAAACAATTATTTTTTGATTCCTTGGCCAGTATTACGTCTGGATTCGTGAAGAGCGCATAGAGATTGATGAGAAGATTATGGTGCCAATTAAAAGCAGAGGTATACTACTGTCGGCAAAATTTCGAGCACCAGGAGAAAGGTAGAATCATCTAACAGAAAATTGAAGAAAGGTAGAATCATCCAACTGTAAGATCCAGAGTAAACAATCTAACATTCATCTCCTCCGATCAATAGAGAAGAACGAGAAAGGAAGTATTGGTATAAGCAAAGAGCAACCCATTTCCCTAGCAGCAGCGTTTAATGACTCACCAACGTTCTACTTTATTCCGTCATCTAACAGCGGCCACCGTTATTGATAGAGAAAGCGCCTCACTGAGAAGAAGTGTTCCTAGTTATCTTGATTAGGATTAGGAACCATTGAGTGAGATGAAAGGGAGGAAGTTAGTGAAATTATTCCTATCCATGACACCAAAAAATATTTTTTCGTTTTCTTCAAATCTAGTAAGTTAAAATACGTAAACGACTACGAAGAGAAAAAATTAAAAATACCGGAATATTAGTTATTTTTTTCCACTAATTAGTTGTTTCTCCTCTCATTGACACACTCACTAGCTGCACACCGGGATTTAACCCTCGATACTATGTTCAAATGTCATAGATGTGCTTCCCGCATTGGTTTACACGTTATGGCCACCTTAGTCATCAATATGCATCAGTCTCCATAGACGGCACTATATATATATATAGTATGTGAAATGACTAAAAAATTTGTATGAAAAATAAATTATTAAGAATATTTAAGTAAATTTAATAATTCGAAATTAGTGGGATAGGGCGAGAATCTCCTTTCGGATCTCCATGTTTGCTTTGAAAGAATTTTGTTTCCATCCCTATTTTCACAAAGAAAATTTTTCATTTTCAAATTCTCATTTAGGGCAATTTTTGCGGAATCTTTATGTTTCGGAGAATTTTATCATTCTTTCTCTTAACACTTCAAAATTTAATTGATGTTAATTATGATTTGTATTTTTTAATCATCTTCAAATTTTTTATTCAAAAATTAGATATCAAATTATAAGTACTATAAAATTGGCCACTGAAAATTATTTTTAAAAATCTATTGGTCACATGTTGGTTTCTCTGTCCATCGTGGCACCCTAGTCGTTCCAATAAGAAACTTATCTTAATTAAGCTATCACCAAGAGCATATAATAAGATTCAGATACATAATATTTATCAGAGCATCTATGTGGTTTCAGAATTGATTAGGGGACAAAGTATCAAACACCATGGCCATAGTGATTCTGTTGCGTGTATTTAAGTAGCAAATCTTCCTTCCTAGTGATTATATGTCTATAACAGACATGCATAGTTGTAATTTACACATTTCCTTAAATTTTCCTCGTGCTGATTTTTGTATGAATATTACTACAATGATGATCTTCTTCTGTCGTTATATTATTATTATTATTATTATTATTATTATTATTATTATTATTATTTGTTTCTCACAATCTACTCCAATCTGAGAGACTAAAAATTAATCCATTAAAAATCTAATTTTTATTTAAGAATTTGTCATTAGTCTATTATGTTATTTTTTTAATTTGAAGTATTTCTTGCCCTTAGGATATAAACTTGACTGAAATGTGACCAAATAAATATTAATTTGCCTGGATCTTTTTATTATCAGCAAAGTAGTAGGTATGCTATTTGTATGTAATATTTTCTTTTGTTTATTATATTTTTTAGTTTGTAGGCTAAAAACTAATTCGTCGCGAATTAGATTTTTATTTAGGGGTTTAGAGTTGGCCCGTTGTTAATACTATCTTTTTTGTTTTTGGGTCTATATAGTAATTTTATTGTGCCGTTTCTTATTACTATATTAGTTTTTGTTTCAGTCTGGATTACTTTTGTCCTAAGTATGATTGAAATGAATTTGGATTTTTTAAATTTTGAATTTTACTTTAGAAGGTAAAGTGTGATCTCCCACACTTAAATAGTTTTTTTTCCATATTTTTTCTTGTTTCTACCTATGAATTAAATGATGAAAAATCACACTTTATTTTTTAAAATAAAATTCAAAATTTAGAGAATTCAAATTCGATTGAAATAGTCAAAAATGACAAAATGGTTAAGTTTCCTGCTTTTTTTAAGGATTTATTGATAAAAATCGTTGTTTTTGGTCCCGAAAAAAATAACTGAGATTCTATCTATTTCTGGGTACAATGATGTTTTCTGTCATGGGTTTCGTACAATGTTATCTGCATATCATATCAAAGCGGAATCCCAACAAGCCCAAAGTGTAGATGCAGCAGCAGCCCATGATATCTTTTCATTTACGGTCCGAAAACATATTTCTTTTTCATTTATCGTTAATAAATGCAACTGCCAGTCCAAAAAAAAAAAAAATAAATGCAACTCTTGGTCTAATTTTTGTTTGTAAACTTTTCGTCACCAATTTTTGTTGTATGAGATATTGAAATTTAAAAGTAGGAAAAAAACTAAAAGTTATCTTATTATAGGAAAATGATCACGTATTCCTCTCTAAAAGAGTGGAATATGATACTCTATATACGAAGCCATAGCCAAGTATAAATTTGACCACTAAATTAACCTTGGCTACAATGTGATTTGTCACAACTGACCCGCTGAGAAATAAAATCGTTGGGTCGTGGCTAAAAATGGTTGAATAAAAAGTGCACTTGCATGCTGCAGCTGTGTGAATGTGACTTATTCTATTTTATGCAAAGCCAATTAAATGTTTGATAAAAATTTAATTATCAACTTCCACTATTAAAAATAAATTTCTTTTTGTTAATAGAATTGCCTCTAATACAATAATGCAAATGGCTTGTTTTTTAACTTTTAAATACACATATTCATTAATAAAAATATGCAAAAATCCTTAATAAAATAAATTAACACTTGACTTTTCAATTTTTTTAAAAATACATCAATTTTGCATCATTCGTCGAATTTGATGGTACGTAAATGCATCCGTCGAACTGAGAGGGATAGCGATGGGAAATTTTTTTTAAGATTAAGACACGTATGATAAAAACACGAAGCGCAATCGAGCTTCCACAATTTTCCGGAGAGCTCCACGTGTAACCAGATATCCAAACGATCCTTCCAGAATGTTTGCTTCACCACTCTCGAACTTTCCTTACTCCTTTTCCCTTTCTCACAATCTCATTATATAAACAATAAACCCATCCAAAAATCTTCTCGACTCAATTTCTGAGAGAGCAAAAAGAACCCGCATAAAAATTTCTGTTCGGAGTGATAATTTGTAAAGATGGCGAGTATTGTTGACTCGTTCGATCTGTTCAGTTTACCAGAGACAGTGGAAAAAATGTTGTTCCCTTCTTCTCATCATAGCCATGACCACACTCGAGAGGGCAGAGTAGTTTCAAACATTCCAGTGGATATTTTGGACAATCCCAAAGAGTATGTGTTCTTCATGGATGTTCCGGGTCTCTCCAAATCTGAAATTCAGGTACTTATGTTCTTCATAGATGTCATTGATTTCTTAAGAGGCGTTAATAATGAAATGTTAGTTAGGTTTGGATAAATTAAAAAATTGATGCGGTTTGTGTTTTCAATTTTTGAAAGTTAGAAGTATTTTTAAAGAAAGTCTTTCAAAAGTTAATTTAAGTTTAAATCAGAATTAAAAAATTTAATATAATTTTATAAAAAATAATATAATATTATTTTTATACTAGTATTTATTATAATATTTTTAAATTTAATTTATTAAAAATATGTTTTTATAATTTTAAAAAATTAGTTGAAAAATAAAAATGTTAGCAAACTGAACTATGCAGGTAACCGTGGAAGATGAGAACGCACTTGTTATTAGGAGCAACGGGAAAAGGAAACGTGAAGACGGTGACGGCGAAGGCTGCAAGTACCTGAGGCTGGAGAGGAGAGCACCACACAAATTGCAAAGGAAGTTTCGTCTGCCTGAGAACGCTAACCCCTCCGCTATCACAGCCAAGTGTGAGAACGGGGTTCTTACTGTTACTGTTGAGAAACACCCTCCACCACCGAAATCTAAAACAGTTGAAATTGCCATTGCTTGAAGAATAGGTGGTAGATGCAGAAGCTTGGACTTGGAATATTTTGTTTATTGATTGTTCTTACTCCTTTCCCCTCCTCTCTAGGTTTGTTCTTATGGTTTGCTTAGTTGGCAGTGACGCTAGTATTTATGTACTGGTTTCCACGTTATGAAAATGTTAATGAAATTATGACGCTGGTATAAAACTAAATCTAAAATCAATTCATTTTATAGTTAACGATACACACAATTTTGATATGACGTTACAAAAGCATAGCATGCAAAACTGGTATTGTGGTTCATGTGTGCTAACGACGCTACCAAGCATCAATGTAAAATCAGAACAATGCAATGAGTCTATTTTTTACTCTTTTTGGACTTGTGTTTTTTTCCGGCGGGTTTTTCCCGTGTCCTATGACTCTCGTCACCATCCTCTTCCATTAGATGCTCATACTCTTCGTAACTTGCAAATGGAGATGCCTTTTCACTCTTGCGTTTTCGTTTTTGTTTTCTTTTGTCGACTTCATCTTCATCCTCATCAAAATCAATATCCGAGCCATCGTCAATATCTCCAATCTTAATGTCGTCGTCGTCGTCATCAATGGCATAATCAGCCTCTCCGACATCATCATCAATGACGTCGTCCTCTCCTCCTGACATATCCGACGCTATATCGGCATCACCAATCAAGTCATCGTCTTCCTCTTTAGCGACATTGTCTAAATCATCATAATCATAACTGTCCGGTTCAGCAGTATCCAAGAGATTCTCGATCTCTTCATTATCGCTCTCATCCCCACCTTCAACCTCCTCGTCATCGTCAAAGAAGTCAGCATCCTCATCATCAGCTGACTTCTTTTTCTTCTTCTTCGGTTTAGAGCTCATTTTGTTTGTATAGAATTTGTGGAAGACGAGATCTTCTGGGGGCACATCTTCTTCGGCGAGTGAAAGAATTTCTTTGCCAATCAAGTGGTTGTTAATGTCCATCTGCAAAACAAAGTTCAGAAGTTTTTTTGGAGAAAAGTATAGGAGATAGGGAATCAACGTAGGTAGTCACCGTAGGTTAACCTTTTCTTTTTTTAATTTTAGTTTTTTTTTTTTTTTTCAAGGTAAAGACTTACTTGTAGATGACCTTTGTACATGACCTGAGAAGTTGATATTTGAAAACTGTTTGATGATTTATCAGATTTAACTAAATTGTCATTTATTCTCGACTATCAATTTTACATGAAAACAACTGCATACAAGTTTTTCAATTTTTGGTAGATTTAGGAATTAGAGGGTGTAATTTAAAATTTAAGATTAAAAATTTATGATTTAAAATCTAAAATTTAAAATAAATAAAATAAATTTTAAAGAAAAATAGCTGATAATAGTTGAAAAAACAAATTGGTTTCTTAACATTACTTTCTTTCAAAACAAAAATTACGTAAAGTTAGCTAGCTAAATCAGAATGATGCAGGATTGGCCATAAGCTCAAAAACCATTTTGTGGAAGAGGCAAAAACATAAATGAGTTATTACCTGTTTAGTAGGTTCAATCTGGGAACCACCATGCCATGAGCTCTGTTTCGGTTTCTTCTCCATGAATTTGTCAAGGAAAGCTGAGAGATTTAGGTCACTTAATGGGTTTCCATTGTAGACAACGTTTGCCCCGGAAAGAAGAGTTCTGGCCATGGTGGAAACTGAAGGGTGTGCGTGCGAAGCAAGTACCATTAACTCCCACCAACTTACCCGGTCTGCATTGCTGCAGCAGTGTACAAAGCAACATTAGAGGCGCTACAAATGGATATGAATACAAGGGAAAAAAGCGCAGTTGAAATAATTTTGTAGTCAGGAGTACAAAACATTATACATGATGTGCAGCTCATCTTAGAACCTGGTGTTTATAACAAAAGAAATACCAGAATCTCTTCTAAATTTATGATATTCAAGATGAGGACCAATGTGGAAGAAAATATAGCAAATTACCAATAAGAAGGTTCTCGGTGTCGTGGGTCATAGCCTCCAGGCAGTAAAGACTTCTTGGCAGATACCTTAGATTGCTGTCCTTCATCATCAGATGCAGATTTTGATTTATTTTTGGATGCAGACTTCGGTTTTTTGATACTCGGTTCATCCTTCGCAAGAAAAAAATCTGCATCCTCCTCTGAAGCACCATCTGAATCATCGTCGTCCTCAGAAGATGCTGGAAGATCGTCTTTGCCTTCTGAAGAATCACTATCATTATTTTCATCATCTCCATTCTGAACAAGGGTAATATTATCAGCTTGTTTTTTTGATACGGTGCTAGGTTCATTATCAATTTCTTCTATAACATCTTCAAAGTGTTCAAGTTCGTCATCAATAGATTCATTCTGCAACACCATGTTCCTAAAAGACAAAATATGAACATGATTTTTTTTTGGGGATCAAAAGAGTAGATAGTAAATTCTATAATAAACTTATCCAGAATTGACTAGAAAGACGAGCGTACTCACGTAGTATGCAATTTATGGCAAACATAACAAAGCAGTAGTTAAAGCGGGATGCTTGTGCATTGAGCTACCTATTTTTCATAACGTGAAGTAGTTGTCAAGACAGTACTTTGCATTTGCTTTTAGCTTTTTCGGTTTTTCCAGCAAAAATAAATCACTTCAATAAATAATTTTATTTGAAGTCTAAAAGAATCAGTCTCAGCTTCTGAGGAAAACGTAAGAAAAAACAGTTTTCAGCTTTTACAACAACATAGAAAAAGCAAAGTTATATAATCACTTTCTAAAGATCACAAACAAACATCACTTTTATACTAGTTGATACTGTCTTCAAATTAGAATGTTGACCGGATTATTCAATTGCTGTAATTATCAGCATCAAACACACAATGAAGGAATGTCTGATCTTAAAGCATTTGATACAAGTCGCTGAAAATTTTCTCACTAGCAACTACGTCCAATTTAAATACAACAACAACAAAGTCTTGTCCCACTAAGTGGGGTCGGCTAACTACGTCCAATTTAAATGTGACAAATAAAAATGGCATACACCAAAAAACAACTAGCCTTACCATAGAGGTGGTCTGGCTTTAAGGAGTTCGGACAGAAGAAAAAGGCATGCACAGGCATATTGCGGTGGCATCTGAAGTGCAACCTGAAGCGAAAATAAATAAATAAATAAAAATAGAAATAGAAATAAAAGAAAAAATCAGAAACTTGATTCATGTTACTCTAGATATTAAGATTTAAGAGAAATAGACAAAAAGGCAGTTCAATGATTACCTGCAATAGACGTTTAGAAAAGGCAGCCACACGCTTTAAATTTACATCTCTTTTCATTGCTCTTAGAAGAAGTCCAACAAACATTTCTGCCTGAAATCGAGCTAGTTAGAACTTAGAAATACAGAGAAGTTAAGAATAGCAGAGGAATATAATAAATAAAACAAGAAAAACATCTTTAATTGCCTTGGATGTATTCATGGCAGCTGGAAGCAGAAGTTTAGAGTACAATGCACGGTAAAATCGATCACTGGCTATCTGATTCTTGGATGTGATTTTATCGAGAAGCATCAGTGCTTGAACTCCTACGTTAAAATTTTTTGAATGAACCTGCAGGTTTTCAGCTTTTATCAATATCCAAGAATCAAAATAAGGTCATGACTCATGACAAATGCTCTTGCAACATCTGTCAGCGAAATATTGCAGACCTTCGAATATACTTACCAACCGGAAAAGAATTGGGGTTTGAACATCAACAATGTCATCAACTTCAGTGCTTGATACATAAGGAAATGCCCTATTCACTCCCTGCAAGAAAATCAAGCAGAAATTTGAAAGACTTTGAGCAAGTAAAAACAACATAAAAAAAAAAACTAAAAAGAATTTCACAATCATTAATCAATGTCAGTTCTTGAAAATTACAGTAACATGCTTACAGTTAGGAGTGCTGAAAGAAGCCGGGAGTCCAACTCAGCATGTGATTCAGGTGTACTTTTTGATTTTTGCTCTTTTGGATTTGCCTTGCTGCTTTTATCAAGCTTTTGATTGCTGCTTGCACTTGAGATTAATACCTGAAGATTTCTAATGTGAATATTTTTCTTATTCAATTTTACCTTTTTCCTAACTGTGTAGGGAAAATGCATATTGTCAAATTTTTCTTTTTTTTTTTTTGGCGTGTCGGGGGAAAGGAAACCAATAACACTTGTTTCCTTGGTAAAACTGGTACCTTAAACAGCGCAAAATAAACATCTATTAGACGTTTTGCCACTTTTGGTCCATCTCCTCTATTTGTTAGACGGATTTGGCTTAAGAAGTTAACCTGAAAACATAGTCAAGAAAAATCAATCAGACTCAGTCAAACAATGACCATTTCTGGATGGATTTGTGGAGTCAGTTTTTCAATTGAAAAATTGAAGGGCTAACTTATGATACTACTGAAAAGTGACATCAAAAGATTAAGTCTTGCAATACAGAATATTGTCGTTTAACATAATAAAACACAAAAATAAAATAAGTCTGAAATATACTGAAGTCAGGAATTGTTAGCCATAAATTTCAAAACATGATAGGACAGACAAAAAGTAAAACTTGTGATTCTTTGAGTCTAATATGTAAGAGGGAAATATTAAATTATATGCACAAAACACTAACAAAGTTTAGGGCATACAGCATGGTACTGTGAACGTGGTCCTAAATGGGGCCGAAAGAGAAAAGTATCCACCTCGTCAATAACCACGGCCTGTATGGAAACATTAAAAATAAAATAAAATTAGCTTATACAATCACACATTCACACTAATAATCAAGGACCAAAGAAAATATATGAAAAAGGAAGAGAAAAGAAATCAAAGGGGGTCTAAATATCATTACCAAAAGGCAAGGACCCTGAAACATAAATAATCCATTTTCTTAATCAAGAAAATGAACATGCAAAAGGAAATCATATGGACCGTGCAATCATTTTTTCTTCAAGCATATACTCCCCCCCAAACAACAAAACCCCCACCCCCAAGGAAGCACCTTGTCATATGTAAATTGTAATGACAGGATGGATAAGCCATGACTAATCAGAAAATGGAGATTGAATCCCAAGCAAAAGCCAACCCCCCACCCCCCCCCCCCCCCCCCCCCCCCCCCCCCACCCTTTTCCTCTCTCTCCTGACATAATGACAAGAGAGATTTTACTTGACCTAAATTTAATTTTCTTTTCAAGAATATCTGTCCTACTAATATTTGCTCAAGCACAGAACATTGACAATGGTACTTCCAAAACGATGTAGGAAAATGTTTATAGTAAATGCTGATAATTGTCCATACCTTCATATTTGGGTGGTCAGACAACAGGTTTGACAAGTGATAGTCAGCATTGGATGCGGCCCTATTATCCGGATCCCCAAGCTGTTAAAATTCAAAGTTAAGAGGGAAAAAAACACTTAGCAACAGCATCTGGTAGTTACAGCAAACCAACTAAAGTGAGAACATTGAATGAATATTGAACATGTTCAATTCAGATAGGCATGAATTACCCACTTTATTAACAAGAGCAGAAAGTAGTTTGCACTCTTGCTCTGACTTCCTACTCAACAGCATATATATGCTCTGCAAAAAGAAGGAAAAGCACCAACCAAATATTTGATAAGTAAATCAATTGAGATATGTGTACATTCAAATAGTCTAAAAGCACATTTTTAAGCGTAACAGCATCTTTTGGAAAAAAGTTTCTCGTAAATAACTTTTGAAAGATAGATTTCAAAAAATTGTAGCATCTGTTTGGTAAATCAAACTAAAAATGGCTTTTAATAAACACAAGCAACAACAATTGTATTTGGTAAAATAGCATTTAAAATTTAAAAAAACTATAATAGATATAAATATAAGAGTAAATTTGGATATTTATTAATGTAAGAGGTAATATTAAACTCTTTTAATTTTGATAAACACATGTCAACTTTGAAAAGCTCCTCCTTACCAAACCAAGCCGAAATAGTCTCAAAGCACATTTTTAAGTGTAATAGCTTGAAGATAACATCAAACATATTCTATATTATATAATTATAACATAGTCACTTGTATGTAATATGAATAATAATTTAAAAAGCAATAAAAAAGAGTCGAAGTGTGACTGTGAGAGCAAAATGCCAACCTTTAGTGCCTTGTTTTTAAGAGCCGGTAGCATGTCTCGTGATGCTTCTTCAAGTGCAACAACAAATCTTTCATATCTATGACATCAAGCTATAAAATGCATCAATAACAAAACAGCTTTGGTGGTCAGGAAATTGAACACCACTGAATGAAAAGGTACAATCGTATGATTCCTCAATCAAAATGTTAATAAACACAAAGGACAGTAGTCATATGGGCAAGTTTTGACAGTTAGGTATTCAGCATTAACAACTCATTCTTCCTGCACTTCTCTGTCAGCAGCGGGCTAGAGTTCTATGGAAACGGTCATATAGAATCTAATTATTCTTACTCTGTAGATGCTAGAATAGGAAACAAAAAAATGCAATTCATAATATGCATTTGCCGAGTCAAATAAAATAACTTTAATCGGAAGACAATTGATAAAGTGTGGTGAGGCATACCTCTGCTTCAAACATTCCTCCCAATACCAGAACAGTAGAAGGGAATATCCATCTTTGGTTTCAGGAACATGATTTAATGGCCGCTGTATCAAGGTCTTCAATTTTCGATCCGGTAATAAGCTGCCAGACAAAATATACAAGGTATATGTTTCAGTTATATGTAAACTGGACATTGTCCCATAAAGAAGTTCTTTTGTTAAGTTTTCTATGACAAAATTGGGGAAACACAGACCTCGCAATGAATAATTCTTGAAGTGCTTCAAACCCTGTCAAAGCATGGCGCTTCCCAACCTTGGATGTCACCATTCCTAAAAGAAAGAATAAATTTCATAAAATCTAAGCTTTCACACACATATGGAGTGGGAAAAATAATCAAGCTGGAATAATCAATGAAAAAGTTGACCTAAAAGTGCATCAATTGAGCGGAGGTTTGCAACAGGGTTGTCTCCAACTAACACAGAGAAAGCAGAGACCTTGTCCGCAGCAGTTCCAGACCTCTGTGTAGACACCAGCATCTTGATATCACTGCTCTGCCCTCTCGTCAACTCATAGTCCTGCGCGTACTGCACCATCAACCTCTCACCCAATTCTCTCTTCTTCTCCACAAACCCCCGCCACTCTTCCAAATCCTTCACCTCCACCTTCTTCCCTTCCCCAACCACCTTCGCTTCCAGCTCAGCAGCGTCCTCGAACCACACTCCCAACGCACTCGCCTTCACCAGAGGAAGCTTCGGAAGGTTCTTGAACCTGTTGAACCCTCTCTCCTTGTTCCCGTCTTCCAGTGACAAAACCGGGGGTTTGGGTTTCGGGTTTGCCTTGTCATGGTGGCCATTGCTTCTACTTGTTTCCTTGGTGCTCGGTACTTGGTTGTTCTGCTGCAGTGGTTTGGTGGCGGTTTCGCGTTGCTTCTTATCCTTCTTTGGGGCCTTGTTTGGCTTGCGGAAATCAACGTCGTTGAAACCGGAATAGGATTGGGAAGTGGACAAGCCAAGGGAAGAGGCGAATGAGGCTACGTCGGATTTGATGAGTTCTAAGTCCTGTGGCTCCTTGGAGAGCTTCTTGTTCTTGGAATTGGACTTCGACATTGTTGCATGTGCAGCGATGAAAATTATGGAAGGCACAAAGCTGGGAGAAAAGAGATTAGTCGTAAGTCGTCACAGTCCCTTCGGGGACATCCAATAAAATTGGGGTGAAACTCACTTCCAGTTATATTAACCAAGGTTGCGAGGCCGAACCGATCAATGAACCGGTATGGTAACTGGTTCACTAGTTCAATGGTTCGACCGGTTTAATTAAATATTAATTAAAAATTCAATATATAATTTCAAATATTTAAATTCAATAATTTCTGAACTTATAACATTCAAAATTTCACAATTTCACATAATGTTCTACCACAAAAAAAAAAAACATTAACAACCAAATTTTTAACTAAACACAAGCACTAATCATCACTAATCAGTAATCATCAGAAAATCAGCAACAAGCCAACAACATATCAACAACAACATCATCATTATTTCAGAAAATCAGCAATTCAGAATAAGCAAACATCAACAAAATCAGTATTATTAACTCAGCAACTCAGAATTAAACCCAGCAACTCACAACTAAACCCAACTCCAACTCAGAATTGAACAAGCAAAAATAAATTGAAGATACACCAATGCCTGTTCCAAACAAAACACAATAATTTATATCAGATGCAAGGAAATGCATTGATGCCACAAAGATATCCCATATAAACCTTTAAGAATTATAGGATAATTTCCTTAGAGCAGGTACAAATAGCTCTTGAGAATGATATCTTACAACTTCTAGCAGAAAACACATATTTAAACAAAATATATGGACTAAACTTTCAGTATGAGAAATAAATCATTATAAAATGCAGCAGAAACCATATCATTAAGTTGACTGTAGTAGAACCTTGTATGCAAAAAGCAAAGGTGTAATAATGGTGCTTATTATCAACATAAATAGCACCAACTAAGATGAATCAAATGTGGCCACAACTTTCAAAGCAACTGAAACTTAAACCAACGATTGTAATTCTGAAGCTGCTTGGATCGTGCCAGCAATGATGGCAGGAAAGAAAAGTACTGAAATTGCCAATTTAATTATTTTGATTTATTACAACCAAATCATGAAAATATTCAGAGATGCATGTGAGAACTGGAAATCAAGGTTCTGAAAACCGGACCGATCATCAAACTGTTTTAGTCACTGGTTCATTGGTTTACTGGTCCAACCGGTCTAACCGTGATTCAACCAGAAAAACCATTCCATAATAAAATAATAAATAAATTATAAATAAACATCCTAAATATCTTTCAAATTTAAAACCCTACGTAAAATATCACCAACTAAATGTAATTAATCATCAAAGTATGCAATAACTTGCTGCAAATTTGTGGACAATTAACATAATTATACTTCCATTAAAAATAGCTGGATTGAATTACAATGCAGAAGTTAAACATAGAGAATATTGTCTTAATGTAGCTAAGTCAAGAAGTAAAACAAAAAATGATAGTGTTGCACAATAAACACACAACAGAGCCCGAAACAAACACACAACACAACAGAGGCTGAAACAAAAACACAACAAAGCCTGAAACAAAAAGAATCCAACACGGAGGAGGGGTAGCAAGTCGGCGGAGATCAAGAATAGGGACAGTGCAACCAAACAATGAAAACAGAATTTTGTTTATATAACAAAACAATCAAAACATTCACTAATTGCAAATTTTTTCTTCATAAGAACAGAACAATGAAAACATGAAGCATATAATAAATCAAAAGATCACCAATTGCAAATCTTTTAATAAGAACAAACGTTAGAACAGTGAAAAATGAAGAAAGATTAGTAGTTTTCAACCCAATTTTAACAAAGCTCATCACAATGATTAACAACAAAAAAAAAAGCAATGAAGGAACAGTGAATCAATAACATAGGCAGTGCAAATTCAAGAAACTTCAATAAAATTTAACTACAGAAACAGACAGTAAAGCAGTAATAGAGTTATCAATTTAAAATTTATCATCAAATACAATCAGTGAGCAAAACCAATCAACCAAGTACTGACTGGGCATTCGAAAAAAAAAAAGAATCAAAAGAACATTTAAATCACAGCAAAAACACAACAACAATAGGAACATTTAAAACAAAGCAACCAAAAAAAAAATCTAAAAATCACCATTGCTGAAAACAATGATTTGATCCGTGTATGCTCAAAGAATTAAAAGCTAAGCTTACAGGAAAGTGAAGAATACCAAAACCAAAGAACCTTCAATCACAGCTTAAATCAAGAACAGAAAATCACAACAAAAACAAAAAAATTAAAAGTAACAGAAGAACAACAGAACAACAACACAAGAACAATTAGCAAATTAACAAATTCACAATAACAGTTAAAAATTTACCAAAAGAACACTAATGCAAGTGGAATCATCATGCTAATATGTTTTCTGCAAAGATGCTATTTGTGCAGCTAAAATTTCATAATTACTAAGATCCAATTATTCTAATTTCACATGCAATCAACTTACTAAGTTTCTAAAAGCTAGAAATTATAAAACCAACCAGAAATATGGTTAAAACATTTCATCAAATATGTTGAGTGCGGTAAAATTAAAACAAAACAAGAGAATTCAAAGCTTAATATCAATGAGATAGAGAAGAGAACATAACTATTGTAACTTTAATTCAATCTATGAAATAATCCAAACCACTACCAAATCAAATAGTTACTTATTGTAATAGAAATCAGAAGTTGCAGAGTTTGAGGCAGAGTATTGGTGTTGTGTGAGTGTATTGTCTGGTGGCGGGTTTAGGGAACTCACGGCGGCGACAAAAGAGAGGAGTTCGACGGCTAGGTGGAGCACGCGGGTTGGTCGCAGTGTTTGAAGCAGAGCAACGTGGCTTCCAGACGAACAAGAATGCGAACTCGAACGGTGAACGGCGAAGAACGCGAACGTGAACGGCAAACAAACGGCAAACAAACGGCGACCTGGGCTGGGGGCTGGGGGCTGGGGGCTGGGGGGCTAGGGTTCTTTGTTCTTTCAATTTTAAACTTTCACTTTTCAGTTTGAGAGAGGAGAGGAGTGGGGCTGGGCTGCGTTGGGGTTTAGGGTTTTTTCTTCTTTTTTTTTTTCTTAAGCTGTAAAACGGCGCCGTTTGGAGGGATATACTACACCAAAACCCTTTAAAAAATTGGCCGGTTTTGGCTATTCGTTAATTGTCGATTCGACTGGTTTTTTGCCAGACAGTAGCAGTGTACATGATCTGATTTGGTCCAAAAATCCGGTTTGAATCTAAAGTATTTTTGCATATATTGGCCCGGATCCGAAGTGGTTTGGGTTTGATCCGGGAACAAAAAACAACACTTAGAAGAATACTTCAATTGGGTTCGGGGTATAATTCGGATCACCCAGTCTGATTCGACGAGGATACATATTTCAAAATTATTATTTTGTATTTAAGAAGTATAAGTAATAAGACTTTAGACTAATATATAATATTTTGTGTTATTTGTATGTAACTTATATATTTTGTGTTATTAGTATTGATTCATGATTATGCTTTAATTTTAGAATTTGGTGAGTATTTATTATATTTTTCTAAGTGAATTTTATCATATGAAATAATTGTTGGAGATTTAAAACTTCTCCCATACAAGCATTCAAAAAGATAATACGTTTTGTCTTAAACTTGTGTTTTCTAACAAATATGGTGTAATATTAATTATTAACTAATCTATTTGATTTTAATAAAAATAATTATGAAACTAGGAAAGAGATATAAAGATGCATGGAATTATGATTAAAGGTTCGATTTTTATCCCGTATAATTGTGTCCCGAATGTGTATAGATTTCATCGAGTTAGGGTCTAAAAAATAGGTTCGATATATATTTATGATTGGCTCTGGATGAGGACAAATCCGATTTCACCCTACCTATATACACCCCTATTAGGCAGTTTATGATGCTAACTGAACTGGCCTGGTGATCGATTTCTAGTTAATCCGGCTGAACCAACCGGTCCAGTTCAATTTTCAAAACTCTTATATTAACGAAAAATTACTAGTTAAAAATGTTACATAATTTGAAGTTATTTAGCTAAATTATTATATGATGACTCTCAATTATTACTTATTAGTATGCTTGTCTTCAACTAAAATTGGAATAATACAAGGTCATAATAGAAACACAACCGTCACGACAAAAAAAAATTTAAAATATTTTTATTGATAAATTTCTCGCTCAAAACAATTAGTTAATGAATATTTACAATTTATAGTGAAGATCTGACATGAATAAGATAAATTGAGAAAATGAATAGGTATAAAATTGCAACATATATTGAGTAATATATATTGTAAAAGTTAAATAGTTCAAAGTAAAAAAAAATATTCCTTGAAAGTTGATAATTGTAGAGAAGAAGACGACATATATGAATGTCATGCATGGCAAATGTGAATATCTAAATTTTGTTTTGTATGACATGCTTTAATTTGATAATAAAGCAATAAGATGACGAAGGATATTCCTCGTGCAATAATAGTAAATTTTGAATGTTTGCATGTGTTTTTGCTTAACTTTTTATATTAAACAAATAGTAACATAAAAGTTAATAGCATAAAGTGAATAGTGTAATAGTTATATACAATTGATATACACTGAATTTTTTATGGAATCCAATTTTAAGATTTGAACTCATAATTACCGTCATTTAATTGTATAAATGAAATCATTAAGCAATAAGAATATAATACATAATGAAATAAAAATGCAATTGACATGGTTGTTATATGTCATTATTATATAGGACATATATTGAGGTTTGAATATAACTAATAAATCAATAAATATTAGTTACACAAAATATAAATGTAAAAGTATGTTGAATAAAATATATAATTTTTACTTGTGTAAATAGAGAATTTTGAAAAAGTTAGCAAAATTGATAGGTGAGTTTGTACTTGAATTGATTGAAAACTGAGTTTTTATTTTTTTTTTCGAATTGGTTGAAAGCCGAATTTGTTCTTGGATTGATTATGACATGTGAAATATTATGATACCTTAGATTAAAATTTGATAAAATGTATTAAATAGAATCTTAAACAAGATTGTTGAAATTGGCTCAAAAATTTGAATGTAATTCAAGTTTTATGAACCTGAGGGGAGTAAGAATTATTTTACTCGCTCCTCACAGACGGCACCAATTGTTCTTCCTGAGTTTGGCCGGTGTATAGCTCATCTGTCGATGAATGTCTTCAAGCTTCTCGTCGGGATGAGTTATACGTCGGCAAGGAGAGAACACACTACTAGAAAATTAGTTATTACAGACGGATATTTCCGACAGATTTTATCCCACGGAAATATAGACAAAATTTCAGAGGGATTTTTTGTCGGAAAACAAAAAAAATGAATTAGAATAAATTACAGACAGAAAAAAGAATCCATCAATAATTCTGTCGGAAAAATTAATTTTTTTCGTGAGAAATGGTTACAAACGAAAAATTTATCTGTAATTAAATGAACAAAATGCTGTATTTTATTAAATTATTACAGACGGATTTTCCGTCTGTAATTTAAAATTTTTCGTTGGAAATATTAAAATAAAGTTCAGCAAACTAACTCATCCTCATTTCACATATTCTTCCCCGCGCCTCCACACCCTCCCCTCCAAATGCTCTATCGGCGGCGCTTCTCAGCCTTGCACCGCCACCGCACCTTGTGCCGCCGCCGCACCTTGCGCCGCCGCCGCACCGAACCTCCATTGCACTGAACTTCCATTGCCCCGTCAGACCCCTTCCCGGCTCTTCTATGTGTGTTGCTTGCGTCATTCCCTTTCGAACCCTAATGTGCATTTATCCGCCACCGTCTTCGTCGCCTTCGTCTACCTTCGCGATTTTATAAAATTACAGCACCGATCGCTCATTCAACGGCACTAACCATAACCAATGGCGTCCGTCGAGAAGCCATTGAAGAAGCGAAAGCACGACACTCTCCCGGAATCCCTACTGCCACACCACCGCCGCTAGCACCGCCGCCACAATCTCCTCAAACCTTAGATTGTCTGCCTACTCCTCCTCCTCCGCCTCTGTCACAGGATGAGGTCGTCACCAAGCAGAGGAACAAAGATGAGGTTCGAACCATGTTTGAGAGCTACTGTCGCATCAAGCTCTTCTTGTCAAAGAAGGAAGGTGATTTCATCCATGACCTTGAACAGAGCTTCTTCGCTCTCGTAAATGCTTCCAGAGGTAAACACTACTAAACAACACTTCATAGTTCATTCTCTATCTTTTTGGAGGGTATAAATTTGAAATCAAGGTTAATGAATTTGAGTTTGTTTATACCATTCAGACCCTAATGTACCATTCTTCTCTTCCTCAGAATATAGCATTTTCTCATATCTTTCTAATTCAGTATTGCTTGCATCACCATTTGCAGGTTTGTGAACTGGACTTGATATTCAACTTCCATAAAGTTTGTCCCCACAACTCCATGTCATAATTTATGTTAATAAACAAATAAATTGTAATAATAATTAGTTATTTCCATTGATTTTTCAAGGTGGCCATCCTGAACAAAAAATACTATGTTTCCCTAATTCCCTTAATCAAATACTGTTTTGTGTTTTCAATGCTTGGTTCATTTGCCATAACTAAATAATCTTATAAGAGTAGATGCTTTATTTGAATTTTGATTTGAGCTATCATTTTTTGTGTATGATATTGCCTGAAAATTATTCCCAACTATTAATAATGTTAGTGTCTTGCTTCACGATGCAAAACTAAAAAGAACAAGTTGCTAACATAGACCTTAATCACGCTAATACGATGATCTTCACGGTTAACAAATGGATGCAGTTTCTCAGTGGAATAGAGAATTAGGGGAATAACAAAGTACTTCCAAGTCTGCAATGATAAAAAGGTAGGTCATTCATATTCTTTTGTTCTTTGACTTTATTTGATAATGTTTTGAATACTAATTAAAATGAAAATCAAGACCTGAAACTAGAGCTTGTGAAACTAAAAATGAAGCTAAAAGAGATCAAGAATTTCACACTGATCAAATCAGGAATTAGCATCCCTATGGTAAGTGCCTTGCCTTCTATGCATTGAGGCTCTTTCCAAAGCATCTTGGTACCTACTTCCTCTGGCTTAGGCATGGACAGGGACTGCAGTAACTGGGGTTAGTTCAACATGCATATTTTACTTAATCCTTATTGTTTGTTTGAAAAATTCTTCTCACTCCTATCCCTAAAAAACTCATTTACACTTAACATCTTTGTAATGCTCTCGTTTTGCTGTTTCTTTGTTATAGGCCATGACTGTCCTCACAATCATTTTCAAAGAACACATTGGTTGAGGAAATTGTTGGAACTCTAGCTTCTTTACCACTAATTTTTCCATATGAGCCATGGCGATTTAAGCATGACAGACACCATGCAAAGAGAACATGTAAGTAATGTTTCTCAATAATGATTTTAGTGGAAGATTTTGTAAATTATTATTAGTTTCCTTATTGTTTTGTTGTGCTTTCAAAACTGTAATATCTCCATTTTTATAGGTTGTATGAAGATATTGCTTGGCACTCTGTTTGGAAAGATGAGTTTGATTCATCTCCTGTTTTGCAAAATGCAATAATATATTTCGAACTTGGATGTCTATAGCTCACTGGTATGGTACATTATGAGATTTTTATTCTATGTGATCAACTATGCCCTATAATATCATTGTTTTATTCCTCAAGAACTTCTTCATTGACTTGAGCAGTGGGCAGTCTCAATTTTAATCTATACTAAATCTTGATATAACCATGTCCTCTGGCAGGTTGATGTGGCACTTTGATTTGAAGATAAGTTTAGCTTGTGTTTTTGCCTTTATGGCGATTGGATGGCCGTTAATTATTTATAAGACAGGAATCATGCGATGGATCAAATTCTGGTTCATGCTATGGCTGGCTAATTTCACTTTACATGTAAAATTTGATATATGGTTATACCATTGGAGTTGGTAACATAGTTTTCAGTATCATATCATATCATAAGCCGCACTGATTATTTTTTGATAAAAGATGATCATTTCAATAATGTTTATAAATTGTAAAATGGATACTATTAATTTATTCTCATACAATCTGACGATCCCTTTTTCAGGCCTTTTCCTAACATATCTTGGGCTATACTTGATGAAAGGTCATGGACAACCGGCACTTCTCTACCTTGTTCCATGTACCTTAGGTAAGTAAATTAGTAGTAGTAGTAGTAAAAGTATATGGAAAACTAATGGAAATGTTCCTTATCCATTCTCGTGTTTCCTAACATATCTTGGGCTATAGTTGATGAAAGGTCATGGACAACCGGCACTTCTCTACCTTGTTCCATGTACCTTAGGTAAGTAAATTAGTAGTAGTAGTAGTAGTAGTAGTAGTAAAAGTATATGGAAAACTAATGGAAATGTTCCTTATCCATTCTCGTGTTATGTTATTTGCTGAGAATGTTTAATAATTTTTCTATTTTGCAAAGTTGTCGCAAGTGTTGTAAACTTAATTAAAAAAAATTTTTTCATGTCTTTTTCTTTGTTATATACTTATAATTAATGTAATAAATATTATTGTTATTATTATCTAAATTAATAACAACTTCTCTTGTAGGTTGTTGATGGAAAAATTTCTCAAACTTGCTATCTTATGGCTCTTGATTCATGTTATAAATAGCTCAGTCACAAGTAAGTGTCTAACTAATTTTATTTCTAGTGGTCTCATGATTTTCTATGCACAGTATTTGCAATTTCTGTTATCAAAATATTAGTAACTAGCAATCACCCAACTCTATTTATCTTCAGATATGTTATCTTCTTAGCTTTTCGCTTCTTCCCATGACCCAATTAGGAATAATTTAACAGCCACTTCCCTTTATACAATGAGTATAGCTAATCATGTCATGGAAAACTAGGACAGGTTTAAGCTAGAGACTAACAAGTTCATGTTAATACAGAAAAAAAAAGCATAATATCATTTATCTTGACTGAGCCTATTAGTGCAATAGGATGGTTGTTACTCAAAGAACGAAGATAGTTATGCTATTTGTCTAATTTGTTATTTATTTCTTTTTAATCTTTCGGATATTTATCTAATAATAATAACTTCACCTGCACCCCATAATAATTTTTTTTTATATATACTTGCTTCGTGTTTTTCATTATTAGTGAGGTAAATCATGGATAATTTGACTTTCTTTCCTGCTTACATCACCATTACTGTTCATCTAGGAATTGTTTTTAAAATGGCTCGCTTAATTAAGGATGGTTCTTTAAGAGAGCAGAAGTCTAGTGCAGAACCTGTCAGCAAGACTCCTTCTAAGATCTTTAATTATTTTGAAAAAGATTTTTATGGTATATTCATATGCAGCTGTTGCTATAATCTTGTTATTTTAGCTATAGGTTTTCTTTTCTGTTTTTCTTGTTTATTCTGATTTTTTCATAGGCTGTCCATTTTAGTTTTAAATTGGCTATTTTCTTTTTCTATATTTTTCAAGGGGATGTGATCAGTTTGAAATAAATGAGGCCTTGTTTGGTGTAAAAAGTACATTCAATGAGGAACTATATACAACAAAGCTTGAAAAAGGGCCTCAGACAAGAGAACTGGAAAAATAAGCCTTAAGAATAGCAAGAGAAATTGAAGGTGAGGAAACCCAAGATCTGCATCTTGCGGAGGTTAGTGCTGTTTCAATTGTTAGATTCTTTGTCCTATTTGAGTTTTTATATATTGTTTAATATATGTATCCTAAAAAAACATGTTAGTCTATTTAAATCCTCAAACCAGATGGATTTTGTCAACATGAAAAAGGACTTCACTTTCATGAAAACTTTGATATTGATGAAGAAACTAGATTCGATGCAAACTCTACATGCCAGGCTTACACAAAGACTCCAAATTTCAAGAACCATGGTGGTATATTTTCAAAAACCGTGTAACCTATTGTATGGTCATATCATGTATGTCTCATGCTTTTCATTGTTTTCTTCCATTCTAAAATATCTGTCACTTTGAGAATTTGGTATCTTGATTTCGGTATTCTCATTTTCATTGAATTTTACATTGTTAGGTTTAGTTTTAGGACATGATATATATATATATATATATATATATATATATATATATATATATATATATATATATATATATATATAGTTGGCTTAGTTTGCTAATGCATTATTAATCTGTTTGAGTAGATACATGATTTATGTATCTATTTTACTGAAGTCCATATTGTAGTAATGCTTGATGCTAGATGAATATCGCATTGATTCTTTTGGAATTTTATTCTGGTCAAATACATAATATAATGTCACTTTGTCAATTTAACTGTTAGTCTGAATGTCTAGACTTATGGTATGGAACACATTGCATTGTATACTGTTGACATCTGAATATCTGTTTGGATTCAATTTTATAAAATTCAGATCAAGTCAAAGGGAGTTACTATGACAGCATTGCTTGCCAAGGCTACAGCACTTGCTCTGGTTAAACACCCTATTGTTAACTCCAGTTGTAGAGATGGTAGTAGCTTTACCTATAATAGCAGCATCAACATTGCAGTTGCTGTTGCTACTAAAGGCGGACTTATTACTCCAGTGCTTCAGGATGCTGATAAGGATTCTTAACCGGTTAACCACATTTTGGATTTTAAATGTACAACCCTAGAACATAGATATTGAACCAAAGCTTATCTAAATAAGTTAGTATGCTAGATTAATCAAGGCTATTGAACTTCAGCAAAGATTGACTTCTCTGTCCAATTAATCTCAAAATCTTAGGTCTAACTTTGCTCTGAGTGCAAAATACACATTTATAGGAATGAGAGAATGAAGATCTTTGTGCAAGCAGTAGACTATAGGCTTTGAAAGATCATCCTAGAGGGTCCTCAATTTTCAACTAACACAAGTGCTGAAAGAGTAGTCACTCTTAAACCAGAAGCAAGCTGAACCGAGGAAGATAGAAAAAGGGTGGAGCTAAATGCCAAGGCTGTAAATCTACTCAATTGTGCTATCAGCTTTGAGGAATACCGACGGGTATCACATTGCACAACGGCAAAGGAAATCTAGG
This sequence comes from Arachis stenosperma, assembly GCF_014773155.1. Classification (NCBI taxonomy): domain Eukaryota; kingdom Viridiplantae; phylum Streptophyta; class Magnoliopsida; order Fabales; family Fabaceae; genus Arachis; species Arachis stenosperma. The sequence continues at coordinate 21,012,354 of NC_080385.1, forward strand.
ATAAACTGCAAATCACTCATGAAGGAACCACCATTGTGAAGAAGACTCGGATAGACATGTTAAACAGAGAGTATGAAATGTTTGCTATGAAGGAAGGAGAATCTATTGATAAATTGTTCGAACAGTTCAACACCATCATTGTTGGCTTGGATGCTATGGGAATAACACACTCTGATTCTGTGCTTGTGAGAAGAGTGTTAAGATGTCTCACTAAAGAGTGGAAAACAAAAGTCTTAATTATTTCTGAAAGCAGTAGCCTTGATTCCATGATATGTGATGATTTGAGAGACCTTCTTGCTTTTGAAAATACTTATTTGAAAAAAGATTCAAAAAAGAAAGAAATTGCCTTTTCTTCTGTAACTAACCCCCTGGATGATGAATCCAATGATAACTCCTCTGAAAATGAATTTGTGTTGTTTGCCAAAAAATTCAGGAAAATGGTAAAGTTCAAAGGCAAAGGCAGCAGCTCAAGGAAAATGAAGAAAGACCTTAGCAAAGTAACTTGTTACAACTGCAAGGAAATTGGGCACTTTAAATCTGATTGTCCCAAGTTAAAGAAGGAGGAGAAGCAAAAAAGGGGAAAGAAGAAGGGTCTAATGGCATCATGGGAAGACTTGGAAAATGACTCAGACAATGATAAAGAATCCGAGACCAAGTCACAGCCTTGTCTCATGGCAGATCATATAGATCAGGTAGTCTTTCATAACCCTGACACTGAAGACCTTCATCTTATGATAGATCACCTTTCTGAAAAAATAAGATGTTTTCTGCTTGATAATCAAGATCTTGAACAACAAATTATCATTCTTAAAGCTGAAAATAGTTTTCTCAAAGAAAAGCTAAGGGAGGCCGAAACTGCTTGTGATATTGTGGAAGAAAATAAGCAGTTGAAAGCTCAACTTAGAAGTTGTGAAAGTGATCATTTGGTAGTTGCATATGTAAACTGTTTTAAGAAAAATGAAGAGTTGTTGAAAAAGGTTAGAAGCCTTGAAAATGACTTAGCCAAGTTCATTCAAAGTTCTGAAAATTTAAATCAAATATTGGCTAGTCAAAAACCACTCTTTTATAAAGCTGGTTTGGGGCTTTATAAATCTGATGAGAAACCCTCTTTTAAAAATAGAGCCTCTTCTTCTAATGACACAAGGTTTCAAGATCCCACCTACTTTAACAAAACAGCAACTCCAAGGTTTTGTAGGCTATGCAACCGAAACTGTCATTTTCTCATTCAATATTTTTTTTGTGAAAGAATGATTGGTGATAAAGTTTACAAAGTTATTTTTTATTACAATGGTTTGGGGCATAGGAGATGGTTTAACGTGAAAGAATCCAAGAAAATTTGGATACCTAATGTCACTTGAGCTCATTTTGTAGGTATGCCTAGCGTCCAAGAGGAAGGAAAATATGTGGTACATGGACAGCGGATGCTCTAGGCACATGACCGGAAAGACAACCTTCTTCATAAAGCTTGATGAATATGATGGAGGACTTGTCACTTTCGGTGATGATGGTAAAGGAAAGATAGTGGCCGTTGGAAAAGTTGGTAAAAGCTTTTCATCTTGTATAAATGATGTTCTTCTTGTGAATGGTTTGAAACATAATTTACTTAGTGTAAGCCAACTGTGTGATTTAGGATTTGAAGTTATTTTTAAAAAGTTTGTGTGTTTGGTTGTTTGTGAAAAAATTGGGGATATTTTATTTGAAGCTAAAAGATGCAACAATGTGTATGGATTAACTCTTGAGGACTTAAAAGAACAAACTGTAACATGTTTTACATCTATTGAATCTGAAAAATGGCTATGGCATAGAAAGTTGGGTCATGCTAGCATGTACCAAATTTCTAAGCTAGTAAAGAAAAATCTTGTTAGAAGAATTCCTAAAATCAAATTTGATAAGGATCTTACTTGTGAGGCTTGTCAATTAGGCAAACAAGTTAAATCCTCTTTTAAACCAAAAGATGGAATTTCAACCAAAAGGCCATTAGAGATGTTACACATTGATCTTTTTGGTCCAACAAGAAATCAAAGTCTAGGAGGTAAACACTATGGTTTGGTAGTGGCAGATGATTACTCTAAATTTGGTTGGGTACTTTTTCTTGCTCATAAAAATGATGCTTTTCATGCTTTTTCAACCCTTTGCAAGAAAATTCAAAATGAAAAAGATTTAAAAGTGGCCCATTTGAGAAGTGATCACAGAAAAGAATTTGAAAATCAACACTTTGAAAAATTCTGTTGATGACTTTGGAATTACTCATAATTTCTCATGCCCTAGAACACCTCAACAAAATGGGATTGTTGAAAGAAGGAATAGAAGCCTTCAAGAGATGACTAGGGCTATGTTATGTGAGAATGAGGTTCCAAAGTTTATATGGGTTGAAGCTGTAAATACAGCATGTTATATTTTGAATAGGACCATTATTAGAAAATGGTTAAAGAAAACTCCTTATGAGCTATGTAAAGGAACCCCTCCAAATCTTAAGTATTTCCATGTTTTTGGATGCAAGTGTTTTGTGCTTAATAACAAAGAAAATCTTGGCAAATTTGATCCAAAATCATATGAGGGCATGTTTGTTGGATACTCCACTACTAGCAAAACCTATAGAATTTACTTCAAAGATCATAGAACTATAGAGGAATCCGTACATGTTACCTTTTGTGATTCTAATTTAATTTCCAGTACTGTGATAGATAATGATTCATACTGTGAAGAAGTTGGAACAAGAAAAAAAATCCCAAGTCTGCTAAAAATGAAGAATCTGCCAGTCCAGTTTTGTCTCATCAGAATGGAGGAGACATTTCCATTTTGTCTCTTGCGCGCAAGAGACACTGAAATAGTGAGACCCACAGAAGTTTATCAAAGATCAACACCACAAAGGAATCCTAGAGAATGGAAGTCTATGAGGGGTTACCCTCATGACTTTATCATTGGAGATCCCTCTCAAGGTGTGACAACAAGATCCTCAACCAAAAGACAATTCGAACCAAGCAACCACTACAACAAACAAGGCTTTTCGCAACAGTCAAAAACCGTTTCCGTAGATTGAAAAACCGTTCCCTAAACTTTAGGCAACGCTTTGGCAACGGTTTTTGACCTGTGGTATATGCGGCCGTTGCCAATGCTCAAAGGCAACGGTTTTGTACCTAAGGCAACGGTAACCAAAAAACCGTTGCCAAAGTTACTGGTATAGGCAACGGTTTTGAAAAAAAAATTTAAACAACGGTTTCAAACCGTTACTCGAGAAGCAACGGTTTTAAACCGTTCTTTTTTATGATACAACGGTTTAAAACCGTACCTAGATAGGCAACGGTTTTAAACTGTTACAGTTTCATTATTTGCAAAGCCAACGGTTTTAAAGCATTGCCAGTAGTATCGCTAACTATTGTCATTTTTTATTTGTCTCTGACAACGGTTTTAACACTATTGCCTTTTGTGACTTTTGACAACGGTTTTTTGTAATATATAATTCTTTATTTACAATAGTTTTCTCATGAATGCAAATAGTTCTAACTTTTTTTTTAATTTAGTGTCAATAAATAGTCTAAACTATTTGAATCAAATTACTAAAAAAAATTAATTAAACATTTACCATCAAATTTGACTTACAAAAATTGTTGTAAGATCCACAATCACAATATATCATCATTGCAAAATAACATAATACTAGTTTAGGTCATAACTACTTTTACTTATATCAACACCATTTTTCAAAATACAAAAATACTATAGCCTAAGGGTGACAATTTCTTCATTTTTCTTCAACAAAGTTGGTATGGTAACCCAGCTTGAGTGGACTCTCTTGGATTTAATGGTAACGCTCCACATAAAGAACTACAAAGAATCTTAAATCTGATCTTTATCTGCATAAACATTTTTGGCAAATTAGAAAACCTGAATAATAAGCATTAAAAAGGCAAACACAAAGTTATGTACCAACCTTGTCTGGCGAATTTAAAGACAGTATATACTTCATGCTATAAAAGTTCTGATTTGAACCCAATGAGCAAAGGCTAAGTTAGAAAAAACTCAAGTATATTAGTATCTTCCTTAATTTTGAATTAAGAAAAAGAAAGAATGAAAAGGATGGGAGCAGAGACCATGTTCTTTGCTTGAGAAGCTAGAGTGCTTTGGTTGAAAGAACCTACCTACATGGAAGAATAAATCTCTTAGTTAAAATAAAAATGCATAAACTAAGAAGTTCCACACCAGGTGAGTTAATGAACCAAAAGAAATTGAGGTTAATTCACGTGATCCATCAATAATAACTAATAATAATACAATCTCACTAAACTAATTAGTATAGCATAATAAGCAATAATAAGTATATAGCTATGCTCCTCACAGTAATTACAACGAACTGAACTAGTATAGCATAATAAGCTAAGAGAAAAGATGTAGTATTATATAGTTTCATTCGTTCAAGTATTTGTTAATAAGTATATAGCTATGTTCCTCACAATTGACTTAACCCTGCAGTTTTGGAGTAACTTGCAAATATAAGCATCAATGCCAACTAAAAAATCACAAACAAAATGTAAGATTTGAAGATAATTTGATACCACAAACAGATTTGTCAAATGTCAATACACAAACAATGCTCAAATATATCATGAAGACAAAATTATCCTTGCTGGTGGCCGACTAACAGGTTCTCCTCTGGCAGCCTTCACCAGCAGAAGATCTGAAGACAAAATCACCACAAAAATCATGAATTTCTCTTGCTTAAATGAGTATAATCAAGAAAATGAAAGAGTAATCAAGAGAAAGAAATGCTTATAACAGTCCCAAATTTGAACAATATTACTCATTTCTGTAAAACATACAAATGAATGTTAATTGTTAACAGAACTTTTTCCCCTCTTTTTCCATGCCTTCAATCAATCAAATTCAACAATCTCCATTAATTGATTCATCTCAAAGACTCAAAAATATCTGAATTACCCTCTCCTAGAACCCTATAACAATTTACACCACTATCTAAAGCAACAAATTTTTTAAAACTGAATGCTATTAGGAACCAGCAACGTCACCTTTATTATCACATAGATAAAGTAGCTACATTACCACTTCGAAAAATAAATGAACTGAAAGAAAAATAAAAAAGAAAAAGAAACTAAATTGAACAAAATGAAGAGCATAATGAGAAGAAAGAAAAAACTGTGGTATCGGAAGAAGAGGCAGAGCAAGTGACGGAGAAGTGCGGTTTTGGGTTGAAAGGGAGTGAAAGTGTAGCGTTTAAGGCATTAGAATCTGGAAACAAAGAAGAAGATTTCCATCCAACAAAACCAGTGAAAGTGTTAATGGAAGTATAAGCCAGTGTAACGTTTAAGGCATTAGAATGTTTGTTTGCTCAACTAAAAAATGACGTTTTTTCTCTATTTTATTCTTTTCCTTTTATTTTTATTTCTTTCTTTCTTTCCTACATGGATTCCTTCAATATTGTACCACACAAATCATCTTGTCCTACTTGTAAAAGAAAAGAACAAATTGAGGTTGCAACTTGTACCTGAAAAAAGCTTTTGAAGAGTAGCACAAGCTTCCTTCCACGCTGGCCTTCCAAGGGATACAAACTTATTTAGATTAGGCTGTTTCAATTACAAACACAACATGGAAACCAATTATCGTCCTATGCAAAAATTTAGCCATATATTCGACCATTAAAAAAATTCTCATCATCAGATTGCACAAGCAGCGGTAGATTCAAAGAAAAAAAAATGCACAAATTATTGTCCTATGCAATGAATATGAAAGTAAAAGAACTAAACCACAATGTCAAGCTACTAATAATAATGAATAACTGACCTTTGCCAATGATCAGACCAAGCTGCTTCAAGGTAAGTGTATGAAAAGGTTCCAGTTTGGTGAAATTGAGTTTGAGGGCAATTGGAAGAAAAATAAGAATATTAAAAAGTCCAAGAAATCCAAACAACCCCTTACTAACACAACACTGTCTTTCTCAAAACAAACACTAAATAATAAGTTAAGGGACTAAATCAAAAGTCATATTTGAGCCATGTTCCATTTCTTTGAAAGAAGCTTATTCATGTAGAAGCTTAACTATAACAGTAGGGTTCTACTTTGTTAACAAATTAATAGAAGCTTAACAATACAGTAGGACTTTTCAATATACAAATATTGAGTGTAGATGATAAATAAAATAATTTGGATCAAGAATGTTAGAGTATTGCAATGGTTAGGTTCCTTCTGCACTTCTAATCTGTAAAATTCTTCAAATCAAAATAGAAACCAAATCAATTAAATTCACAGAATAAGAGACATTTGAGTTACCTAACGAGAGGTTGAGCCACAATGAGGAGGCAGAGAACCAGTGACAGGAAATTCAGAAGCAGAAAACCAGTGACAGGGGATTCAGAAGCAGCGATGTCTAGAGGGATGACGACGTTACAGTGGTGTCATTACCCATAGATTTTATATGCAGACCTACTAAACAGCCATTGGATAGAGATAAACAAAGATGCAAAACATAAACATAAACAATAGAATTATCAAAATTCAGTCTTTTAAGAAAACAATACTTTTTAGCTTCCACCCAAACAATACAAATCACAGTATGTATTAAAAATTGCAACTGCCCAACATTATATAAATTTGCTTGTATTGCTACCCGAACAGGGTCACAACCACACACTGGTTGGCAATAGAGTTGCCTCAGTTATCCCAAAAGAAAATTTATGTACTAAAAAATGGATAAGCAGTTAAGCGCAATAGAAAGAAGGAAACTATTACTAACAGTTTACATTTGTTTTCAATAATTAATTAGAGTAATCAACCACTTAACTGTATTCATGGAATTGATTCAGCTGACTCTAATAAGATTTTCTCAATATTGAATTCGTTAAAAATTCTGCTTCTTTTATGTAAGAGTAGAAAAACCTGTTAGAACCAACTGAACCAATCTCATGAACACGATTAAGCTATTGAATACTTCAATTAATTAAAAACAAATTTAAAGTCACATCCTCCTGTACACAGAAACTCAGAACAACATTCAAACCAGAACAGAAACTCAGTCAACATTCAACACCTTTCTTGCTCATGTTCACAAACATCACCACTTTCAGAGAATACCCAACAACCAATCAAGCCCTAACTAAGCAACAGAAAATATCACAGAAAATACTCAACAGCCAATCAAGCCCTAAATAAGCAACAGAAAATCAGAGAAGAAGAACACTTACCACAGATGACAACCCACAAACGGCCGATGCAGTGAAGCAGCAACAGCAAAGAAAAAGCAGCGAAGCACAACCCAGTGAAGCAGAAGCAGTGAAGCAGAACAGGGGAGAAGTAGCGAAGCAGAAGACGCAAGGACACTGCAGAGAACAGAGAAGCACTGAAGCCGCAGAGAGGGGAGAAGCAGCGACGCCGCGGAGAGGAGAGACTCAGCGACGCCGGGAAGGAGGAGGCAGCGACGATTTTAGGAAGGATGCAACGACGAGGATGACGCGACGATGGTGAGTTTCGATTTAGGGCTTCCTGGCGACTTCCGATGATGGTGCGATTTCGGGCTTCCTGGTGAACTGCGGTTCGATGACGTCTCTGATTCTGAAGCCGTGGGTTAGGGCGGTGGAGGGAGGAAGAGTAGCATTCGTCGCCCTTGGTTTCGAAGAGAAGAGGAAGAGCGCGCGTCTGTTCTGCTTTCTTATATGCTTAGTGAGAAAATAAACAATAGATATATAATATATTTATTCTAAAATTATTTTAATTTTATTTTTTTTTATATTAATATTTGTTATATATTTATAATAAAAATAAATAATATTTATTATAAATTTTTTTAACGTTATGTTTTTAAAATATAATATTTTTATATATCTATAATAATAATATATAATATTTATTATAAATTTATTTTAATTTTAATTTTTTAAAATAATATTTATTATTTATTTATAACAATAGTTTTTGAGTATTTTATAAATTCGGTATTTATAGAAAAAATAGTTTAAATTTATATAATTATCTGAAATTATTTTTATTAGTATTGTTTAATTTGTATAATTATTTATATAATATTAAAAAATAGTTGTTTCTTAAACAATTGTTGTAATGGTTGTAAAATCGTTCTTTAAAATAATCAAAGAGAACGGTTTTATTTTGTTACTATAGTGTAATGAAAAAATGTACTTCAAGAGCAACACTATAAAAACCGTTGTCTAAGACCATCTAATAGAACGGTTTTAAAGTGTAGCATTTCGGCAACGGTTTTAATACGTTTCTTTTGTACAATTCTTTAAACAACAAAAAAAAAACCGTTGCTTACAAATAATTCATGGTAACGGTTATAAAACCGTTCTTTAAAATAGTCAAAGAGAACGGTTTTAATTTGTTGCTATAAAATAATAACAAATTGAATTCAACAGTAACACTACAAAAAACTGTTGTCTAAAACTATCTAAGAGAACGGTTTTAAGGCGTTGAAAAATTTGGCGTTGCTAAAGGCCATATTTGTTGTAGTGAACTTTGCACTCTTGTCACAAATGGAGCCCAACAATGTCAAACAAGCTCTTGAAGATCCATCATGGGTCAAAACCATGCAAGAAGAGCTAGCTCAATTCGACAAGAATGAGGTTTGGATACTAGTACCTCATCCGGATGGTAAGAAAGTCACCGGTACTAAGTGGATGTTTAAAAATAAACTTGGTCAGGATGGTCAAGTTGTTCGTAACAAGGCTAGATTAGTAGCCCAAGGTTACGATCAAGAAGATGGTATAGATTTTGATGAATCGTTTGCTCCGATAGCTAGAATGGAAGCAATCAGGTTGCTTCTTGCCTATGCTGCCCATAAGGGTTTTAAAATGTTTCAAATGGATGTTAAATGTGCTTTCCTTAATGGCTTTATTGATAGAGAATTGTATGTGGTTCAACCCCCTGATTTTGAACATAAGAATTTTCCAAATCATTTTTTCAAACTCTCTAAGGCTATTTATGGTCTTAGACAAGCTCCAAGAGCTTGGTATGAAAGGCTTAGTGCCTTCCTATTAGAAAATCAATTTCAAAGGGGTGCCACGGACACAACTTTATTCATTAAATCATCTAATGATGATATTCTCCTAGTTCAAGTTTATGTGGATGACATTGTGCTTGGATCGGTCAATGAGTCCTTGTGTGAAGAGTTTGGAAAACTCATGACTAGTGAGTTTGAGATGAGTTTAATGGGAGAGCTTACTTTCTTTCTTGGCCTCCAAATTAAACAAACTCCTAGTGGTACCTTTATTCACCAAGGAAAGTATGCAAAAGAACTTATCAAAAAGTTTTGCCTAGAAAACTCTAAACCAATTGGAACCCCAATGCATCCAAACACTAAACTTGAAAGGGATAATGATGGCAAAGATGTGGATGAAACACGGTATAGAGGAATGATTGGTTCACTAATGTATCTTACCTCCTCTAGACCGGATATTGTTCAAAGTGTGGGTGTATGTTCAAGGATTCAATCTCACCCAAAGGAATCCCATCTTTCGGCTGTTAAGCGCATCATTAGATACATTAAGGGAACTAGTGATTATGGCTTGTGGTATCCAAAATCTAATGACTTTTGTGCAGTAGGGTTTTATGATGCAGATTATGCGGGAGATAGAGTGGATAGAAGGAGCACCTCCAGCATGTGTTGCTTCCTTGGAAGCTCACTCAACATGTGGTCAAGCAAAAAACAAGCCACAGTAGCTCTATCCACAGCTAAAGCTGAATACATATCCGTATCTGCATGTTGTTCACAATTAATTTGGTTAAAAATGCAGTTGGAAGATTACAAACTAAAGATCAATAGTATACCATTATTTTGTGATAACATGAGTACTATAAATATTTCAAAAAATCCTGTTTTGCACTCAAGAACAAAGCACATTGAGATCAAATATAATTTTATTAGAGAACATGTGCAAAAGGGTACTATTGATATTCAATTTGTAAAAGCTGAAGACCAACTTGCTGACATTTTTACAAAACCCCTCTGTGAAGACAGATTCTATTCACTAAGAAAAAGTTTGGGAATGATTGATCTTGTTTCTGTTGATAATTTGTGAAATTTTGATTTTGTTCAGTTTTGTCTCGTAGGAATGGACGAGATAAAAATAAAAGCGTGTTGGAAGGGATGTGATCAAGGGGGAGACAGCATCAAAAATCAATTTTCATGGGCCCCGCTAAAACCTCACTCTGACTGTTATGTTAGTTCCTCATTTTTGAAAAACCAAAAATCTTCTTGTTGTCTCATCAAATCTTGTTGGAAGAAGCATGATGTCAAATCAAATCTTTCCTTTCAACTAATCCCTTGATTCAAGGAAACTACTTTTCAGTTTATTTCAAATAAAAGGGAAACTCCTTGGGTATTAACCGTCACTTAATGGTCATTTAATTCCCTCTAATTCTCTCTCCAATCCATATTTAATGCTCCCCTATCTTCTCTCCTTCCTCACTCCATTCGGTTCTTACTCAACCCCCTCATATTCCACTTCTCCATTTTCACTACCATGAAAAAGAAAACTGCCCCTAGGAAAAGCGAACGGATTCTCCTTTCTCATAAACCGTCCACACCCCAATCTCATACACATATCCACATTCATTCCACAACATCATCTTCTCCCTCACCTCCCTCCAAACACACACACCATGAGAAGGAAAGTCATCATAGCCAAGAAAACCTCTTTAAGGAAAAAGAAGGGAAAGGATCCTGTGGAAGAAGAAGAATCACAAACATCCTCCATTCCATCACTGCCACACTCATCACCCAAGAAGGCCACTCCCGGAAAGAGTACTCAAAAGACACAAGGATTTACGCTGCACAACACCACCGAACCCGCAAACTTGGAATCCTTGGACTTCAAGAACAAGTTTAGCAAAACACATTCCCACTATGACCCTGCCAGATTCAACTCATGTACCTCATATGATCCACAAAGAGGTTCTGGAAAGACGTCATCTTTGTCCAACCTATCTTGTCAACCTTGACACTCTAACCAACAAAGGAATAAATGTATCTCCTCTGTTTGAACTGCTTCAATGGACTCTATTACTCCACATCCAAAAACCAGTTTACCCTGGTTTAGTCCGAGAATTCTATGCCAATATGCGACTCATTGACGGCACCATCCACTCATATGTGAAAAGGGTTCATATCACTCTTAATACTAAAACCATTGGGATGGCCTTGGGCTACAAAGAGGAAAGGCCGAAAGCATACATGGCCGAAAAATGGGATTTTTAAGTCGGCATTACCTATAGGGTTGTTCTTCAACACATTTGTGAGAATGTCTCTGGTTTGAATGGCACTACTCCTACCCATAAAGCCCTCGGTCCCATCAACTCTCTACTACACAGGATTATCACCCACATCTTGACTCCTCAAAGCGGTTCTCACAATAGAGTAACATACTCTGACTCTCTCATCCTTTTTGCACTTATCACATCTACTCCTATATATTTTGGTTATCTTATGATTCGCCATATGTGGGACTCGGTAAAGAGCACCAAAAAGACAAATCTGCCCTATGGTATGTTCTTAACCACTATCTTTGAATTTTTCAAAGTTGATCTTTTGAATGAGGCAGTAGAAAACAAAGTGTCAATGGTCAAAGGAGGTGGAGTTGTTAAAGGAACCTAGAGCAAGAAATCCATGGCTTCGAAGAGTGACTATGAGAGCAGACCTGAGTCCTCCAAGACAACTGAGTCCATCAAAGAAATTCTCACATAATTTTCAACTATGTCAGAACTCATGGTCCAATCTCATAAGGCGGCACGTAAACTAGCATATGAAAATGAAAGAGCTTGGATGAGATGCAAAGACAGGGTCAATTTGATGTTAGAAAATCTGGAGAAGGAACTGAGAGATGCAAGTGAGGACGGGGCTGAGGAATCTGACCTTCATTTATCTGATGATTAATTCTCTATTTAGTATTTGATATTGGCATAAGTAGGCTCAATCTAATACTCTGTTTTGTTGGGTTGGATACTGTTAGTACTATGACTCTGTGATACTCTATGATACTCTGTTTTGTTTGGTAATATTTTGCATATCTTGTTTGCTATGTCAAAATCTTTTTGCAGGTGCCCCTTTGATGAAAAAAGGAAGAGAAAGTGCTGAAAATTGAAACTAAAAAACAGGGGATGAAATTCTCTTTGTGAGAGTTCATGATCACCCTTGTTAAAAAGATACACCTAATGCTTGGTTGATTATAATTGTGATGCATTTGTTTTGATATTAAGGCTGCCTGGTTGTTAATTGGTTATTAACATGTATTCTTGTGATAGTTTTATCTTGATGAATATGCTTGCTTCTAGTGGAATAGGAATATTCTTATTCATCTTGGTAAACATGTTTGCTGAATACTCTATTTTTGGCAGTTCCTTTAAGTATTGGGTATGAAAATAAATGTTGAAAATTACTGTGATCATGCTGTGATTAAAAATATTTTCTTACCATAAGTATGTTGCTCTGATTTAAATGGAAAATATTTTAAACAACAATTTATTTTCAAAAGAATTTTTTGGTTGATTATAGTTTGAGCAGAAAATCAAATTATTGATAACAAATGAGTTTTGATTATCATCCAATTCTGCTCATAAATCAAGCCATTCAACATCTTACATTGAATATGTTGAATAACATTGTTGCCTTAGGCTTGATAAAATTGTTACATGTATAAAGCTTCCCTTGGTAAAAATGGAATATATTAAGGGGGAGTCATGTGACAATTTGAACGGGGGAGAAATACAAATCTTCAAAGGGAGTACTCTATACTCTAATCTTTAATTTCTTTCCATTTCAATTTTAATAATGTTTGTCATCAATGGGGAGATTGATGAGTTTGGAAAACTCAAATTTATTTTGGTGATGAACAAACATTATTGAAATAGTTAATTACAAAATTATTAATTTGATTTTCATTGAACATATGTTAATTAATAATTTTGTGATGCATGTTTTTCTTATTGGGCCGAACAGAAAAGCAAAATTATTGCAAGCCCAATATGCTTAAAACAAATCAGCCTTGATTAATGTTTCCAATATTTTATGGCTGAAGTAATTTGTGATTATTTGGGCCGAAATGAAAAAGAAGAGATCTCAAGCCCAATAAAATCAAAAATTCAGCCTTATGCATTTCTTTAGTCATATGAATGTTGGCTGAAATATTTTATTGGTTGGGCCACCTTTACTCATTATTGATACAAGCCCAAATTGTTTCTCATGCATGATCCAAATCGAATGGAAAAAGAAAGCAAAAATGCTTCCAATGGATTTCTTCTTTATTCATGTAATGGAACTCGAAATTTTATTGAGAAGAGTTAATGCATGGAACTATGAGAGAAAAAATGCCATTGATTTGATTGATGGCATAATGAGACACGCTAATCTACAAGGGAAGTAAAAGCAATCTCATTTCAATTAATTTGATTCATTTAATTGCTTTTACTTCTAGCTCTTTCTTCTCTCTCATCTCTTTCTTCTCTTTGGTCACTTCAACAGAAATTATGGAAGCCATGGAAGCTACATTGAGCTACCAAAAAGAAGAAAAGGCATGCATCAAGACCATCATGATAATGGCAAGAAAACATAAAAAATATAGTGGCTGAGATTCTTATCACTTATGGTAAGATATAGTGATGAGATCTTGGCTTCTTCATACCAAAAATGGTTGAAGAAGATTTTGGCCAGCAAGGTGAAGATCCTTGGAGGGATGGCTTGTCTCTGATTCTTCTCAACCACCACAGAAGGTAGCTAGGGTGGCTACGTGATGGAAGAGGCAGAGATTGGAGCAGATGAAGCCATCATCATCATGAAGCATTAAGGGCCAGAATTTTATCTTGGAGAGCAAGCCAAGGATGGAGTGCTCGGATTGATGTAAGATGATGACCAAGGAAGGACTAGAGGTATTTGCATGTTGGGTTTTGCATGGGTTACCTCTTCTCTCTCTCTCTCTGGCCGAACCGGTTATGTGTGAAGGAAAAGAAGTTAAGTTTGGTTTTTGTTTCAACTGTGGAAGCTTTTCCCTTCTATAAAAAGGGTGAACAGTTACGGTTTGATTCAAGGAGTTAGAAGTAAGCAGTGAGAGTGTAAGGCACAGAATTCTCAGAGCTACCTAAGCTTACAGATTTTTTCTCCTTCAAAGTTTTTTGTTTTGTATTTTTCTGTTTAATTTTGTCATGTCTTGAGTCTCATGGAAAAAAGCAAATAGTGAGGTTTGTATGAAAAAGCCATAGAGCGGAAAAAGGCAGAGAGTGTAACATTAAAAGAAAAAAGCCATAGATGTCCTTAGAGTTCCTTTGTTCATCTATGTTGTGTTTCATGATTCTGTGGGAATCCCCTTGTAAGTTGGGTTAGCACTTTACAGTTTGTAATCAGGAAGATTATAGTAAAATTCCATCATTGTTGTAATGGAGACTGGATGTAGGCTGCATTGCACTTAGCAACTAAATCAGGATATATCTGGGTGTAATTTTCTCTCTCTTCTACTCCATTTCTGTTTCTACTGCACAGGAGCTAAAATAAAAAATATCTCGTGCTAAGTGATGAGACAAAAATAAAAGTCTCGTGGCTAGAGACGAGACAAAAATCAAAAAGTCTCCTCAAAGACCAGAAAGTGTAATTGGAGAAAAAGGGGCTACCTTCTCTTAGCCACTGAAAATCATCAGCATGTTCCATATAACTCATCAAGCATGTCATCTAACCTAGGGATAGGATAATGATACTTTACCATAATTTTATTAACTGCACGATAATTCACACACATTTGCCAAGTACCATCCTTCTTTGGAACCAACAAAACTGGTACATCACATGGACTCATACTCTCCCTGTGTGACATTTGGCTAATAACTCCTCCACTTACCTTTGAAGCTCCTTTGTCTCTTCAGGATTACTCCTATAGGGTGGTCTATTAGGAATGCTAGCACCAGGAATAAAATCAATTTGGTGCTCAATCCCTTGTAATGGAGGCAAACCACGTGGCACGTCAGTTGAAAAGACATCGGCAAATTCCTGCAACAAAGAGACAAAGCTATTTGACAAATTTGGGTTAAAGTCAGTGTCAGAGAATAAAGTATCCTTAAACCGAACCATAAACAAAGTTTTGTTGCCTATTAAAGCACTCTTTAAATCTCTCTCTTTTGCAACGAAACACAATTTGCTCTCAACTTTTTAATTTTCTCTGTATTTGCACTACTCTCATGACATGGACTCTTTTCTTTCTTTTCACTCACCTTTGGGCCTTTTGCTATATTCTTTTCTCTCATAGCCTTTTTTCTCTCAGATTTTTCTGTGAACTCACATCCCATGTTCCCCTTGGTATCCTGTTGAAGTTTCAACTGGTCAAGGTAAACCTCCTTAGGTGATAAAGGAGCAAAAATGACCTTGCGACCATTAAAATCAAAGGAGAACTGATTCGTGTGATCATCATGAAAGGCTTGACGGTCGAACTGCCAAGGTCTTCCCAATAATAAATGACAAGCTTGCATTGGCACCACATCACACAATGCCTCATTAACATACTTTCCAACAGAGAATGCAATTGTTACCTGTTTGTCAATCTTGATCTCTCCACTATCATTCAACCACTACAACGTATATGGTTTAGGATGTCGAACACATGTCAAACCCAATTTCTCCACCATAAATATACTAGTCACATTAGTCCAACTCCCGCTATCAATAATCAAACTACATACTTTTTCACCCACCAAGTATCTAGTGTGAAAAAAATTTTGGCGTTGCTCTAGGCTATCTTCTTTCACTTGTAAATTCAAAACACGTATAACAACAAGAGATTCACCATGGACTGCATACTCAACATCACCATCAGAACAATCCTCCAAAGATGGCATACTATTATGATCAAAATCATCACCATGATCAGAATCAGACACAATATCATCTCCTTTAATAACCATCAATCTCCTGTTTGGACAATCACTAGCATAATGATCCATATCATGACACTTGAAGCATTTAATATCTCGATGCTTAGAAGTAGCAGAAGAAAAGTTAGAATTACCTTTCTTCTTCATAGCATCAAACAACGCATTGGGTTCAACACCCTTAGTCTTTGTTGTGTCAGCACTATGAGACTCCCATTTTAGATTAGCATGAGATAATTCTCTTGGTGCTCTTATTTGTTGTTGCCTCTCCACCTTCACTACCATACTGACCAAATCTTTCATCTCTACATAATGATGTAACTCCACCACATCAGCAATTACTCTATTCAAACCACCCACAAATAGTACCATAGTAACCTCAGTGTCCTCTTTTATGTTGGCCGTAATAATAAGCATCTCCATTTCTTTATGGTAGTCTTCAACAAACTTGGAGCCTTGAGTCAGCCGATGTAACTTTTGATGTACTTCCCTGTAGTAGTATGAACGCACAAATCTTTTCTTCATGAGGCGCTTCAAAAGATCCCAAGACTCTACAAGGTGATCATCATTCCGCCGTCTTGTCTTCACTAGTTCATCCCACCAAAGCAAGGCATAGTCAAAGAATGCAACTGCTGCCAAACAAACCTTCTTTGCCTCAGAGTAATTATGACAAGAAAAAATTCTTTCCACCTTTCATTTCCATTCCAAATAAACTTCAGGATCATTTCTCCCTTTGAATGGTGGTATTTGCATCTTTATGGCATTGATATTGCTATCTTGACGTTTATGTCGAGATGTTATAACCCCATCAGAGTCATCATGAGAAGGTATATGATTCTGACACCGATTCCAGAAAGGTCCTTGTTTAGTATTCTTGGATAGTGTCTGTGTCACCTCTTGTCTCCATGTTTCCAACTCAGTCAAGCGATTAGTTAAGTGTTGAATGACCCTTTGCATCAACTCCATGTCAACCAAAGTATCTTCGGAATGAGCTTCCATAACAATGAACCTGTAACAAAAATGTTATAGAAAAGACCTCACAATCACTCCCTCACGTGTTTCATTTAAGGATGGACACTCGTGTTTATTCTCAAAGTTGTCTTTTACCCTCTATTAAACTTACTACTCTTGTCTTTTACTACTGTTGAATATTTTTTACTGTTGTACTTTAGAAATCAAATAAAAAAAAAGATAGAAAAAACCTGACGCAATGATAAAATAAAAAGATGGAAAAAAAAAAAGACAAAGACACAGAAGACAAAAAGATAAGAATAATAAAAAAATAATAAAAAGAATAAGAATAATAATAACTTATTGAATGTTTTTTTTAGATTATTTTTTTATTGAATAAGAAAAATAAGAACACAACCCTTCTTTTTGTGTGTTTTTTTTTTACTTTGCTTAAGTGCTAGTTTGTAAGCTTTAAAGTGTGTATTCTTCTTTTTTTTTGGGTATTCAAAATATGTTGGCAAAAGAAAAAAATTTACTAATAATAAGAAGAAACTTTAAGGTGTGTATTCTTTTTTCTTTTTTTTAGTACTCAAGATGTGTTGGCCAAAAAAAAGTACTAATAATAAAAAAAAATAATAAACTAATAAAAAAATGAATGACAAGAAAAGATCGAAAAGAATAATGATAAACACAGAAGCAGTAAGGACAGGAAATAATATTAGGAAAAGGAATTAAAAAAAGAAAACAATAAAAAAAACAATAATAACTGAGAAGAGATGAAGAACCAATCAACAAGAAAAAGAACCAGACGCAAGGATAAACTTACTATGCATTGCTGGAATTTTTTTTTGTTTAAACTTATTTAGAACACAAGAAGAGTAAACATAGACTAATGAAAATTAATCTAATACCTAAAATCTGATACTAAATGATACCGAACGTAACCCAGGATAAGATGGAAGATTAAAGAAAGGGACTTCTCTACCTCAATTTGATTTTCTGATACAACAGTTAAGGGAATCACTCTACCTCACATGTTCACACCCAATTTTCTCAAAAAAATTCAAAAAATTTCATTCATCAAAATTAAAGAAAAAAGTGGTTACTAGATCTTAGAAGGTTTTTATACCTCTTAAATTTAAAATCCTAACTCATAAGTCCACCAAAATAAAAAAATGGGCCAAATTATAATTGTGCCTAAAACAAACAAACAACTAATGAGAGTTTTCAATATATCTTATAAAATAATAAGACGTTTGATTTTAATAATCGTTAATTATTATCTTGCCCAATTTTTTATACATCTCTTAAACACATAATTTAGCCATATTTACAAAACTTTTTTTTATTCTCTTAATTGTTACTCTTATAATTAAATCAATTGGTATATAATAATTCTCAATTTATTCCACAGAAACTCGTATCAATTCATATCTTAAATTTGCATGCATATATTACAAATGGAGAATAGGACAACACACAACAGCAAGTATAACAACAAAGATGAATTTCAGCAAGCTGCGCCGATGATTCATTTTTTCTTTAACTTTGGATGCACAAGCACTATTTGATGTCGATTCTCTGGAGTTCCATCTGCATGTTTATATATATAACACAAAGGCAAGCATAATATGGATAATGCGTTAATAAGATTATTTACGTTTTTATTTGGACAAAAATGTCTAATATCTTTTTAGAATAATATTAAACATCTAAATATTTTTATAAATTAAGTTTAATTAAGTTAAATAATAAAATTTAAAATATTATTAATTATAATAAATTTTTATTATATTAAATTTATTTAATTAGACTTAATTAATAAAAATATTTAAATTTTTTATATTATTCTATTTTTTATTATATTTTATCACACATTAATTAGAATTGATTGGTATAATTAAATAAGGACAATATGAATATTGCATTAATAAGATAATATGGATAATTCATTAATAATAAAATACTGATCTAAATAAAATTGTATATTTAATTTAATATAAATTAAAAATTAATTAAAACCGATTTTGATTTTATTAGTTTCTATTTTTAACGAAACACATTAATTATATCAGATTTCAAATATATTTATTAAAACTATTTTAATTTAATTCAAATCGCACAATATGAGATATAATATTATTATTTTATTATTAAATTTAAAATTTTATTTATAATATGTTTACTTTTTACAATTTTATTTTATATTATTCATGTATTATCACTATTATTTAGTGAGCATTTTGTGAATATCAAATGAGATTAAATTGGATTCGATTGATTTAATTAAAAATAAAATCAAATTGATTGAGTCCAAACTCCAATAAATTATATACTTTAAATCGAATCAATTTTTTCTCCAAACACACGTGAGATTAATTTTAGTTATTTATATTTTTTGAAGAAAAAGTTTAGGGTAAGTAACTTTATTAAATTTTGTTCAACATATAACCAGCAAGAAAAAATAAGTAATTGAAGGAAATCTCACACTATTAAAATTATCATTAATGACTATTTAATGACTACAAATCACAAAAGTTATTGCCTCCTAACATTTCTCTTTTTTGAATATTACTAAACTTTCTTGCCTAAATCTATCATATTCAAGAATCAAGACTAACAAAACAACACCAATAATAATAATAATAATAATAATAATAATAATAATAATAATAATATTTTGAGACATTTTACCAATTCTCTGTAGAATATAAATTCTTACTCAATATTTGATGATAATTACTTATTTATTTTTTATTTTATATATTTTTTCTGTCTTTTTTATTTGTCTTATGACGAATAATTAATATGATGAGAAAATCATTCTTTTTACATGATGTATATAAAAATGTCTCTACTTTTTATAGATATCTTTTCCAGAAATTTTGAAATTATCCCCTAATTTAATTATATGTAATGCTTTTAAAATATTTCAATTCTAATTCTAACCTTTTTTCAAAATTTCAATTTTGGATCGACCTCTTTTAAAATAAAAACAATTCATAAAGTGATAAAGTGAATTATCAGTCACTTTTAAAATTAGGATTGTAAAATTTATATATAATAGAAATTATAAATTTAATAATAATTGTTAATCTGAATAATTGGCTATCTTTTTTGCTTTTTGATAAACGCTTGTCACAATAGAAAACGATTGGGGAACAAAGGATCTTTACAAAAAGCTCTTATGCCATCTTTCTTTGTTTTTAAGACTTTTCATACTCATTTAATATTGGAAACTAATGGTAAACTGTTATTGGTGGCAACGACAATGGAGTTAGAGTAAGAGAAGAAAAAGGAGGTATTATATATTTTGGATTTAATATTTTTTATTCAAAAAAATAGTAAATCACAAAAAAAAAATTGTATCATGAAAAGATGCATTTTAATAAAATTGTAAAAAAATAAAAAAATTTTATTGTATGTTATTGTTCTTATATATTATAAAAAAAATAATACTACCAATTTATACTAATTATTAAACTGATTTTAAATTTTAAAATAAGATAAAATAATCAGACTCTGTAGATGATTCTGTTAAAAAAGATGACCATAACTAACAAAAAAAAAAAAAAAGAAATAAGCATAACAAATAATAAAATAAGAATTTAATACATTTCGATTAATAAAATTATTGAAATATAATTGGTTCAAGTGGTGGGTTTGGCACAACAGCAGAAGCCGGATTCACCGTTAGGTTGTAGGACACATTTTCCAATCGTATAGCCAAGTTTCTTGCAGTATCCATCACAATTTCGAAAGAACTGATTGCATGGTCCCAAACAATGCTGAGAATCAGTATTCAAACCTACATCCCACAATAATTTTTCATTAACAAACCAGTATAATTATATTGCATATGGAAACAGGGTTGAAATAATAAATTTCAATATTCATATTTTAAATTTTAATTTTACATACGTACCATTACAAATGGAGAATAAGACAGCTACAAGTGTGACTGCAAAGATGAATTTCAGCAAGCTGCGCTGACTCATTTTTTCTTTAACTTTGGTTGTACAGCATTACTTGATGTTTTCATTCTTTGCGGTGCCATGTTTATATAACACGAATTCATGCATTAATTACATTTTTATTTGGACCAAAAAATCAACATTTTTTATTGCATTTGATCTCACAATAATTATATATATATAGAAGATATAGAATATTTGATGATTTTCTTTTTATTTGTCTCACATTAATTTCATATTAATCTGAGATATCGCTAACGTTAGGAAAAAAGAAAATCTAAATTTATCTTATTTAATATTAAATAAAATAAATTTAGATTATTTTAAGTGATTCTTTTGTTTCTTAAACATTATTGTTGAAATATTATTACTTTGTTATATTTAGTTTATTTGATTGATATAATCAGGGATTACTTCCGTTTTTATTTAGACTAAAATAATATAATTTTTTTTATTGTATTAATAGGGTAATATGAATAATTTTTTTATTGCATTTTATTGCTTCAATTGAGATATTTTCGGACTATAATATTTTTTAAACAAATAATTAATAAAACACTCATCTATACCTTCTCATTTTAAGTACATTTAAAAATAAAAAAAAGAAGAGTTAAAATAGCAAAAGCGATAAAAATGCTAATTCTTATAATTTTGTGTGGCTATCTATATATAGAAGATTAAAAGACTATGATTATCTAACAAAATTAATTTGTATTTATTGCATTCAGTTTGAATAGGTAAACAATTATCTTATTTTAATTTAATCCTTAATTCACATGATTTGAATTTAACTCAATATATATGATTTGATTTGATTATTAATGGAAAATATCTGAAGAGCCTATTTTATTCATAAATTTATTATTTTAATAATTAATAAATTAATCTAATTAATTAATTAATACAGATAATTAATATAATTAATTTGGTTTAATAAATTAAAAAATATTAACAAAATATTAAAAGAAATAAATTAAAAAATATTACTAACTCAAATTGATATATATAATAAATTGTGTGATATTTAAATATCTAATAAAATCAATTAGTTGGTATAGTTAATTTATTATAATAAATTGTATTTAATGAATTAAAAGAAATAAATCACTAAACAGTAAACACTCTCAAAAGTATGTCACATCAATTCTATCATTAAGTGCTGAAATATGATAAATATAACAGATGAAAATACGATATGTGACATTTTAATTATAAAATTGGTAATATATAATAGATTTTTTTATGAATCCTTATTGCTTGTTCGTTGCTAATTTTTACGTAATTACTTAATAATTTTTGCCTATAAAATTGTCAACTACCTAATATTATGATTTAGTTAATAAGAATGATGATATTAATATTTTTTCATAAGTCTTGTTATTATTTATAATTACGAAGAGCCCTATATAAATTTATTTTGTTAATGAATGTTAATTTTGTTGTAAAATTCTATATTACCTTTAAAATTTTAGCGAAATTGAGTTTAATTTTTACATTTTGAAATGAATTTACTCGAAAAAATTAATATGTAAATCATATTAGTATTAAAAAATTATTTTATTAACATAATTAGTGCTGCTTACTTGAACCATTAAATTTAGCTTCTAATAATATTAAAGTTTAACATATTTTATTATCTTGTACCTTCAAAGAATTTACACGACTGGCATAAAAGTCTAATAATTAAAAAAAATTCATTACAATGAGTATATTTATTTTAACAAATATTCTTCTATATAATACTATAAAAAAATATACTAGTTACCTTGAATTACTATAGGTCAACTGCCATCTACAGTGATAGAATGTCTAAATTGAGATATATTCATTAAATAAACAATCAATAAAACATCATCCGTACTTTCTCATTTTGGGTACATTTATACATAAAGAAAAAGAAAAGAAAAGAAGAATTGAAATAGCATTTCCGAAAAAAAAAATCATGGTTCTTATAATTTTGTGTGCCATCTATATATAGTAGACCAGGCGACTATGATTATCTAACAAAATTAATTTGTATTTATTGCATTCAATTTGTATAGGTAATAAATCATTTTATTTTAATTTAGTCCTTAATTCACATGATTTGAGTTTAGCTCAATGTATATGATTTGATTTAATTTAATTTAATTATTAGTTAAAAATATCTCAGTTGTCTATTTTATTCATAGATTTATTATTTTAATGACTAATAAATTAATTAAATTAATTAATCAGTACACACAATAAATTTGATTTAATAAATTAAAAGAAATAAATTAAAAAATACTAATAGAACATTAAAAGAAATAAATTAGGAAATACTACCAAATCAAATTGATATAAATTATATGATATTTAAATATCTAATTAAACCAATTAGTTGATATAATTAGTTTATTGTAATAACTTGTATTTAATGAGTTAAAAGAAATAAATTAGAAAATACTCTCAGAAGTATGCCACGTCAGCTCCATCATTAAGTGCAAAAATCCAATTTTTATATAATAGAATAGATAGAATAGATAGATAAGGTGAGATTTAAGCTCCAAATATTTGCTTAAACGAATAAATGAGATGACCATTCAACCAATCTAAATTGATTAAAACAAATATTAATTATTTTTAATATTTTTAAATTATAAAATATTTATAATAATAATTACTATATGTATTTTTTATTTAATTTTTTAATAAAAATTTTTTATATAATTTTATATATTATCCCGTGCAGGGCACGGAAACATACACTAGTTTGTTTTAAAATCGTTATTTTTATCAAAATTTTAATTTTTATTCCATAAATACTCCTAACTAAAAAAGAGAAAAAAAAAAACAAAAACGTAAATAAGGGGGAAGGGAATCACGCATGCTGGATGTGGGGAGTTGGTTCAGAAGAGGGGGAAGGGAAGGTGGGGAAATGAAAGGGCCACCACCACTGATCCTCGCCGCCGCCGTTGCTCATCTCCCCTCTTTCTTCCTCGTCCTTCTTTCTTTCTTTTTCATTCTCTCTCTCTCTTTCCCCTCTCCCTTTTTTATGTGCCCTCGCTGCAGCCAGCCCGTCGTCGCCGTGCCGCTGGCGAACCCATCAGATTCCTTTTCTCTTTTCTTTCCGTACTTCATCTCTGCCCTACTTCTGTTTGGCCATTCCCAATTCTTTGTGACTTTGACAAGTGAAACAGGGCCCAGCCTCTGTTTTTAGTTCTCTAGCTACTCACAGCCACCTCTGGGCCGGCCACCTCTTCTACTTTAGCTAGCACATTCTTCGGCCACCTCCAGCCCCTTCCCATCATGCCTAGACCGCCGGTGCTCCACCACTGCCTCCCATGTCCCCTCTTTTCTGTTTTCTATTTTCATAATCCAGGTTATCATTTTGCTTTTAATTTCTATTTTTGATTAGTGTTAGTTCCTTGATTTGATTCTGGATTTGTTTAACTGAATTTTGATTTTTTGTTAGTTAATTTTAGGTGGGCATTGAATTACTAAAAGTTGCTGCTGAATTGTTGTTGTTGTTGAATTAGTTTAGATTTGATAGAACACTACAACAAATAAGGATTTTTGCAACGGTCGAAAATCGTTGTTATAAATCAGAAAACCGTTCTTAAAACTTTAAGCAACGGTTCAACAACGGTGTTTGACCTGTGGTATATGCGGCCGTTGCCAATACTCAAAGGCAATGGTTTTTTACCTCAGGCAACGGAAACAAAAAAACCGTTGCCATAGTTACTGGCATAGGCAACGGTTTTGACAATCATTTTTAAGGAACAATTTTGAACCGTTACTGTATAGACAACGATTTTAAACCGTTACTGTATAGACAACGGTTTAAATCCGTTACTATATAGACAACGGTTTAGAACTGATGTCTTTGAAAAATTCAACTTTTAATACCATAGCAGAATAGGCAACGGTTTTAAACTGATGTAGTTTTGTTGTTCACAAAGACAACAATTTTAAGTTGTTGCCTTCGTTTTTTTGCAACGGTTTTAATACCATTGTCATTGTGTATCTGCCTTTCGCAATGGTTTTAACACCATTGTAATTATTTAATTCTTTATTTACAACAATTTTCTCATGTTGTAGTGAAATTAGTTCCAACTATTTTTTTAATTTAGTGTCTATAAATGATCATAACTATTTGAATCAAATTACTAAAAAAAATTTATTGAACATTTACCATCAAATATGATATATAAAGTATTATGTAAAATCCACAATCTTACATTACATCATCATTGCAAAATACCATAATACTAGTCTAAGTCATAATTACTTCTAATTGTATCATCATCATATTCCTAGAAAATCATAATACTAGCCTAAATCATAACAATCTCGAACTATATCATCTAAATTTACAAAAAATACAATAATAAAAGAGAGTTGAAAAAGCTAAGTAGCAAGTAGGTTTATCATCATCATGTCCACAAGTTCATGACTTTTACTCTCTAACATTTGCAATTCAAAATTTGTGACCTTAATTAAGTTTGATTTTTCCTTCAACATGGTTTTCCTGTGAACAAAACAAAAAATAGTAAATAAAATATAAAACTACACATTTCTAATACTAATAATGTCTACTAAGAAAATATTTGAGAGAAAAGATAGAGGTATATAAAACATTCTTCTATTTGGATACAGAAAATAATTGAATCAATTTCAACATAAATCAATCATTATTTAAAACATGATCACTTATAGCAAGTTTTACAACAAATAATACCTCCTCAATAGCATCATTGTTCGGGCTGCCTGAAGTGCTTCCTAGTTGAGCAGCTAACATCTCAAGCTCCACTCTTGAGCTTTTTTGTTGCAGCATTATCTTAACAAGAGACTTTAATTCATCTACTTCTTTTTGCATCACATCAACCTTACCCTCTAATGTTACTTTCTCAGCTGCATGTTGCTGCTTAAGGGTGGCAATTTCTTCATTTTTCTTCAACAAAGTTGGTGTGGTAACTCTTCCGTGATATCGCACTCGCCCTGCTTTTTCTTTCTCAAATATGGATTGGAAAGCTCTAATTGCCGATTCTTTAGACTTTTTATTCTCAGCTTGCAGATGTGCCTATGTTAATTTAAAAAAAAAATAAGAATAATAAAAAAATAGAGTAACTAAACAATTGGACTAAAAATATATATTGACAATATTCAAGCAAATACTACAAATTAAGAATATCATCAGGACACAAGAAATCATAACATATTTTACCAAAATTAATTCTCAATACTTACAATAACATCCAAAGTGTCTTCATCCAATGATTTGCCCTTTGTGTTTTGGCGAATCTCAAATAGAATTTATGGACATGGACTTTAGTCTAACAATAAGTGATTTTTTCAATCAAGAGCATATTAATTTTAAAAAATTCCTAGAAGTCAACCACTAATGCTTAAAAGAAACATTTCAAGCAATCATGAAACTAACAATTTGTATCAAATAAAGTATTCAAAGAAGCTTAATCAATCAATCAATCACTAATGTTCTTAATAATTAAATCTTCAAAAGAAATCAAAGAGATAACATGTTAAATTATTTACCTGTAGTATAGTTCAATTTTTAAGATGGTGACAACTACAAAGAGTGGTGTAGTTGAATGCTTAATACAGTGTAATTCTCAACAGCTTGTGCTTTGTCGTTATCTAGAAAGTGCTCAAGTTAATACTTTTGAGCTACGACATAGATGCCTTAATAATTAAGTGAAAAAAATAAAAAAAAATTTAAAAATAATAGAAAACATCAAATTAAAAAGCTAATTGTGCCATGTTTTGAAAACCAAAGCTAGTTTGGCATTATTAATATTAGTCATTAATGAATGTTAACATTTTTTCAATATCAGTGATTAGTGAATATTAATATTTTCTCATTGAAAACTTTTCAAACAAGCTATTAGAAAATCAAAATTACAATGCATAGACATTTTCTTTATATAATCATTAATTAATATAGATGAAATACTTTAGATTTCTTAAAAAAAAAATAACGCTGCACAAACTGTGAGGAAAAAAGAAATAACTGGAGCATATTATAAATTATATAAGAAGTTGGGTCGGTGAGAGAAATGACTAGTACTAAATTTCGTACTAAAATATGAATATGAGTCCTAACCATATATATACTAATCGAATTTAATATAAGTTATAATTAAATATGTAATTTTATAGTTACACATGGTCTTAGACATGCAAATTAAAAAGTTAATTCTCATGTATTTATTCTAAACAATTTGCTTGAATTTATTGAAATCAATAGCATATTCATTATGAGTGTGAAGATAATTAAAGACTACGAGCTAGTAAAGAGATTTGAGCTTCGAGGCAAAGAGAATAGCAACTGTTTAATGTATAGTAGATTTTTAATGTTTTTCCCCTAACTTTTTTCGCCTTTTAATTATATAAGTCAATGTGCTCTTTTTTTCTTAAGTTTTTTTTTTCAGTTAAAATTTTTTACAAAGTTTTAAAAAGCACAACTTATATACATTTTGTTGTACTTGTAGTATTATGTTTTTTTTTTTTCTTTAGGTGCAACAATGGTGTTGTAACTTATTTTTTTCTTTGGAAAAATCTAAAATTAGTTAACATATTTTTATTGTAAAATTATTATTTTTTTAATCTTCATCACTTTTTAAACCGTTAAGAGTTTTGAATTAGAAACTTAGAATTTAATATTTAAAATACAGGATTTATTTTAATTTCTTGATCATAAATCACAAGTTCTTATTTCTTAATCTCAAACAAGCTATTAGAAAATCACTATAAATTTTGTCCTAGTCAACCATATTAAAAAGACAAAAAGTCTTTTACCTTAGTTTATATCATTCATAAACCTAAAAGCAATACCTTACTTACATAAACAGTTTTTAAAAATCCCAAATTCTAATTGAAAAAGTACCTTATTTAACTACCGAAAGAATCAGCTCTAAGAGGGAGCCATCTATAAACAGCTTCACCAACAGTAACCGTGAGTCAACTTGGGAAAATCTCCTCCTCTTACCTGTACTAGTATTGTTTCAAATCTAGATTAGAGGAGTGGGTTATTTTTTAATTAAAAACATTGACACAGATAGATTCTATTAACAAAAGAGAACACGATTTCTCCATATGCCCTACTTCTAAGTTCCTCTATGTATATATTATTATTATTATTCATGAATCACATAATATTGATTTCAATCAAATAGTAGTTAACAGTAAAAGAAAAGAGAATGTAAGATTGAAGCAATATATAAGATCGAAGCAATTTATTAATAAGAAGAGACTTGAGTTACCTAAATCGGTGGTTGAGCCACAACGAGCTGAGGAGGCAAGGACCGCGTGCAATTCAAAAGCAGAGCAACCACAACAGGGGTAGACCACGACGCAATGCGAGGAGCGGCTTTAGCAACGACGGCCAGGAGATAACCAGCAATGACTGATAAAATTGTGAAAGAATAGAAAAAGATGAGAAAAGAACTTTTATTGATTGTTGACTGGTTAAATTGAATTGTAAACTATGAAGGTAAAATTAAGTATATATAGAGTATTAGTTTATGAAAGATAAAAATAAATAAAGATAAGATAGAGATAAAGATAAAGATAACTATAAGATAAGATAAAGACTAAAATTACAATTGAATTTGTATATTCTGTTGCGCTGAATTTGTGGACCGTGAGACGTCTTTATTGTTGTCATGGGCTAAGGTGGAAGAGTAGTTTAATACGCTCCCGCAAGCTGGAGGATGAATGATCTCAAGAACACTAAGCTTATTCAGATTAAGATGGAAGGGTTGAGGAGACAAAGGTTTGGTGAAGATGTCAACTAGTTACCCAGAAGAGGGAATTGGGAGAAGTTTCATCACTCCAACTTGAGCTTTTTGTCAAACCAAATGACAATCAACCTCTAAATGTTTGGTCCGTTCATGAAAAATCGGGTTAGCAGCAATATGAAGAGCACTCTGATTATCACAATATAAAACTGGTGGGCGGATAGGAGAGATGCGTAAAAATTGTAACACATTTAGTATCCATTGAAGTTCACAAGTTGTGTTGGCAAGTGCACGATATTCTGCTTCCGTGGATGAGCGGGCAACTGTGGTTTGTTTCTTGGTCTTCCAAGAGACTAAAGAACTACCTAAGAAGAAACAATAACCTGTTAAAGATCATCGAGTGTCAGGACATCCTGCCCAATCAGAGTCACTGAAGCTGAGAAGCTGAATTTCTGATTCCCTTGGAAATAAAAGTCCTTTGCCAGGACTAGTTTTCAGATATCGTAACACATGCTTGGCAGCTTGAAGATGAGATTCAGTAGGAGATGCCATGAATTGACTTAATTGTTGAGTGGCATACATGATGTCCGATCGAGTAGTGGTGAGATAGATAAGACGGCCAACCAAACGGTGATATACAAAAGGGTCGGATAGCAGGGGACTTTTGTCTTGATATAGTCTTGTGGTACTATCCATTGGAACAGAGGCAGGTTTAGTACCTAATAAACCAGAATCCTCCAAAAGATCAAGACAATATTTTCTCTGAGATAAGCAAATTCCCTTCTCTGATTGAGCAACCTCAATACCCAAAAAGATATTTTAATGGGCCCAAGTCTTTAATTTAGAAGTGTTGGTGCAAAATAGACTTAATGGCAGCAAGTTCAGAAATAGAATTACTAGTAAGAACAATGTCGTCAACATAGACTAAAAGGATCAAAATTTGATCACCAATGAATTTAACAAATAAACTATAATCAGATGAGGTCTGCTGATATCCATGAGATAGCAAAAGATGAGTAAGTTTGTCATACCACATACGACTAGATTGTCGTAAACCATACAGTGACTTTAGTAGCTTACAGCATTGATTCGGTTGAGAAGATGGAAATTCGGGTGGCAGAGTCATATAAACATCCTCAGAAAGATCTCCATGTAAGAAAGCATTATTGACATCCAACTGATGTATGGGCCAATGCTTCATAGAGGCCAATGCCAAAACTAATCTGATGGTGGCAGGCTTGACAACAGGGGAGAAAGTTTCCAAGAAATCAACACCTTCAGTTTGAGTGAACCCTTTAGCCACAAGGCGTGCTTTATATCGATCAACTGAACCATCAGGCTTGCGTTTGATGCGATAGACCCATTTACAGCCAACCGGCTTAACCCCTGCAGGGCAATCAACAAGACGCCAAGTTTTGTTATGCTCAAGAGCATCTAACTCATATTTCATAGCACTACGCCAGTTAGAGTGTTGATTGGCATCCTTAAAAGACTTTGGATCAACGTTAGAATGTAGAGATAAAAAAAAATTTTTATGTGAAGATGAAAGAGAAGAAAAAGACATAACTGAAGATAAAAGATACTTGCACTTTGAGGGAGATTGATTTGTAGAGATGCGAGAGGAATTACACAAGTAATCAGAGAGATATGCTGGAGGTCGACGAGACCGGTCGGAATGACGAGGATGGGGTTGCTCAGGTGGTGAAGAAGGTAACGGGGGATGAGAAGGTGATGGTGGACTGGTGTCTAGTGTTGAAAGTGATTCGGTGGTCATGGGCTTAACTTGGTTAGGAAACGATAGTGAGGAAGAAGGAGAGGTTGTTGGAGAAAATAAAGAACTAAGTGGAGTTGGGTCAATGGGTATAGGTGAGGGTTCGACTAGGAGACTAACTGAATCTTGTTTTTGAGAAGGTGTGTTTGGCAATGTTGGGCTGAGTGTATGAAATTGGACATTTTTTGTGACTAAGGGCAAGATTATTTCATAAAAAATTACGTTTCTAGAAATCTCAATTCTTTTATCTTCTAAAACATAAACAATATATCCTTTAAAACCTTGTTGAAAGCCAATAAATACAGCCTTTTTGGCTCTTGGATCAAATTTTGATCTGTTTGCCATTAGGGTAGAAACAAAACATAAGCATCCAAAAACTTTAAGGTCATGATAATTTGGTGGATGATTGAATAAAATCTCAAATGGTGATTTAAAATTAATTGCGGATGATGGAACTCTGTTAAGTAAATAAACAGCATGTCTAACAGCATAAGACCAAAAAGATGATGGTAAATTAGATTGAAACATAAGAGCACGAGCTATATTCAAAATATGTTGATGATTGCGTTCTACCCTTCCATTTTGTTGAGGAGTTTCAACACAACTACGTTGATGAATAATGCCCTTTGAAGTATAAAAATCAGGTGAAATAAATTCTGGTCCATTATCGGAACGAATAGTTTTGACTTTGGAGTTGAATTGTGTTTCAATTAAAGTAATAAAATTTTTTATTTGATTTTAATAAAGTAACCCATATAAAGCGACTAAAATCATCAACAATAGTAAAAAAATATTTATGATTATGAATAGAATTTTGTCGAAACGGACCCCAAATATCAAAGTGTAATAAATCAAAACTTGCATTGGCTTTGTTAAAACTTTGAGAAAATGAAAGTTTTTTTTTTTGCTTAGAAAGATGACAAATGTCACAAGCCTCGTCATGATGCATAGAGATAAAAGGAAATTGGTTATGTAAATGATTAAGTCTTTGACCAGAAAGGTGTCCTAAACGAAAATGCCATATATTGGAAGGTGTAATGGGTGGAGATTGGATGGAATTTATGGAATGTGTAGTGGATAAATTTTTACCAAAATTGGGTTCAAAGACATATAATCCCTCTCTCATTCTGGCCAAATCAATCGTCCCCAAATTGTTGCTCTGTAGAGTGCAAGAAGAAGATGAAAAAGTGAGTTCACATATGAATGCTGAAGTAATTTTTGAAACAGAGATAATATTAAAGTTGAAATGAGGTAAATAAAGAACATCATGAAGAACCAAGGATGGTGAAAATTGAACGATGCCTTTATAAGAAATAGTAGTTCGAGAACCATTTGGTAAATGAACAATAATAGGAGAAATTTGTGTGTAAGAAATAAACCAAGACAAATTTAATGCAACGTGATCTGTGGCACCAAAATCAATGATCCAAGTATTCAAGAATGAATCTCGATTTGAAGAATTGTTAATAGTAGAAAAAGTATTGAAAGAACAAAGATAATGAGTAGTTGAACTTGATAAAAGTTCAAGTTGGTTTGAAGGACGAGCTTCTTCATTGAAAGGAAGTGCCATGAAAGAAAAGTGTTGGGCTGACAAAAGATCCAAAAGAGGCTCCGGATGAAGTTGCTGGTGTGCCCTTTCTCCTTGATCTAGGACAGAGTAAGAAAGTTGATTATTCATAGTGGGAGGAGAGGTTGAAGGGGTTTTAAGATCTGAATTGGTTGATTTACCCATGGATGTCAGCAGAGCTCAAGAGGAGCTCTGATACCATGATGAAATTGTGAAAGAATAGGAAAAGACGAGAAAAGAACTTTTATTGATTGTTGTCTGATTGAATTGAATTGTAAACTATGAAGGTAAAACTAAGTATATATAGAATATTGGCCTATGAAAGATAAAAGTAAATAAAGATAAGATAGAGATAAAGATAAAGATAACTATAAGATAAGATAAAGACTAAAATTACAATTAAATTTGTGTATTCTGTTGGGCTGATTTGTGGACTGTGAGACGTCATTATTGTTGTCATGGGTTAAGGTGGAAGAGTGGTTTAATAATGACCACGCATTCCGGGAAGAGGAGAGGGGCAGACACAACCAACGTTCGCGGCGAAGAGAAGGGCAGACGCAATCCACGTACGCGGCGAGGACAGAGGCAGAGACGGAGCAATAGCGCACCACGAACGGCTTTCTTCGGGGGTGGGTTGGGGCTTCCTAGTATAGGGAAGGAAGATGGTAATTAATGGGTTATGCTGGTAGGGGTTAGAGCTTGCTGATAGAGGGATGGAAAGATGATGAATCGCTAGAGGAATGAGCGGAGATTGGAAAGTCTTCTATTGGGCTCTGATAGATTAACTTTTTGGATATTTCTTTTAAAGTGTTAAAGTAATATTATATATTAAATTTTAGAAGAACTGAATGAAACAAAACCTAACATTTGTTTTAAATTTATTTTTTATAAACAATACTTATTAAATTATTTAAAGAATATTAAAAAATTATTATTTTAGATTTTTTTAAGTGTCAAAATAATATTATATGTTAAATTTTAGTGTGAAAATTCAATGAAACAAAAATTAATATTTGTTTTAAATTTATTTTCTCCATAAATAATAATTGTTAATTTATTTAAATAACATTAGAAAATTATTTCTTAATAAAAAATTGATGTAATGGTTATAAAATCGTTCTTTAAAATAGTCAAAAAGAACGGTTTTATTTTGTTGCTATAACATAGTGAAAAATTGAACTTCAACAGCAATATCGTAAAAATCGTTCTCTAAAATAATCTAATAGAACGGTTTTAAAGTGTTACAATATTGGCAACGGTTTTTATGCGTATCCTTTGTAGAAATATTTAAACAACAATAAAAAATCGTTGCCTAAAAACAAATCATTGTAACGGTTATAAAATCGTTCTTTAAAATAGTCAAACAGAATGGTTTTATTTTCTTGTTATAATGTAGTAAAAATTAAACTTCAGCAGCAATACTATAAAATCATAGTCTAAAACTATTTAAGGGAACGGTTTTAAGGCATTACAAATTTTGGCGTTGCTAAAGCCCGTATTTTGAGTAGTGGAATTAGTTTAGGTTATTGAATTTCTGTTAATAGTTAATTATATACATGATCCATTGTTGTTGTTCTTCTGCGTCTGGTTGTTGTTGTTGTTTCTGCTGTTCTTCCGCTTCTGGTTCAGCTTCAGCTTCTGCTTTTGTTTTTTATTGATTTTGAGAAAGAAGGGGAATAGTATTTTCGTTCGAAAGATGATTTTAAAATAAACTAAAATCTTTAAGACCATTTTGTAGCAAAAAAAAGCCAAAAAAAATAAATTTTCGATCTTTATGTTAAAGACCAAAATCGTACTTAAGCCTTATATTTAACTGACATAATAAGAATAAGAATAAGAATAACATTGGGACAAATAGAGACGAATTTTTGCTCTACCTATTGAGACAGAGGCACATATCATTGAATGAGGGCAGTGGTCTCCAAAATTTTAATTTTTGTTAAAAATAAATGAATTTTATGGAGATCGCCCCTTTTTTTTTATTAAGATATAGTAATTTTAGGTTTAGTTTATTTTATTTAAAAAATAAAATATAAATTTCTGTTTTTCTTTCAATATTTTCATTCACTCAAAAAATTTCCTATTTTCACTTTAAAATAGTAATAACAACTTTTTTTTATTTTTTTTTATCTCTTTAATCATTTTATCTTCTATTTTTTTACAGATTAAAAAAAAATTTAGTTCAACAAGTGACCTTCCATTTTTCTTTTACAAAAAAGTTTTTTGTTTTTATTTTTTTATTTTAAAAAAACTATTAAACTAACAACCAAAATATATAATCATACAAAAAGTAGAACATATTTAATGTTTTTTTTTTTTTACTATTTTTCATAGGTTACTTGGTGTAGTCGATAAAATGTCAAAATGGAATAGTGAATTGGATAAGGATGTGTGCATTTTACATTAAAAAAAAAGGGAAAATATGAGTTCAAAAATATGCGCATCCATCCTATTTTTTTTCTTTAACTGTGTACACCTCATTATTGTTATTCAAAAATAAATATCTTATTCCTTTATGCTTTATACCACCTTATCTGCTTTATATTTATCTAAAAAAATTCCTTACATCTTTATTATTTTTAAATATTATATGTAGGTATTTAATTTTATTTTTTTATATATTTAATTATTTATTTAATTTACTATTATTTGTTAAATTTGTATATTATTATACGTTAGTTTGTATATTTAATTTTTTTATTAACCAATTATTTAATTATAATTTTGTATTATTTATACTACAATGTTAATATTATTATTCTAAATTTTAATATTTTATTTTGAATTAAAATATAATTTTTATATTTTATAAAAATGATAGATTATAACTTATATTTTTTAATATATTTTTAATTATAAAATTTTTTTGACCATATAAATTATGAGTAAATTTAAAACTATTGATATATTTTAAAAAAAATTAAAAAAATAAAAATATTTCTATTATTACTACTCCAACATTTAAAAAGTTATATATTTAATTGAGATTATATATTTAATTTTTTTAATTTTATTATTAAAAATAATAATATAAAATATTTTTAGTAAATCATTAAACACACGTCACCTAAATCATTAGTCTAACTCCACTCCTGGCCTCCTGCCCACTACTACTAGCAAATAATAAAATACTATACCCTAATTTATCTCTATAAATACCTGTCTAATTTCTACCATTCTTATAATAATTAAATAACACTTTAAATTTATATATTCATACATAAATTAAAATAAAAACATAAAATTCATACACAAATTAACACTCCAATGTACTTTATATAAGCAAAAAATGTGCTATTGAAACCACTTCGGAGTATGCCACAATTCGAAACTAATTTAAGACTCCAATGTATATCATCATAATATTAAATATATGCAACGCAATGCACCTCTTATAAAATTGAAAATCTCATTGATTAATTAGTTAATTCCTTGCATCTTGATTCTTGAGGAGCATCGGTTTTGGGATAGCTTGGGTTAGCTTAGTCAGTGCCAATTCTTCCACTACATTTATTTTAAATTTATCGAGTTTGTTACCCCTTTTTCTTTCTATTCTCCTAATTATGTTACCCCTTGTTCATGACTATAAAATAGCATAATTCTTTGATAAATATAAGTCGCAGTTTTTTTTTTAAAATAAAAAAACTCGACACATTAAAGTGGAACATATAAATACATACGTCTACATAAGTCGAAGTTACAGAATAAATGATAGTAAAATTTTTAAAAAATGCAATAGCATAATACTTTTATATTCACGTCTACATTCAACATGACGTACTAATTTATGATGATGAGAATAAGATTCAGTTGCACAAACAAACACTATCAAAAACATCCACTTATTATTCCGTGAAAAAGAAAAGAGGGAGAGTAATAAAATTACAGCACAATAATTTGAAAGCAAATTAAGCAAGACTAAAATTGAGTTAAAAATTCACACCATTTGAGGGGAACAAAGTAAAGAATAAAAAAGAGATACGGCAATTATTGCCGCTTTTATATTTTAATGTAGAGGCTGCTATTTGAGAAACTGTAACTGTATTTTCACATGAGAAATACTAGAGGGCAGTAAAATTCAGTTTGTCCTCAGTTTAAAAATATGAGATAAATATATTGTTAGTTTATTAGACGAAAGAAATTGAGTTGATGACTAAGTGAAGATCAAAAATAATAAATTTTAATGGCTCCTAGCATTTTTCTTTTGGCATTTGCTTAAATTTGCTTATAAATTCATAGTTGCTGTTCTGGCTTTTTTGGATTTAATGAAATTTAAAATATTATTTTATTCAGCATTTAATTAACCCCATAAGCAACTATTTGTTAATTGTTATCAATTTTCAGTGAATAGATTTGCCTTTGTTAGCAAGTATACAAAATTTGCATGATTGCTAATGTCATTTTCATTCTAATACTCCTTCAACCTTCTTATGACCAAAATAAACCTTGATGTAATAATTCTTGCACCTTGTGATTAATTGGCAGTACTTGTAATATTTACTTCTGGTACATTAGTAGCAATCAAATTTAAATATTAAGAAGATTTTTTGTTTGTGAATACTATTCTCTACATTAAGAAATGAGCAGCATAGTGCCGGTATCCACACACTATAAGCAAGTAAAATATGTTAGGAAATTTAACACAAATTTTGAATAGAGATGATTATGATTATCTAATGTGCTTATATAAATTAGAGAAATAGATAATGCCATTCTTATTTTAATATTATCTGTTTTTTTTCTTATATATGATGACATTATTAAAAACAGGAGTGCCAATATGAATATCATTACATTAAAGTTAGTCTTGTTCTCAAATGAATATATGATCTGTTCTTTAACACTATAAGCAATTTACTTGTTTTAACTTCTATTTTTCATCCTAATCAACCATGTTTCAACACAATTATGAGGGAATTCAATAATGACACGGTAAACTAATGTTATTTAGTGAAAAAGAATTCTAAAAGTAAACATCAAAACTGACTCGTTAAGATACATGAATAGAGCAAAATCCTTGACTGGAAAATGAAACATTCCAATTGACAATGGTCACTTAAAGTTCTCATTTGATTGCTTCTCTATGTTCCTTCCTCTTGGCTATCACAGGCACATTGTACACGTAACAAACTGAGTGTTGAAATGCCTGCAGTTCTTCAACAGTCTAGAGAGATGCAGTGTAAGCTTTTGTGACTTGCTAAAGTTCAGACTTGGCTCCTTTTGTTCCCTTCTTTGAACTTGTTTTCTTTGCCCTCCACCACTGTCTTAAGCGATTGGAAACTCGGTCTGCATGTTTCTTTACCGTCACAGTCGTATCTGTGATTCCTTTTCTGATAGTTTGTTTCCAGTCACTTTTCCCCTTCTCCTTTTCCTTTTCTCTCAGAACTTTTCCCTACGATATGCAGATTTCTCGATTGGTCAGCAATTGTATGACATTTTAATCAAGTGTATGTTGTCTTTAATAAAATAAAGGTATATGCCATTTTTTCAAGCAATATGGAAAAAGAGAAAGTACCAATTTTCCAGGAAAACCAGCATCGCCATCATCCTCATCTTCATCTTCGTCTTCATCTTCGGCATCTTCATCACCAAGGTTTTTCATGTTCATTAAATCATTCCTTGAGTACATTTTCATGCCAGGTGCCCTGATGCAGAATTAGATATAGTGAGGACATAGGGCTATAGAACTAACCGAACATCGAGCTAAATAAAGGACAAAGATAACCCTCCTCCTAAGATATAGCGATATACAATAAATCGTTGAAAGATATATAACATGAAAAAGGGAAATACCTCCATAGATTTTGGTAGCTTTTCCATTTCAGCCTCCTTATCAGACTTAGCAACAAAAGGTTCACCAGGGATTCTGTCTTACAGAACAGAAAAGACACTCTGATTAGAGATGAAGTAGCTTTACAAAACATCAAACAATAATGGCAAGAGCATATTACACATTACACAATATGACAATATCATTGCATGAAAGAGAATCATAGTTCCCAAACTATTTACTTCAAAGAATGGATATTTCATTTGGTTGGGGATTATGAAATTTGGAACCTAAGGTGCAAGGTGTGGGTAAAGTGTTGTTGATAAAAAAGTGAACTGAGAATTGCATGAAAATAAACCATGGACATGAAAAAAAAAATCTTGATTTTCTCATCAAGGGTTACACTTACACTTTAATCTAGGGCAGACTATCAGCTATAACAAATACTCCAGCTGTTCTAATGTTCTATAATCAGTAATCCCATAAGCTCGATTGAACTAGCAACATAGCTGGCATCGCTCTGTAAGCACATAACTACATTAATCGAAACAAAAGCGCATATTTGGTTTTCGAAAGCAGTAAGTAATCAGCAACATCTGTATCCGAATACCCTATAAGCTGAAAATTTGAAAATAATTCATCATATAGTTTGCCATTTCAGAACCAAAAGAAAATAAGTTGTGCAATTCATTGGCAACAAACAAATGCACCGAGCGAAAATCACACAAAGTTCCATACCTCCTGACACGCTCGCTCGATTGTCTTGCACTCAGAATTGCACTGTCCTTCAGAGTCATGCTCAACTAACTGTAAAACAATACAAGGAAGTTGCAAAATCAATGTGCAGGTATTAAAACAAAAGCAATGTAACCACCAAAACTCTTGATTTATTGTTATTCAATCCAAAACCCAAAAAAGATTGCATGAACCATACACAATCATCAAATAAATGCAAAAATTGAACCACCATTCTTACCTCAAGCCTATCTTCTTTCTCCACAATATCAATGCGCAATATCCAGTCCGCTTCTACCTTCTTAAGATTACAAACATTCTCTGTTATCTCAATGATCTCATACTCCGAGATCTAGCATCCCAAAAACACACACAAAATTGTAATAAGTCCAAACAAGAACAGACCAATCTTACCAATAAAACATACTGACAGAAACATAATGAATCAATTGAAAGACATAGAAAAACAAAAGCAAAACAAAAAAGAAAACCTTTTTGGGAGCGATCTCAGCTTGCTTGATCTTCACCTGCTGGTGCAACTGCTTAGCGAGAATCTCACAAACTTGGCACTTTATGTACGGAATGTCCTCTTTCCTAGCAAGCCCTGCGAGTTTTTTGAAACACTGAGAGTGGCAACCATGCTGAAGCCACCACTGAAACAAACACAACCCAAAACAATGTCTTCATCTTCCTCGACGCGCGCTGTTCTAGAACCCCCACCTTGTACAGGAAATTCAAATCTTAAAAAGGTGGGAATTTTCCACCGAAATTGACAGAATAACTGAACTAACGGAAAAAAGCTAAAACCTTGCTTCTTTTCCTAGGCATAAAAATATAGGGTGAGCACGGGTAGAGTTGGTTCAGGTTTAAGGTTAAATTAGAACCGAATCAATTGAATTATAATTAGTTCTGTTTGGTTTGGATTTGTATTTTTTGTGTATTCAAATTAAACCAAATCGATTAAAAATGGATTGGTTCGGTTCAGATAATTGGGTACTCGATAAAATAGAAATTCATAAAATAAAAAAATAAAAAAATGAAATTTTTATATTAAAAATTCTGTAAGTACAATAAAAATGTAACATTAATAGAAATAATCCAAATATGTTAAACACCAAATACATTAAAAACTAAACACACTAAAATCCAAATATATTAAACACTAAAGATATTAAAATCCAAACATATTAAAAGGCATATGTATTTTTTAAATTTTTATTTTTTTATTTAATTAATATGTGGTCGGGTCTACGAGTTAGTTTAGATTTTACACCTCTAACATTGTTACCCGAACCAATTGCTAGAGAGAGTCATTGATTTGGTTTGGGTTGGACCCGATTACCGTTGATTTCAGAACCAATTTAATTGGTGCGCGATGATGGTGATGCGATGACCTTGAGAGTGAGAGGGAAAAACAGTGAGAAGGGGGAGCATAGCGGTAAGGGAGAAGGAGGGTGGCGGATGGCGGTGAGAGAAGAGGTGGAGAGAATATGTGAAAGGATTTAGATTTTGTTGAAAAGTAAGATTGGCAACAGTGCTCATACCCGATCCGCCCTATCGCGTTGGGACGGATAATCACTCAACTTAGTACGAGACAGGTTTTAGTGGGGATGGAATCCGGTTTAGGATGTATCGGTTCTTACCCTATATAGATAGATATAGATATATAAAAAATAATAAATTTGAAAAAAAATATAAATATCTTTTGTAAAATTAGAGGTTATTTTTTTGTCTTGTTTATAAAATAAGAGTTTAATTTTGATAAAAAAATACTACGTGTCCTTTAAAATTTAGCCTTTAATTAGTTTTTTAATATAAATAATATTATTTAATTAAATTTTAATTAAAACATATTTCTAGTTTGTAGCTAAATATGTTAGTAATTAAAATTAATTTAAATTTCAAATACTAGAATTTCTCTAACTTCCTATTCACTTCATAAAGTAGTTACTTTGTCATTTTTTTATTCACTCTGTAAGTTCCTCTCTTCCTCTCTAGTACGTTCTTGTCTTTCTCTCTATCACGTTCTTCACAAAAAATTTCATAGAAGAGTGCTACTCCTCTGTAGTGAAAGATACAAAAATCAATTAGATATTTAACGTCAATTTCTCAACTTTGTGATATATGAAACAATTTTAGAGTTTATTACAACCCTTGCAGTGGCCGTATTTTTTTTTTCAATTGTACCACATCTAAAATTATTAAGTTATATAGAAAATATTTTTGAAACACATCTAAAATCATAAATCTAAAATTTAAATTTAAACATTAAAAAACAATTGTAACATACCTAAAATTATGAAGTGATACACAAAATATTTCTAAAACACATCCAAAATCATAAATCAGAAATTTAAACCCTTGCAGTGGCCGTAATTAAGTTGTTCTTCTACTTAAACATTCTCCAATGCAAATTAGGATGTTGTACATGGCATGCAAAATCAATGTGATTGAATAACTAAACAGATACATAGGATTAACTATGAATCGCTTTCTCTTAAACACATCCAAATACCTAAGGCCCACTTCCGGCGCAGAAGGATTGGCGACACTGATGAGGACGAACGTGATGAGGAATAGGACGAAGCAAGGTTGCAGACTGAGCGGCGAGGAGGAAGGCGATGCCAAGGACGAGCGAGGCAGACTACGGTGGCACAGAGGAATGGCGAAGTGGACGAACGGCACTGAGGATGACGCGGCGACGCCGAGGAGTGGTGCCGACGAGGAGGAAAGCGACGCGGACGAAGAATCACACGGACGGTGTGCAGCTTTCTGAGGATGACGCGGCGGCGCCGACAAGTAGTGATGACGAGGAGAAAGGCAGCGCGGACAAAGAATCCCACAGACGGCGTGAAGTTCTCTGAGGATGACGGCTGGATTGGGAGCTTTATGATCTCTTTTAGGGGTTTTCTACAGTGTGGGTTAATTAAAAACCCTTAAGTTTTACTTTTTAAATTTTAAAATTAAAATATTTAATTTTACTTAATTTATCTTTTTGGATGTGTAACTAAAATAGAAAATTTAAATTTTAAATTTTAAATTTCAGATTTATTTAGTTTATATTTTGGATGTGTATTTAATTTTAAAGAGATACTAAATCTATTTAGATGTGTTTGTTTACATTTTTTTAAATTACTATAACAAAAGGCTGAATGAAGGATCACTTTTAGAGGATATCTAGTCTTACTGATTTTGATATTATAAAATATTTTGCACAGTCGTGTTATCATAATCGTTATTTTTGTTAATGTGACGTTGCATGATTGAATATACATGTAAAATGGTTTTACACACATCAAAATTAAATTCATAAAATAATAGGATAATGTAGGTAATACATTAATAGGATGTTTGGAAACTTCTTAGATGGGAATTGAATTCAATTACAGTATTTGAAATAAAAATAATTAAATTAGTTTAGATGAAATTTAATTTCATTATTTTTTCTTAAAAATTAATTCCAACCCAAATAGATTCGATTTGAAATTACATTCAATTAAGATTTCACTTAAAAATTAAAATTTCTAAACTGTTCTTATAATCCGATTTCTTCTTAATTTTCTGTTCTGAGGGTTAGTTGAAACTTGGTTGCTTTTGGGTCTGAACGTAAGGTCCAGACTCCTTTTGAGGCAGCGTCTGTCTTCGGCTGGTATCGAGGTGTTCCTGTCTAAGTTCCTCTTAAGGAGGTAGGGGTGGTACCTACAAGGAATTTCGATACTTAAGTTAGCAATGGTTTAAGTAGATTTTTTCGTAGATTGAGTTCTGAATATACATGAGGGTATTAGTATATTTATAGTAGAATTAATAACCATCTTTTAGAGTAGCTCAACCTTTGATGGTGGATGATTATCCTTTTGTTAAGGAGGTTGTTGAGATCCTCCTTCTAGATGGATAGGAGATATCTCAGGATTTGGTTACTTACTTGGATAAGTGGGGTCGAACTTTTATTGCGGTGTCCAACCTCTATGAGGTCGGGTAGGTGTGGATTGATTTGTATCTCTTAATTGGATTTTATTCATTTTGGGCTTGGCTAGCATTCTTGGGCCAAGGTATATATAGTGCCCCTACTTGAGTCTGATCTTCATGAGGTCGGACTCGAGCATTTGTAGATTAGCCGAATCTCTCGTGTGTCAGCACATCATGTCGGGCACACTACCTTTCTAGGGGCTAAGTCGGGTACTCGAAAAACTTGAGGCATCACATCTTTTCATAGTTCTTCGTACGTTACTCTATGGTTACTTTGGTAACCGTGTACGTTATTAATGAGGGGACATGAAATTACTCCTTTGTCCCTAGTATCTTATAAATACACAAAACTCTTTCTCTTTCTCCTTTTTTGCTTCTTTTTCTTAATCACTTCATCTTCATTATCTCAAAATTTCTTCATAACCCCTTCTTTCATTTCAAGATTTCTCTATCT
This sequence comes from Arachis stenosperma, assembly GCF_014773155.1. Classification (NCBI taxonomy): domain Eukaryota; kingdom Viridiplantae; phylum Streptophyta; class Magnoliopsida; order Fabales; family Fabaceae; genus Arachis; species Arachis stenosperma. The sequence goes on from NC_080385.1 coordinate 21,055,127, forward strand.
TGAATTTCTGTTTGAAAGTTTTTGTTCGTTTGTTGAAGGTTTTAGATTGTATGTGTCTTGCTATTTGCATATTTGCTATTGCTCACTCATTCTTTTTAAGATTGGTCTTTTTATAGTTCTGTAAACTTATTTTGTTGAGGATGAGATGCTTCTGGTACTGTCTATTGATGTTTGTGAAAAAATAGTTTCTTATGAATGTTCTTTATAATCATTTTAGTGATTCTGCACTCACTCTTCTTAATTTTTTGTTACTGTAATTTGTGTATTTGAATGAGGAAAAAATCACTTTGTGTTATCCCCAAATGGTGTTGTTTCTCCCTTGTGAAAATGGCACCATTTTTATCTTTACAATGTATTTTGTCTTCTTGATTTAGAAGAGATGTTAAAAATTCATATCCATTTTCTACCTTGTTGAGGATGGTCCGACCTCTTATGGACTTGTTTGAACATTTGTGTTGATGTACCCGTATTTTCGACTTATTGTGATGATTTCTCTTTGTTGTATTTGTACGTATAACTTTATGTCTCGTTCAGTAATTCTCAACATGTCGTCTAAAGTCCCATCCAATCTAGATTGGGTAGATATAACCGTTCTTTCTACTGTCCCTGTTATTGATAATGAATATGCCGAGACCTTTCATAGGCTGCATAGGTTGTGTATAGATCGAGAGGATGAGAGTAAGTATGAAATTGTAGTTATCGATCCCGAAGAGAGGGATTATTTTTCCCAACTTGATGAGTCGGAACACCATTTTATATATGTGTATGAGTGCTTTTTTACAAAGTTGAGGTTAGCTTTCCTTTTTGTGATTTTGAGTCCAAGATTCTTAGACTCTATAAAGTTGTCCCCTCTCATCTACATCCCAATTCTTGACGTTTTTTTGAAAATTTACCAGCTCCTCTGTCGTGCACTCTACCTCCACCTTTCTTCAAAAGTTTTTTTTACCTCTTCTAACTTACCAAACTTTTTAGTTCTAAGAAGTAGGGCTAGATCTCCTTCTGAGCTGTTCAAGGGAGGAAGGTCTTTGTCTTTTTTGATGATTCTTTTCATGATTTCAAAAATTACTTTTTCAAAATCTAATCTGTTGAGGGTGTTTGACCTTTCTTTTTGAATGAGAGGGATAAAGCCTTTTTTAGTTTATACTGGGAGGAGTCCCCATAGTTATGAAGTACAACCTAGATGACCTGGATGAGATATAAGAGTGTGTAGTTCCCTTGTTCCAAGAGTGTTCGGGCCGAACTTCCAATCTAACACCAAGAAATTCCTACTAGGAAAGGCAAGTCATATCCGTTCTGAGCTAGGTAGTATTCGTTTATATTTTGTAGATATTTTTTATTAATTATTTTATATGCTGATGCAACCCGACTTTGATGTCTTGCAGTGAAAATGACTAGTAAGGCGACCACCCTAAAAAATTTTCATACGGCTAAGAAGAACACTGTCGCCTAAATATTCAACTGAAAGAGGTTGGTGACCTAGGCAGTCTTCTTTCTCCCTCTAAGTCAGATTCAGGTGCTTCTGCATCGGTTAAGGTCATTTTTTTTTATCCTACTCCTCTTCCTCTTACTCTTCCTACTGACTCTGATATTCAAACAGGTCCCCTTGCAGCTCTTTTTCCCAAACCGAAACCTAAAAAACATAAGATTTTCGAATCGGAAAGTGCATATGAGCAATGCTTTGGCATTGTGACGTTTTGTGAGAAACACATCCTTCCCAACAATTGTATAAGTATGGACGATGTTTATATAAAAAATCATCTTCAAGTCTTGGCTCAGGATGGGATAAGAACGGCGGGAGTGTGCTCTTATTTAATGAGGCAGCTTAAGGAGACTCCCATTGGTGCTACTCAGCGGTCTTTGTTCGATTTAAAAGCTGAGGTAGCATCTTTGCAAGAGGCTAAGTTGGAGCTGGAAAAGGAGAAGGAGGTTCTTATTTTTGACCTTGCTAAAACTCGAGAGAGGGTGAAGCAATCTGAAACCGCTGGTGCCATGACAAAGGGTTTGAAGAAAAAGATTGAGCAGAGTTATATCGGAGTTTTTGGAGAGAAGCTAGACTTGATAGATGAAGTCGCCAAGTTAAAGGAAAGATATACTGAGCTGGAGGAAACTATCTCCCAGGGAATGGATGAACTAGTTGACAACTTGAAGGCACAGTTCCAAGTTATAGCCGCCGAGGTGGACCTCTCCCCTATCAATCCTGACATGATCGTGGTTGATGGAAAGATTGTTCCTCCTCCTGAGGATGAGGATGATATCCCTATGGACGATCCGAAGACCTCGGACACCTGGGTTGAGGGAGCTTCTCAAAGCTTTCCAACTCAGTTGGATGACGAACCCTTTTCTTCTCAGCTTGAAACTCTCCCAACTTCCCCAGCTCAACTCAAAGAGACCTCTAACATGACTTATAATCAACAGACTCCTCCTTCTTAATTTCACTTTGCAATATTTGATGGCCCGGCTTGTGGATCTTTTATGAACAATTTACTTTGTAATAGTTGTAGTTTGAACACTTATATTTTGTTTTGTAGTTTGCTTAAAAACTTTTTTCAGCAATTTTAGTTTGTGGTAGTTTTTATGAATTTTCTTCTTTATCATCTTGGGCTAGCTTAGTTACTGTAGCTTTGTTAACTTAGTAGAAATGTTGAATGAGCCACTTGATGACTTTTCTTTGATATCAATTTAGTCGAGTTGTTCCTTGAGGCCAGATTTTCAAGTCTTTGAAGATGTCGGTCAGTGTAGGTCGGACCTTTTATCAAACCTTTCTTTTGTAAGGTCGAGACTATATATTTTATTAATCGTGAAATTACATGCGCACCGACTTTAAGTTATCGATTTTATCAAGTTACTTTTGCGATTCGTTTTAGGCTCATCTCTAATACTAACTTTTGAGTAGTTTTAATGAGGTCGGGCCACGATCTGTTTATATAACTTCTTACACTAATGTAAACTTCGCCGCTTCATCTTGACGACCATCTAGGTCAGACAATAATTTTTGCACTTTTTTTACCTTAAATTAGTGCATGTTAGTAGAACAAACAATGGAATGACTAATTATCATTAATGAAAAAATGATATACATAAGATATCCTGCTACTAAGAGTTTTTCTACTATTAACTCCTACCCCTTGCTATGGTGCCTTGATGCGTGAGCATCTTTTTTATCTTTTTCTAGTGAATTTACATTTAAATTGTTGAGTTTAATCAAGAATTAATTATCTTTTAGCCACTATAGATGCTACTTTGAGGCTCGTGCAATTTTGTTTATTTTAGGTAGCATTTGACTGGATTTGATGGAGAGGAAAATTGCACAAATGGAAGGAGCACAAGAATTAAAGGAGATTATCAGCAAGGAGCGACGCGTGCGCGTGCCTGACGCGTACGCGTGACACATGAAGAAGACCATCAACGCGTACGCGTGACTGACGCGTACGCGTGACATGCGCCACGTGCAGAAAACGCAGAAAACGCTGGGGTGATTTCTGAGCCCCATTTTGGCACTCAAGTAAGGTGCAGCTCTTTGCCAAGTTAGGCGTGGATCCAGTGAAGCAAGTGGTCCCCATCCATCAATTGAAGACTTGCTGATTGTTGTAATTAATTATGATTTAAATTCAAATTTGATTTTAAAATAGGAAAAGATATTATTATTAATTAGGATTAGATATAAAAAGGAGAAACTTTTCTTCTAGGAGGGGATTCGATTCTATTCCAATTTTCATTCTGCACTTTACAGTTTACCTGAATCCTTATTTTTTCTCTGAACCATGAGCAACTAAACCTCCACTGTTAAGGTTAGGAGCTCTGTCTATTGTATGGATTGATACTATTATTTTTCTATTTTAATTCATGTTTTGATTTATATTTCAAGAATTGTTTTCGTTCTTTATCTTATGAATTTGGGTGGAACGGAAGTATGACCCTCTTTCTAATTGAGTTACTGTATAACTTGGAAAAGCTCTTTACTTGAACAATAGCTTGAAAATGTATTCTCCTAAATTCTAATTATCTGGACTTAACGGGATACGTGACATATAATCCTCTTATATTTGGGTAATTAGGATTTTTGTGGCATAATAACTAGAATTAAACTTCACCCTCTAATTGGAATTAATTGACCAAGGAATTAGCGGTTGATGAATTTTAGAGGAGACTAGAAAGGTATAAGGAATTAGGGTTTAGTCACATATAGTTTACCATGAATTAAATCTTGCATGATTAAAATATAGGTTTAATTACTCTGTTGGTCCCTATAGTTTCGCAAAATTTTCAATTAGGTCCCTATACTTTTTTTTCTTTTAATTGGGTCCTTATACATTAATTTTTTTTTTCAATTTAGTCCCTATTAACGTTAAATGTCAAAAAACGTTAGTCAATTGTGAAATTACTTTTATACCCTTAGGGACCTAATTGAAAAGAAAAAAAATATAGGAATTTAATTGAAAATTCGGTAAAATTATAAATATTCAATAAAAGATATTCCTATATTCCTATTCAATGATTCTAAAACATGAAAAATATTTCTATAATCTCTTTTATTTTCACTATCATTCTTTTACTTATTTATATACAAATTGAACCTTTAATTCATGAACAATATAAAGATCAAGAAATTAATTAACTTGGTACAAAACTACAAACCCAGAATGATAAATAAAAGAAATCTTGGATAGCCATTCATCATGTTTGCCTACAGGTTACTGAAATGAAAATACCTAGGTTCAACAGCATGGTTAATATTTTCAATGTACATTGACCTATAGTGTCAAGAGCTAACAAAGAAGTGAAATTTTTAGTACTAACAAAGAAGAATCAAATTCTCTTCTGATATAAAACTAAGATTACAGTATCCAACTATTCATATCTATATGTATCTATATGGGGGTAAAGAAGATTTATCCAGCAAAGTTTCAATGACTTAAGGGAATTAATTCAGTTTCAATTGAAATTGTTACATGGGAATAAATTTGGAACACAATCATCTCGATTGGCTGGGGATTTAAAGTAAAATCAACTCTGAAGATGAAAATTGTAAACAGGTTAAAAGGAAGACAAGAATGTTACAGAAAAAATATATGGTTTTCCTATCAAGTAATTACCACCATTGATGAACAAGAACTCCACTTTATCTGAGAGAATTGAAAAGCTACAAGCATTGATCATATGTTTTCTTCAAATTCCTCTTCAAAGTTATCCACGGTTTCAGTGGCTCCATAGGAATCAAAGCCTCAGCATTTTTAACTAAATCATGTTTATACTCTGGAACAGAACACTTGTCACTTGAATCATCTTCACCACTCTCAAAATAATCAAATTTTACTAATTTATGAACAGCATCAACATCATCACACTCTTTCCTCAAAACAATTTCCCGTATTTGAGGCATTGAAGAATCAAACCCTTTGATATAACGCGATTTCACTAATATGAAGCAAGAATCAAACAAATCAAGGAACGAATTGAAGCTGTAAGTGTCATTAGGGTTTACCAAATGGAACACCGCAAACCCTTCTGGTTTTAGCGTGCGGCTGACCTCCGCAGTGAACTCCGCCAGAAACAGCGACCTCTCTAGCGAGCCTTCACTTGAGAAAATGAAGTCAAAGCTTCTGGTGGGGAATGGAATCCGGTGACCGCGGCTGGACTTCAGCAGCGGTTTCACCGCCTTCCTAGAGATTCCGACAGTGCTCTTGACACCAATATCTCTCATCGTGAAAACGTTGCGTCCCGTTGGAGTTTCAACGCACAGTGACTTCGACGCCGGTGAAGAGGTGGTCATGGCCTCGCAGGAGTCTTTGGACACCAAAGAAGCCGACAAGACCGAGGTGGCTGGCACCGCCGCCGCTGCCGTAGATGAGCTTCCTCGTTCAAAGAAACACTCCACTAATTCTGCCATGACAGGACCGAGGGTCACTTGGGGGATACTAACCCTGGGAGTGGGAGGGTTATTTTGGTATTTTAGAAAATAAGAGTGAACGAGAATTAGAGATTTAGGAAAAAGTTAGAGAATCTTTAATTTAGGAATGAAATATTTCGTTAAATCTAACTGTTTGGTCACGGTAGGGACCTAATTGAAAAAAATTGGTGTAGGGATTGGTGCACGAATTTGCAATCCGTACAACTAACCAGCAAGTGCACTGGGTCATCCAAGTAATACCTTACGTGAGTAAGGGTCGATCCCACAGAGATTATTGGTTTGAAGCAAGCTATGTTTATTTTATTATTCTTAGTCAGGATATCAATCAAAATTATCAATGGGAATTATTAGATTAATAAATATAAAAGAGAATAAAATCGTTACTTGTTGTGAAGTAATGGGGAATATGTTGGAGTTTTGGAGATTCTTTGTCCTCTGAATTTCCGCAATGTAATATTCAACTCAATTGTTTGTAAAGAACGTCTACGTCAAGCTGTATGTAGGGTGTCACCATTGTCAGTGGCTACCTCCCATCCTCTCAGTGAAAACGGTCCAGATGCTCTGTCACAGCACGGCTAATCGGCTGTTGGTTCTCGATCATGTTGGAATAGGATCCATTGATCCTTTTGCGTTTGTCATCACGCCCAGCAATCGCGAGTTTGAAGCTCGTCACAGCCATTCAATCCTTGAATCCTACTCGGAATACCACAGACAAGGTTTAGACTTTCCGGATCCTCAAGAATGGCCGCCATCAATTCTAGCTTATACCACGAAGATTCTGATTAAAGAATCTAAGATAAGCTCATTCAATCTGATATAGAACGGAGGTGTTTGTCAGGCACGCGTTCATGAGTTGAGGAAGGTGATGAGTGTCACGGATCATCACCTTCTCTATAATTAAGCGCGAATGAACATCTTAGATAGGAACATACAAACGTTTGAATGGAGAAATAGAAACAATTGCATTAATTCATCGAGACGCTGCAGAGCTCCTCACCCCCAACAATGGAGTTTAGAGACTCATGCCGTCAAAGTGTATAAAGTTCAGATCTGAAAAATGTCATGAGATACAAAATAAGTCTCTAAAAGTTGTTTAAATAGTAAACTAGTAACCTAGGTTTATAGAAAATGAGTAAACTATGATAGATGATGCAGAAATCCACTTCTAGGGCCCACTTGGTGTGTGCTGGGGCTGAGACTTAAGCTTCTCACGTGCTTGGGGCTGTTTTGGGCGTTCAACGCCAGGTTGTAACCTGTTTCTGGCGTTGATCTCCAACTTGTAACTTATTTCTGGCGTTGGACGCCAGACAGCAGCATGATACTGGCGTTGAACGCCAGTTTACATCGTCTATCTTCGCGCAAAGTATGAACTATTATATATTGCTGGAAAGCCCTGGATGTCTACTTTCCAACGCTGTTGAGAGCGCGCCAATTGGACTCCTGTAGCTCTAGAAAATCCATTTCGAGTGCAGGGAGGTCAGGATCCAACAACATCAGCAGTCCTTTTTCAGCCTAACTCAGATTTTTGCTCAGCTCCCTCAATTTCAGCCAGAAAATACCTGAAATCACAGAAAAACACACAAACTCATAGTAAAGTCCAGAAATATAATTTTTGCCTAAAAACTAATAATATTCTACTAAAAACCAATTAAAACATACTAAAATCTACATGAAATTACCCCCAAAAAGCGTACAAAATATCCGCTAATCACAACACCAAACTTAAAATGTTGCTTGTCCTCAAGCAACTAGATAAATAAATTAGGATGAAAAGAAATTAAGAAGTAATAATATCTAAGAGTTTTAAATGGAGCTCAGATTCTTATTAGATGAGTGGGGCTTGTAGCTTTTTGTTTCTGAACAGTGTTGGCATCTCCCTTTATCTTTTGAAATTCAGAATGATTGGCATCCATAGGAACTCAGAATTCAGATAGTATTATTGATTCTCCTAGTGTAGTATGTTGATTCTTGAACACAGTTACTTTATGAGTCTTGGCCGTGGCCCTAAGCACTTTGGTTTCCAGTATTACCACCGGATACATAAATGCCACAGACACATGACTCGGTGAACCTTTTCAGATTGTGACTCAGCTTTGCTAGAGTCCCCAGTTAGAGGTGTCCAGAGCTCTTAAGCACACTCTTTTGCTTTGGATCACGACTTTAACCACTCAGTCTCAAGCTTTTCACTTGGACCTGCATGCCACAAGCACATGGTTAGGGACAGCTTGATTTAGCCGCTTAGGCCTGGAACTACTTCCTTGGGCCCTCCTATCCACTGATGCTCAAAGCCTTGGATCCTTTTCTTAATCCAATGATTTCTTGTAAATTTTTTTTTCACTGCTTTTTCTTGCTTCAAGAATCAAATTCATGATTTTTCAGATCATCAATAGTATTTTTCGTGTTCCTCATTCTTTCAGGAGCCAATATTCATAAAATTCAAGATAAAAATTATGCACTGTTCAAGCATTCATTCAGAGAACAAAAAGTATTGCCACCACATATAGTTAATTATAATTTTTATTATTAAGAACTCGAAAAATAAATTACTTTTTTATTCTAATTATCTACTATTTTATTGATGTCTAATGATGATGAGAAAAATAAATTATAACTTAATTAGGAATAAAACCAGAATAGATATACTAATTACTACTACTACTACTATATATATCTCCTAAGGTAAATTTCTATAATAACATTATCACAGAGTTAAAGCTAAATTTAGAACTCAACAACCTGTGTTCTGAGAAGTAGATGTTCCTTTGATCTGTGGGGTACTTGGTCCTTCAAGGATTAATTTCTGGCGCTTCAGCTCCCTTAAATCACGCCGTTGCTCTTCTTGTTCCTTAAGCAGTTTGCAAAGCATGCTACTTTGATTGTTCTGTTCTTCCTTTATTTGGTCCATAGCTTCTTGTAATTTGGAAATAGATGCCTCAAGATGTTCCCAATATTCGAATTGAGGGAGTTCTGGGAGGACTTCCTGTGCTCTCCTCTTGATTGGATCATCCTGCAGCTGTTGTCTGTCCATTGATATTCTAGTGATTGGCCTTTCAACTGAGATATACTCTGTTATTCCCATCTTCACTCCGGCATCTTTGCAGAGCATAGAAATTAAGCTTGGATAGGCCAATCTGGCGTCCTTGGAATTCCTGTTTGCTATTTTGTATAATTCACACGAGATCAGTTGATGGACTTCTACTTCTTTTCCCAACATGATGTAGTGAATCATCACTGCTCTTTTAATAGTAACTTCAAAACGGTTGCTGGTGGGCAATATAGAACGCCCAATGAAATCCAGCCAGCCTCTGGCTACTGGCTTGAGATCTTCTCTTTTGAGTTGATTTGGGATGCCAGTCGTGCTGGTGGTCCACCTGGCTTCAGGGATGCATATATCCTCTAGAATCTTGTCCAAACCTTTATTTACCCTCATCATTCTCCTATTAAAGGAGTCTGGGTCATCTTTCAGCTGAGGAAGCTTAAAGATCTCCCTGATTTTGTCAGGATGGGTATGAACAATCTTTCCTCTGACTAAGGTCCGATGGTCATAGAGGGCAGCTCCAATTATTCTTTGCCTATCTGTCTGCCATAGATTAGCATAGAACTCCTGAACCATGTTCCTTCCCACTTTCGTTTCAGGATTAGCTAGGATTTCCCAGTTCCTGTTTCGAATTTGTTCTTGGATCTCCGGATATTCATCTTCTTTCAGATCGAACTTGACTTCCGGGATCACTGATCTTAGACTCATTATTTTGTAGTAATGGTCTGAATGTTCTTTAGTTAAGAACTTTCCTTGATTCCAAAGTGGCTTTGGAGTATTCTCTTTCTTTCCTCTTGGGTTGGGTTGTTTTCCTTTAGGGGCCATGATCAAAGTGAGTATGTTTTGTGATCACGGATAAGCACACCAAACTTAGAGGTTTGCTTGTCCTCAAGCAAAAGAAGAGAGAGAAGAGGGATAGGAGGAGAGCAAGTGTGGAATGGTGGATGAGGAAAGGGGCGCCGCAAGTGAATATAAAGGGAGGGGGTGGGTTTTCGAAAATAAGCAAGAGATATAAGATAAAAGATATAATTTATAAAAGATAAATGTGACAAGAAAAGGATATAATTTAAAAAGATATGAATGATATTTAAAAATAAATTTGAATTTTATAATTTGAAAAAGATTTTAAAAGATAATTAAGTTTGAAAAGAAATTGGAAAAAGAGTTTGATTGGATTGAAAAAAAATTTATGTTTATGTATGAAGCTACATTTGATATTTTGAAAAGGGATTTTAGAAATTAGGGTTTTTAGAAACTAGGATTAAAAATTTTGGAATTGAAGGATGATATTTTGAAACATGTTTATGCAAGAAATCATGAATTGAAACATAAAAATTAGAAATTTTGTGAAGAAAAACGAATTTTACCTCCTCCCCACCATCCTGGCGTTAAACGCCCAACTGCTACATGTTTTGGGCGTTTAACGCCCAATTGTCGCTTCTCCTGGGCGTTCAACGCCCAGCTGATGCTTCTTTCTGGCGTTGAACGCCAGGAAGTCCTTTGTCACTGGGCGTTTTTCTGAATGCCCAGGACGCTGTCAATCTGGCGTTAAACGCCCAGAAGGTGCTTCTTTCTAGCGTTTAACGCCCAGAAAATGCTCCTTTCTGGCGTTTAACGCCCAGATGGCTACCCTTACTGACGTTGAACGCCCAGTGGGTGCTTCTTTTGGGCGTTCAACGCCCAAAACGTTTCTTACTGGCTTTTTCATGCCAGTGAGCTTCCAAATTTCCTTGCAACTCTGTGAATTCAATCAATTACTATTTTACCTTTTTGAAGATACTCTGACATATATCTGTAAAAATCAATTAATTAGCAAAAACAAATAAAATTAAATTTTGTGAATGGCTGGGTTGCCTCCCAGCAAGCGCTTCTTTAATGTCATTAGCTGGACTATTACTGAGCTTTTAATCAAGTCTCAGTTTTGAGCATTCTTGCTCAAAATTGCTTTCAAGATAATGTTTAATTCTCTGTCCATTAACAATGAACTTTTTGTTAGATTCATTATCCTGAAGCTCTACGTATCCATATGGTGATACACTTGTAATTACATATGGACCTCTCCACCAGGATTTTAATTTCCCGGGGAATAATTTGAGCCTAGAATTAAATAGCAGAACTTTCTGCCCCGACTCAAAGACTCTGGATGACAATTTCTTAACATGCCATCTTTTCGCTTTCTCTTTGTAAATTTTTGCATTCTCGAAAGCATTGAGTCTAAATTCCTCTAGCTCATTTAACTGGAGCAATCATTTTTCTCCAGCTAACTTGGCATCAAGGTTTAGGAATCTGGTTGCCCAGTAGGCCTTGTGTTCCAGTTCCACTGGCAAGTGACATGCCTTTCCATACACAAGCTGGTATGGAGAGGTCCCTATAGGGGTCTTGAATGCTGTTCTGTATGCCCACAGAGCATCATCCAAGCTTCTTGCCCAATCCCTTCTACGGTTAATTACAGTCCATTCCAGGATTCTTTTGAGTTCTCTATTTGAGACTTCAGCTTGCCCATTAGTTTGTGGGTGATATAGAGTAGCTACCCTGTGGCTAACTCCATAACGAACCAAAGCAGAGTAAAGCTGTTTATTGCAGAAATGAGTCCCCCCATCACTGATTAATACTCCAGGGGTACCAAATCTGCTGAAGATGTGTTTCTGGAGGAATTTTAACACTGTTTTAGTGTCATTAGTGGGTGTTGCAATAGCCTCCACCCATTTGGATACATAATCCACTACCACCAGAATATAAGTGTTTGAGTATGATGGTGGGAAAGGTCCCATGAAGTCAATGCCCCATACATCAAACAACTCAATCTCCAAGATCCCTTGTTGAGGCATGGCATAACTGTGAGGTAGATTGCCAGATCTTTGGCAACTGTCACAATTAAGTACAAACACTCGGGAATCTTTATAGAGAGTAGGCCAGTAGAAGCCACATTGGAGGATTCTTGTGGCTGTTCGCTCACTTCCAAAATGTCCTCCATACTGTGATCCATGGCAGTGCCATAGGATCTTCTACGCTTCTTCCTTAGGCACACATCTACGGATTACTCCGTCTGCACATCTCTTGAAGAGATATGGTTCATCCCAAAGATAGTATTTTGCATCTGTGATCAATTTCTTTGATTGATGCCTACTGTACTCTTTGGGTACGAACCTTACTGCCTTGTAGTTTGCAATGTCTGCAAACCATGGCACTTTCTGGATGGCAAATAGTTGCTCATCCGGAAAGCTTTCAGAGATCTCAGTAAGAGGGATGGACGCCCCTTCTACTGGTTCTATTCGGGACAAGTGATCTGCTACCTGATTCTCTGTCCCTTTTCTGTCTCTGATTTCTATATCAAACTCTTGCAGAAGCAACACCCATCTTATAAGTCTGGGTTTTGAATCCTGCTTTGTGAGTAGATATTTAAGAGCAGCATGATCAGTGTACACAATCACTTTTGATCCTACTAAATAGGATCTGAATTTGTCAATGGCGTAAACTACTGCAAGTAGCTCTTTTTCTGTGGTTGTGTAATTCTTCTGTGCGTCATTTAGAACACGACTGGCATAGTAAATGACGTGTAGAAGCTTGTCATGCCTTTGTCCCAACACTGCGCCAATGGCATGGTCACTGGCATCACACATTAGTTCAAATGGCAACGTCCAGTTTGGTGCAGAGATAATTGGTGCTGTGACCAATTTAGCTTTCAGAGTCTCAAATGCCTGCAGACACTCCTTATCAAAGACAAATGGCGTGTCAGCAGCTAGCAGGTTGCTCAGAGGTTTGGTGATTTTTGAAAAATCCTTTATAAACCTCCTATAGAATCCTGCATGCCCCAGAAAGCTTCTGATTGCCTTAACATTGGCAGGTGGTGGTAATTTTTCAATTACCTCTACCTTAGCTTGATCCACTTCTATTCCCTTGTTTGAGATTTTGTGCCCAAGGACAATTCCTTCAGTCACCATAAAGTGGCATTTTTCCCAGTTTAAAACCAGGTTAGTCTCTTGGCATCTCTTTAGAACAAGTGCTAGATGGTCAAGACAGGAGCTGAATGAGTCTCCAAATACTGAAAAGTCATCCATGAAGACTTCCAGAAATTTTTCCACCATATCAGAGAAAATTGAGAGCATGCACCTCTGAAAGGTTGCAGGTGCATTGCACAGGCCAAATGGCATTCTTCTGTATGCAAATACTCCAGATGGACATGTGAATGCCGTTTTCTCTTGATCTTTTGGATCTACTGCAATTTGATTATAACCTGAATATCCATCCAGGAAGCAGTAGTATTCATGACCTGCCAGTCTTTCTAGCATCTGGTCTATGAATGGTAAAGGAAAATGATCCTTTCTGGTAGCTGTATTGAGCCTTCTATAATCAATACACATACGCCACCCAGTAACTGTTCTTGTAGGAACTAGTTCATTTTTTTCATTATGAACCACTGTCATGCCACCTTTCTTAGGGACGACTTGGACAGGGCTTACCCAGGGGCTATCAGAAATAGGATAAATAATCCCAGCCTCTAGTAACTTAGTGACCTCTTTCTGTACCACCTCCTTCATAGCCGGATTCAGCCGCCTTTGTGGTTGAACCACTGGCTTGGCATCACCCTCCAGTAAGATCTTGTGCATGCATCTGGCTGGGCTAATGCCCTTGAGATCACTGATGGACCACCCAAGAGCTGTCTTATGTGTCCTTAGCACTTGAATTAGTGCTTCCTCCTCCTGTGGCTCTAAGGTAGAGCTTATGATTACAGGAAAGGTATCCCCTTCTTCCAGGAATGCATATTTTAGGGATGGTGGTAATGGTTTGAACTCGGGTTTAGGAGGTTTCTCCTCTTTCTGAGGGATTTTCAGAGGTTCTACTATTCTCTCTGATTCCTCCAGATCAGGTTGAACATCTTTAAAGATGTCCTCTAGCTCTGATTCGAGACTCTCAGCCATATTGACCTCTCTTACCAGAGAGTCAATAATATCAACACTCATGCAGTCATTTGGGGTGTCTGGATGTTGCATGGCTTTGACAACATTCAACTTGAACTCCTCCTCATTGACTCTCAAGATTACTTCCCCTTTTTGGACGTCAATGAGGGTTCGGTCATTTGCTAGGAAAGGTCTTCCTAGAATGAGAGTCGCACTCTTGTGCTCCTCCATTTCCAGCACCACAAAGTCAGTAGGAAAGGCAAATGGCCCAACCTTGACGATCATGTCTTCAATCACGCCTGATGGGTATTTAATGGAGTCATCAGCAAGTTGAAGACATATCCGGGTTGGTTTGACTTCTTCAGTCAAACCGAGCTTTGTGATAATAGATGCAGGTATCAGGTTGATACTTGCCCCAAGATCACATAGAGCTTGCTAGGTACAATTACCCTCTAATGTGCATGGTATCATAAAGCTCCCAGGGTCTTTAAGCTTCTCAGGTAAGCTTTTCAGAATGACTACACTGCATTCTTCAGTGAGGTAAACTTTTTCAGTTTCTCTCCAATCCTTCTTATGACTTAAGATCTCTTTCATGAACTTAGCATAAGAGGGTATTTGCTCAAGTGCTTCTGTAAACGGAATCTTTATTTCAAGAGTCCTGAGATAGTCTGCAAAGCGGGCAAATTGCTTATCCTGTTCCGCTTGGCGGAGTTTTTGAGGATAAGGCATTTTGGGTTTATATTCCTCAACCTTAGTTGCTGCAGGTTTACTACCTACAGAAGTGGGTTGGGAAGCCTTTTTAGAAGGGTTGTTATCAGCACTTGTATGTGACCGATCCCCACTGGCATTTGAATGCCAGGGGTGGAAGCTGGAGTGGCGTTAGACGCCACCTCCTTATTTGTTACTGGCGTCTGAACGCCAGAACTATGCTCCCTTTGGGCGTTCAACGCCGGATTCATGCTTGTTTCTGGCGTTGAACGCCAGGAATGAGCATGGGCTGGGCGTTCAGTGCCAGCATTATTCCTCTCTGGGCTCTGATTGTCCTCAGAGGGATTTTGAGTAGCCATTTGTTCATTTCTTGGCTTCCTGCTATTTTGAAGTGAAGTGTTTAATGTTTTCCCACTTCTTAATTGAACTGCTTGGCATTCTTCTGCTATTTGTTTTGACAGTTGCTTTTCTGTTTGCTTTAACTGTACTTCCATATTCCTGTTGTCCATTCTTGTTTCCTGTAGTATTTCTTTGAATTCGGCTAGTTGCTGAGTTAGAAAGTCTAATTGCTGATTGAATTCATTAGCCTGATCTACAGGACTGAGCTCAGCAGTTACTATTTTAGCTTCTTCTTTCATAGAAGATTCACTAATTAGGTACAGATGCTGATTTCTGGCAACTGTATCAATAAGCTCTTGAGCTTCTTCAATTGTTTTTCTCATATGTATAGATCCACCAGCTGAGTGGTCTAGAGAAATATGAGCTTTTTCTGTAAGCTCATAGTAGAAGATGTCTAATTGTACCCACTCTGAAAATATTTCAGAGGGGCATTTTCTTAGCATCTCTCTGTATCTCTCCCAGGCATCATAAAGGGATTCATTATCTCCTTGTTTGAAGCCTTGAATGCTTAGCCTTAGCTGTGTCATCCGTTTTGGAGGGAAATAGTGATTCAGAAATTTTTCTGACAGCTGTTTCCATGTCTTTATGCTGTTCTTAGGTTGGTTATTTAACCACCTCTTAGCTTGATCTTTTACAACAAATGGAAACAGTAATAATTTGTAGACATCCTGATCTACTTCCTTATCATGTACTGTGTCAGCAATTTGCAAAAATTGTGCCAGAAACTCTGTAGGTTCTTCCTGTGGAAAACCAGAATATTGGCAGCTTTGCTGCACCATGATAATGAGCTGAGGATTCAACTCAAAGCTACTAACTCCAATGGAGGGTATACAGATACTACTCCCATATGAAGCAGTAGTGGGGTTAGCATATGACCCCAGAGTCCTCATGGACTGTTCATTTCCACTTAATTCCATGATCGAACAAGGAGATGATATGTATGTTGATATTATTTATTTTATAGAAGTGGAATAAATAAAAACGGAATAAAAAATTTGAAAATATTTTGTGAAGATTTTTCGAAAAAAATTTTGAAATTGAAATTCGAAATTTTTATATAAAAATTTTGAATTTATTGTTTAAAATTAGTTAGAAAAGATATATATTTTTTTTAATTTTGAATTTTATGATGAAAGAGAAAAACACACAAAAGACACAAGACTTAAAATTTTTAAATCTAATGCTCCTTATTTTTGAAAATGTTGGAGGGAAAACACCAAGGAACACCAAACTTAAAAATTTTAAAATCAAAGCACAAGAAAGACTCAAGAACACCTTGAAGATTCACAAGAACACCAAGAACAAAAGAAAGAACACCAAACTTAAAATTTTTAGAAAACCAAGATAAATTTTCGAAAATTTAAAGAAAGATCAACAAGAAAACACCAAACTTAAAGTTTGGTACAAGATTAATTCAAGAAAAATTAGTTTTGAAAAAGGATTTTAAAAAGAGGGTGCCCAATTGCTAAGAACATAAACCCACGCTATAACCAACTGAGCTAAAAATGTAACATATTTTAAAGATGTATTATTTTTATGGATAAAAGTATAATTTTTGAAAGTTAATGTTTTGAAAAAGCACAAGAAAAATAAGAAAAGACACAAAACAAGAAAAATCACAAATCAAACAAGAAAAATTGACAAGAACAATTTGAAGATCAAGGAAAAACAAGAACATGCAATTCGAAAAATTAAGAGATAAGGAAAAGCATGAAATTGACACCAAACTTAGAACAAGACACTAAACTCACGAAAAAAAATTAGAAATTGATAAAGAAAAATAATATTTTTGAAAAATTTTTGAAAAGGGACTAAAGGACTCAGAATTTAATGACTCTATAACAACAAAAATAAATTATTCCTAATCTAAGCAACAAAATAAACCTTTAGTTGTTCAAACTCGAATAATCCCCGGCAACGGCGCCAAAAACTTGGTGCACGAATTTGCAATCCGTACAACTAACCAGTAAGTGCACTGGGTCGTCCAAGTAATACTTTACGTGAGTAAGGATCGATCCCACGGAGATTATTGGTTTGAAGCAAGCTATGTTTATTTTATTATTCTTAGTTAGGATATCAATCAAAATTATCAATGGGAATTATTAGATTAATAAATATAAAAGAGAATAAAATCGTTACTTGTTGTGAAGTAATGGGGAATATGTTGGAGTTTTGGACATGCTTTGTCCTCTGAATTCCCGCAATGTAATATTCAACTCAATTGTTTGTAAAGCACGTCTACGGCAAGCTGTATGTAGGGTGTCACCATTGTCAGTGGCTACCTCCTATCCTCTCAGTGAAAACGGTCCAGATGCTCTGTCACAGTACGGCTAATCAGCTGTTGGTTCTCGATCATGTTGGAATAGGATCCATTGATCCTTTTGCGTTTGTCATCACGCCCAGCAATCGCGAGTTTGAAGCTCGTCACAGCCATTCAATCCTTGAATCCTACTCGGAATACCACAGACAAGGTTTAGACTTTCCGGATCCTCAAGAATGGCCGCCATCAATTCTAGCTTATACCACGAAAATTCTGATTAAAGAATCTAAGAGAAGCTCATTCAATCTGATGTAGAACGGAGGTGTTTGTCAAGCACGCGTTCATGAGTTGAGGAAGGTGATGAGTGTCACGGATCATCACCTTCTCTATAATTAAGCGCGAATGAACATCTTAGATAGGAACATACAAACGTTTGAGTGGAGAAATAGAAACAATTGCATTAATTCATCGAGACGCTGCAGAGCTCCTCACCCCCAACAATGGAGTTTAGAGACTCATGCCGTCAAAGTGTATAAAGTTCAGATCTGAAAAATGTCATGAGATACAAAATAAGTCTCTAAAAGTTGTTTAAATAGTAAACTAGTAACCTAGGTTTACAGAAAATGAGTAAACTATGATAGATGATGCAGAAATTCACTTCTGGGGCCCACTTGGTGTGTGCTGGGGCTGAGACTTAAGCTTCTCACGTGCTTGGGGCTGTTTTGGGCGTTCAACGCCAGGTTGTAACCTGTTTCTGGCGTTGAGCTCCAACTTGTAACCTGTTTCTGGCGCTGGACGCCAGACAGCAGCATGATACTGGCGTTGAACGCCAGTTTACGTCATCTATCTTCGCGCAAAGTATGGACTATTATATATTGCTGGAAAGCCCTGGATGTCTACTTTCCAACGCCATTGAGAGCGCGCCAATTGGACTCCTATAGCTTCAGAAAATCCATTTCGAGTGTAGGGAGGTCAGGATCCAACAGCATCAGCAGTCCTTTTTCAGCCTAACTCAGATTTTTGCTCAGCTCCCTCAATTTCAGCCAGAAAATACCTGAAATCACAGAAAAACACACAAACTCATAGTAAAGTCCAGAAATATAATTTTTGCCTAAAAACTAATAATATTCTACTAAAAACCAATTAAAACATACTAAAATCTACATGAAATTACCCCCAAAAAGCGTACAAAATATCCGCTCATCAGGGACCCAATTAAAAGAAAAAAAGTATAGGGACTTAATTGAAAATTTCGTGAAACTATAGGGACTAACAGAGTAATTAAACCTAAAATAAATTAATAAGAAAAATCAATCTGAAAAATAGATAACTCTGAAACCTTAACTGCCTTCTTCATATATTTTCTCCCACTTATTCACTTGTCTGTCTTTCTAAAATTTTGAATTTATTGTTTATGCTTTTGAATCTTCAAAACCATTTTCTGTTTGTCTGACTAAGCTAATCACTCAATTATTGTTGCTTGATCCATCAATCCTCGTGGGATCGACCCTCACTCACCTGAGGTATTACTTGGTACAACCCGGTACACTTGCCAGTTAGTTTGTGGTTGTAAATTTCGCACCAAGTTTTTGGCGCCGTTGCTGGGGATTGACTGTGATTGACAACTACTGGTTGTTTGATTTCTTAGATTAGGTGTTTTTGCTTTAATTTCGTTTAACTTATTTCTTTAAAATAAAAAATATATATTTTGATTTATTTTATTAAATTTTTTTCCGCTTAATTTCTGAAATTAAGTTTGGTGTCCCTTTAGTTGTTTTATTCTTCCTAGTTATTTTACTTATTGAGTCCAAATTTTATACTCTTTTTTGCTTATTAGTTATTTTATTTTCTTAATTGCTCAGTTTATTTTCTTTATTTTCTTTATTTTTGTTTTCTTTTATATTTTATTTTATTTTTCTTCATGTTTTTTCTTCTTTGCTTGCCTATTTACCACATGGTGCGTTTAATTTTGTTTGGTGCTTTATGCTAAGGAAAAATAATGGAGAGAAATCACATGGGTTACTACTCACACCCAAATAGTGATTCATATTATTGTGGATGGAGGAACTATCCGAATTTCGGTTTGCAAAGTCAAAACCAAAGAAATTTCAGTGCTCCATGTTCCAACTATCAAGAACCACCATCTCCATATTCATATCAAGAATCACCATCTCCATATTCATACCAAGAACCCCCACCTCTCTATCCATATCAAGAACCATCATCTTTTTAACCATATCAAGAGCCACCATCTCCCTATTTATACCATGAACCATCCTCTTTTTACTCTTATCAAGAATCATCATCTCCTTCTTATTCATATCAAAAGCCACCATCTCTATATTCATATCAAGAACCATCAGATCTTGAGCTTCTCATGAAAGAATTCATACATGATATAAAGACGAGTGTAAAAAATATAGAGAAATATGTGCAGTTGATTATCAAGTCCTAGGAAGAGGAACAAGCAAATTCCTTCCCAAGAGATATAATGCAAGATCCTATAGAAGAAAGTGAGGAAATCAATCAAAGGAGTTTATACTCCAGTGACTTAGAGAACTTTCCACCCTCACACATGGAAGAAGAGGAAGATACAAAAATAAAGGAGGAAGATACACCAACAAAGAAGGAAGATGCATAAACAAAGGAGGTTGTAAGGGATGAAGACAATTATGGGAATCTACACTCCAATGAAGCAGAGAGTGGCATAGAAGGTGAGTTTATTGAACCACCAATTCAAGAAGTTCTTGATGAAGGGTACACTCTAACCATCACACAACACCCAAATTTTGAAATCAAAGAATTGAAGGCAACCAAGGAAAGCACTGAAAAGGGGATTGTGACCAAGAAACAAAAGACAATATCCATGAAAAAGAGAAGGTCAACAAAAAGAAATCCAACCTCTACCCCAATAAGCAAGGTGAATCAAGCTAATGACAATAAAAGAAATCTTGTTAGGAGGAATTTATATCAGGGGGCACTAATTTTTACCTCTCCCCCCTTTGAGACATTTCTTTTAACCAACTAGAAGAAGAGGAAGAAAATTCAACAATCAAGTGTCAAGCTAGTGACGTTAAAGAAGCACTTATTAGGAGGCAATAATTTCGGAGGCGAATCATTTTTACAAAGGAGCACAACCTGAAGAATGAGACGGCCACTAGGATAACTGAGGTGGTTGAGTTACTTTCATTCTATATTATTTCCTCCCAGTTCTTACTATGTTATGTTCCAGTTTTCTACTGTTTTGTTTTAGTTATTGCATGATTCTTTGTTATTTCAATTCCTAAGTTTTAGTTTATTTTGCTATTTTTTATTCTGTTATTTGCTTTAATGTTGAAAGGTGTCTCATGTATTGCCCACTGAGTTTGAAATTAAAAAGAAAGAAAAAAAGATGTAGTGCATGAGAAATTGGGTTTAATTTTAAGAGTAGTCTCATTTATCCAAATGTTGTTGTGGTATTTTCTGTGACTCTGAATGCATGACATAAACAGTGCATATTTAAATTTGAATTAAAGAATGTTGATGTATAAGAAACAGGAATTTAGAGAATTATGCCTCGTTAAAACCCCCTTCTAAAAAACCTTTCTTGAAAAAAAAATCATAAAGTCGGAAAAAAGAGTACACTAGGGAGCAAGGTGTGCTTTATAGCTGTAGTATCTTTTCAATTACTACACGTGCCATAACCTTGGGAGCTTGTTTCCCTATAGGTCGGACACTTTAAAGTAGCCCTTTTCCAAGACTTCAATGATCTTGTATAGTCCTTTCTAGTTTGTAGCCAGCTTTCTTTCGCCCAACTTCTATATTCCGATGTCGTTTCGGATTAGTATGAAGTCATTTGTGGTGAAGTTTTTTCTGATGACTTTCTTGTTGTATCTTAAGGTCATTCTTTGCTTTAATGCTTCTTTCTTTATCTGAGCTTGTTCTCAAACTTTTGGGAGGAGATCGAATTCTTTCTTTTGAGCTTGGATGTTTCCTACGTCGTCGTAGAACCTATCCCTTGGGATTCTTTATTGACCTCTATGGGAATCATGGCTTCTACGCCATAGGCAAGTCGGAAGAGAGATTCCCCAGTTGTTGAGTAGGGAGTTGTCCGGTATACCCACAAAACTTGGGGAACCTCCTCAGCCGATGCACCCTTTGCGTCTTGTAGTCGGCACTTGAGCCCAACCAATATGACTTTATTAGCAGCTTCTTCTTGTCCATTGGCTTGGGGACGCTCTACCGATGTGAACTGGTGCTTGATTTTGAGGCTTGCCACCAAACTTCTTAATGTTGAGTCAGTAAATTGAGTTCCATTGTCTGTAGTAATAGAGTGTGGAACTCCAAACCAGGTAACAATATTTTTATAGAGAAAATTTTTACTTCTTTGGGCCGTGATAGTAGTCAGGGGCTCTGCCTCAATCCACTTAATGAAGTAGTCGATCCCAACTATTCAGTATTTTACCTGCCTGGGTGCTAGAGGGAACGACCAAAGTAAATATAGACTCCGTTTTGCAAATTGCCAAGGTGAAATAACACTAATGAATTCTTTTGGAGGTGCCATGTAGAAGTTAGCATGCTTTTGGAAAGTTAGACATTTTTTGATGAAGTTGGCTGCCATTTTTTGTAAGGTCGAACAAAAGAAACCAGCTTGGATAACTGTTTTAGCTAATGACCGTACTCTTAAATGATTTTCACAAATGACGTTGTGGACTTCTTCTACGACCTCACTAGTCTTGTAGGGTAGGACACACTTTAGTAAGGGTGTAGATAGTCCCCTTCTATAGAGAAAGTTGTAAACTATAGTGTAGTTCTATGCTTCTCTTATGAGCCTCCTTGCTTCCCTTTCTTGCTTAGGGACGATATTGAATTTGAGATGTTCGATAATAGGGGTCATCCAGCTTAAGTTTAGATTGGAGATAGCCAATGTGCCCGACTTGTTGACTTTCTTGGTTACTGATGGTGTGTGGAGAATTTCCTGGATCAAGTTCCTATTGTTTTCCATTGGCTTTGTGCTAGCCAGTTTGGAGAGAGCATCAGCTCGGGTATTGAACTTCCGAGTTATATGTCAAACTTCTGCTTCCTAGAATTGAGCTAATTGTTCATGTGTTTCTACCAAGTATTTCTTCATGCTGGGATCTTTAGCTTGGTAAGCCTCATTTACTTGAGAAGTTATTACTCGAGAGTCACTAACATAATTAATTTTGCTGTCTCAACTTCTTTGGCTAGCCTCAAGCCAGCAAGCATGGCCTCATATTTTGCTTGATTATTGGAGGCTGAAAACTCGAATTTTAATGAAAGCTCTATCTGAGTTTCTTCTTCATTCTCCAAAATGATTCCTATCCCACTTTCAGCTTTGTTGGATAATCCATCTACATATAAGTTCTAGGCTGTCGAGTTCCCTTGTGCTTCCGTGTATTCTGCTAAGAAGTCGACCAGGTATTGGAATTTTTTTGTCGTTTGAGTTTCATACTTTAAGTTGAATTTGGATAGCTCTATTGCCCATTGTAGCATCCGACCTGTAATATTCATCTTCTGGAGGATGTGCTTTATTGATTGATTAGTTTAGACCATTATGGTATGGGCCTAGAAATAAGACCAGAGCCTTCTAGAGGTGAGGACAATGGCATATGCGAACTTCTCTATCTTCTGATAGTTTAGTTCGGCCCCTTGTAGGGCCTTGCTAATAAAGTGATCTGGTTGCTGCCCGTTCTTGTCTTCTTGGACAAGAGCAGTAGCTATGGCCTTGCCTGCAACTGCCAAGTAAAGTATGAGTTCCTCCCCTTGGACAGATCGGGTGAGGATTGATGGCTGACTCAAAAAGTTCTTGAAATCTTAAAAAGCTTGCTCACATTCCTAAGTCCATTCGAATTGACATCCTTTCCTAAGTATTGAAAATAGGGTAGAGACTTCAGAGCTGACCTTGCCAAGAATCTGGACAAGGTAGCTAACTTTTTATTCAATTGTTAGACTTCTTTGAGGCATGTTGGACTTTTCATCTCCAGGATTGCTTTGTATTTGTCCGAGTTGTCTTCAATGCCCCTTTGGTTGAGCATGAAGCCTAAGAACTTTCCAACTTCTATAGCAAATTAAAGGCGCATTTTGAGGGATTTAGTCTCATCCTATTCTTCCTTATCATGTTGAATACCTCAGTTAAGTCGGACAAAATGTTAACACCTTTTTTAGTTTTGACAAGCATGTCATCTATATATACTTCCATTAAATTTCCAAAGTGAGATAAAAATATATTGTTCACCAGTCGTTGATATATGGCTTCCATATTTTTCAATCCAAAAGGCATCACTATGTAATAATAGTTTGCTTTGGAGTGATAAAAGAGGTCTTCACTTGGTCCAGTTTGTACATCGAGATTTTGTTGTATCTCGAATATGCATCTATAAAGGTCAAATATTTGTAGCCCGAAGCCAAATCTACCAGTGCATCAATGTTGGAAAGTGAATATGGGTCTTTTGGACAATCTTTATTGAAGTTAGTGTAATTGACATACATTCTCTATTTCCCATTCTATTTCTTCACAAGAACCACATTAGCTAACCACAAAGGGTATTTCACCTCCCTTATAAACCCGGCTTCTAATAAAGCTTGGATCTACTCTTCAATGACTTGCGCTCTTTCAGAACCGAGATTTTGTCATTTTTGCTGAACATGTCGTGAGCCTGGGTAAATGACGAGCTTGTGACTCATGAGATCGGGGTGTATTTCAGTCATATCGGAGGCCTTTCAGGCGAAAAGGTTAGAATTTTCTTATAGGAGTTTAATGAGATCCGCTTTCAATTCTTTGTTCATATTTGTTCCTATACTTGTTGTCTTTCTGGCGTGGTCTTCGATTTGAGCCTCTTCAATTTTTTCACCAGGTTGTAGTCTTAGTTCTTCTCATGCTCGGATAATGCTGAGCTCAATGGTGTTGACTTTTTTCCCTAAATGTCTCCACATAGGTTCGGGCTTTTATCATAGCATTTTCGTGCCAATTTTTTATCTCCTCTTATAGTGATAATACTCTCTGTAGTCAGGAATTTCATACAAAGATAAGGAGTGGAAATGATTGTAGCAAGTTAATTTAAAGTTGTCCAACCTATCAGTGCGTTGTAGGTTGATGCTACATCCACCACATAATCTATACTTAAGGTTCTGGACTTCATACCTTTACCAAAGGTGGTGTGTAACGGTATGAAGTCAATGGGTTAGATGGGTTTATCACCCAACTCGAAAAGGGTGTCAGGATAGGCTCTCAGCTCATTTTCTTTCAACCTGAGCTTATCAAAGACAGGCTTGAACAATATGTCGATCGAGCTTTCTTGATCTACCAGAGTTCTGTGGAGGTTTGCATTAGCGAATATTATTGTGATAACAATAGGATCATCATGGCCGGGGGTTACCCTTGAGCATCTTCTTTTGTGAATGAGGTTGTAGGTATGTCGGAGACTTTGGATTCTTCTCTGAGTTGATAGATTTCTTTCAAATGTCTTTTACGAGAAGATTTAGTTACTTCTCTGCTCGTTTCTTGTACCTCGTACAAGGAGGTCGGGTGATGCTTTGATATGGATTGAGAAAATGGTCTTTCTTTGAGGCCATTAACTAGCTCTATTATTATTGTTTTTAGAGGTAAATTTTGAATTTTTAAACAAGTTTTGTTGAATCTTTCCATATAAGCTTGGAAAGTTTTCCAATCTCTTGCTTGACCCCTAGGAGACTTGAAGCGTGCTTGATGTTGTCATTCTGAATTGCAAATCGGGTGAGAAAATTTTTTGCAAGATCATCGAAATAGGTCACTGACCTAGGTGGTAAGCTATCAAGCCACTTCATCGCCGCTTTGGTTAGTGTCGTCGGAAAAGCTTTGCAACAGGTCCTATCGGACGCATCAACCAAATACATTCGACTTTCAAAATTGTTGAGATGATGTTTCGGGTCAGTTGTTCCATCATAGAGGTTCATGTCGGGGCATAAGGGTGGCAAACAGGAAACTCACCCCGCCGCCTAATGAGGCGGTCTTGAAACCTTACCACGCCCCGCCTAACGGACGGGCTGGAGGGCCAAACCCATTAAATCTCTTTTTTTTCGTACTATTAAATATTAAATAATATATATAATTTCATAACCATTTTAAGAAATTTATAATTTCTAAAGACATAAAAAATTATAATTTCTAAATTCACAAACATTGAAGTATTTATAATTATAAATATGTAATAAACATAATCATAAACCAAATTTTTTAAACAAAATAATAAAATCAACATTAGCAAAAGAAAAGCGTTGGGCCCGTCGGGGAGGCCCGCCCCACCCCCGTCAAAGCCCATGGTTTAAGCAGTGCAGGTTAGGCGGGCTTTTGAAGTGTGGTTGTCTCAATTTTCCATCCCGACCCGCCTTTTTTGACAGGTTACGTGGGTCAGTCTGGTGGGTTTAGGTCAGTTTGCCACCCCTATCAGGGCATTTGAAGCTTCTAGGAACCCTAGCCTGCATGATCTCTTCAATGAACGGATCTTCTCCCCCAAAAGGATTTTTCTCTCGATCTGCATGGTTGCTCCGATTTCAAAGGCCGGCTTCTAATTTCAGAAGCTTTTTTCTTATTCTCTCTATCGTCACACCTCTCTTCGCAAGTTTCTTTCAGCTTCTCTTTGTCACTCTATCTCCTGCTTGAGTTGCTCTAATCGGTCGTGATTCAGGGTTTCTCATTCTCTGATGGATGTATTTCTGAATTGATTCTCTGGGTTTAGGGTTTTCTGACGTCCCCTCCTCATTAGGGCCACTTGCTCTATCATGTCGTGGATGTATCATGAGTGCTCAGTCATCGTTGTGAGGTTCTAGTTCTAATTCAGATGCCATCTGTCCATCTCCAAATTGATCTCTGCCATAGTTGGGTGTGGACTTTCAGGTCTCTAGCAACAACACCAATATTTCGAGGGTTACCTGAAACTGGGTTGCTTTTGGGCCTGAATGTGAGATCCAAACTCCTTTTGCGACAGCGTCCGACTTCCGCTGGTATCGATGTGCCACTGTCTGAGTTCCTCTTGAGGAGGTGGGGATGGTACCTACAAGAGACTTCGATGCTTAAGTTAGCAAGGGTTTAAGTATGTTTTTTCGTATATTGGGTTCTGAATATACCTAAGGGTGTTAGTGTATTTATAGTAGAATTGATAACCACCTTTTAGAGTAGCTCCATCTTTGATAGTGGATGCATGATTATTTCTTTTGTTAAGGAGGTTGTTGAGATCATCTTTCTAAATGGATAGGAGATATCTTAAGAGTCGGTTACTTACTTGGGCAAGTGAAGCCAAACTTTTATTGCGGTGTCCGACCTCTATGAGGTCGGGTAGGTGTGGATTGAGTTGAATCTCTTAATTAGGTTTTATTCATTTTGGGTCTGGCTAGCATTCTTGGGCCAGAGTATGAACACTTTTCTTATTGACTTCCTCTCAACGCCTCCCAGCTTTTAACACATACTCTCTCGTTTCTCACGACCTTCATTCTCTTCCCTTTTTATTCTTGCAACTCATTTAATATAATATATATTTATTTTTTTGAAAGGTCTAATATATATATCTAAAAAATATTCTACATGTATAAATTTTATCTGTTTAACTTAGATTTTAAATAAAATTGTGGCAATAATAACACTAGCAAAAAGTGACATAATTTTATCTCATTTTAATAATATTAACTAGTTGTTATAATTTGATGTTAATAATTGACATTTTTTTATTTACTATGTCACTAGACCACTCAACAAGTTAGTTCTTGATAATTCATATTTGTTTTTTGTTGTTGGTTTATCATTGGAATCAACTATGGAAAACAATTTAATTTTTTAATTAATAATAATTTTTTTAAATTTAATATTTTTAAATTAATCTAATTTTTTAAAGAGATGAACAAATTTTAGTTGAAAAATATTTTTTTAAATTATTTCATATAAT
This sequence comes from Arachis stenosperma, assembly GCF_014773155.1. Taxonomy (NCBI): domain Eukaryota; kingdom Viridiplantae; phylum Streptophyta; class Magnoliopsida; order Fabales; family Fabaceae; genus Arachis; species Arachis stenosperma. Next base: position 21,082,251 of record NC_080385.1, read on the forward strand.
TTAATAAATAACTATATTTACTATTTAAATATGATGTTATATTTATAAAGGATAAAGTTGTCCATTATAAAACTTCAATTCATTTGATAAACATTCCGAATACTGAAATTTAATTCAATTTTATAATTTTAGTAATTCTTTCTAAACATTAAAATTCAATTCAATTCTTATTAGAATTCAATTTTTTAATAAAATTTAATTTAATTTTATACCATTAAAAATTTTTAAACAGACTATAATAGAATTATTTATGTTTTTATTTGGATTAAAAAATTCTAATATTTTTATTGTATTTTATCCCACATTAATATATAGAAGATTTAGCAATTTTATTTTAATTTGTTTCTCATTAATTTCAAATTATACTGTCAATAATTAGTACAAAGCATATCGGAGATATTATTACTTTGCTATATTTAATTTATTTGATTGATATAATCAGATAATAGAATTATTTACATTTTTATTAAGATAAAAAAATCGAATATTTTTCATTTTATTAATAGGATAATATGGATAATGCTTTTATATGATTATTTACATTTTTATTTGGACAAAAAATCTAACATTTTTATTATATTTTATCACACATTAATCGTATTTGATTGATATAATTAGATAATAGAATAATATGAATAACGCATTAATAAGATTATTTACTTTTTTATTTGGAAAAATATAACATCTTTTATTGTATTTTATCACACATTAATTATATAGATAATTAGTGATTTTATTTTAATTTGTCTAATATTAATTCCAAATTATACTATCAATAATTAGTGTTTCTATTATTATTAACCATCTGAGATATTATTACTTTGCTAAGTTTATCTGATTGATATAATCCGATAATAAAAAAAATTAATATTGCAATTATAAATTAATTAAGAATTTATTTTTTTATTAATATGTTAAGTGCTAAATAAATTTATTAATTCTTACACTATGATAAGGTAGAGGGTACATAATATTATATAGAGTAAGCTGTGTGGAGTATTTTTATTTTTCTTGTTTTTTTAATTGGCAGATAGAATTAAAAGAACGATGTATCACTAGGTGGCTCCAAATCAACATAGTTTTGTCGCAAGAGATAATCCATTCAATGAGAAATAAAAAATAACCATATTTCAAAAGGTAAAATAATATAGGGCATAGGCAGCTTAATAAATAATTGGTGACTGGTCATACAGCTTGAATCTGATAGAGTAGGATCACAGAAAAATAATTTAATTATTGCTAAAAGACTCTCTTTTAATTACTAGTTTTTAGTTATTGTAGTTTTATTAAATTCTTGTCAGATTGTTTATTATTTAAAATTTTATAATTATGTTTTATATATTAGATAAAAAATTAAATAAAATTTTTATTAGTGAATGCTTTTAAGAAAAATTACATCCTTTACTAACAAGAATATTTAATATTTTTTATAAAATAATTAACAAAAATTTAATTGTAATTTTTTAGGTTAAATACTATTTTAGTCCTTATAATTTAGACTAAAAATTTTATTTATTTCAATTTATTTTTATATTTAAATTTTTCATAAATTTTAATTTAATTTTTAAATTATTTTTAATTTTTTATTTAAATTTTAAAATTTTAAGTCAAATTATTCTTAATAAAAAATTATAAAATAAAATAAAACAGAGAAAGAAAAGAAACAGGAAAAGGAGAGAAAGACACCGTTGTCATAGTTGCCGGTCCCTTCGTTGTGCTTGTCATGGAGCAAGAGATCGATGGAGAAGGAGTGCTGGAGGATGGAGTGGACGGCGGCGACGGAGCTGCGGAGGTACTCGAGGTTGAGGGTTAAGGTGACGAGGGAAGAGTCGCAGACGGTGGTCAGGGTGCGTTCTTGGGACGGCATTGCTCAGCATTGTGGAATGGAGAGAGCTTTGTCGAAGGAGAAATGGTTCGTTGGGTCTGGCTGGCGGAGGTAACCATCGAGATGCAGCGAAGATCAGATTGTCTCCGGTGGCCAAAAATATTACAGGGAAGAAGAGAGGATTATCACTAGCATTGCGGCGGAAAAGAATTCCGAGAATTTCATTGCCCATGACATGTTCCTCTTTCTCTTCCCCCTCTTACAAAAGCAGAATTCGAAATTTTAGGATTCTGTGTTTGAATTCAATTGGGGATGGAATATTATTGAAGAGAGGATGTGGTGGATAGTATTGAGTGTGAATCAAAGCAAGGATGCCCTGGGTACGAAGAATTAGAAGGTGCCAGGCCAAGAAAAAAAGAGTTGTTCGAATTAAAAAAAAGTTGAAGTAAAATAAAAATTTTGACCTATTAAAATCGTACTTAACTTTTTTTTATTATTAAATATAAGAATTTACTGATCAATTTTTAAATTAAAATGATCTAATTAAAAATTTGGTAACAGTATAAAGATTAAAATAATCGACCTTAAAAATAACTCGAATAAATCTTAATAGTATCCATTCAAAAAGTTTTCAACTAACATTTTTATTTAGATATATAATTGATAAATATTTTAAAATATATTTTAAAATATAAAATAATAAAATAAATATTAAAATAAGTTAAATTACAGATTTAGTTATATATAAATATATTGGTGACGACTGTAAATAACTTTAACATTAACGTATATATTATGAAATAAACGAGTATTATTCTCACGTTACAAAATAGAAGCAACGGATTAAATATGAGTTAACCAACATGATCTCACTAACGAAGCCATTATCCACTGCCACCAAAAACAGCCTTGAGCTTCTTCACTTCAGAAAGATCAAGTAACGTAGTCTTGGTGATCAAATCAGAATTCAAGTTGCTACCAAACAACGCAACATCAAGAAGCTGTGTACTCGGATTTGAGCTACTAAAAGCGAGATGAACTAGGGCTTTTCCATTTCCAGAATTCAACTGAAAATGCAACAACCCTTGTGGCAAAACCATGACGTCACCGCTTCTCAATCTCTTCACAAAAACAGAATTATCAGCTGCTATGAATCCAGCAGTTACGGTTCCACGCACGATTATGAGCATCTCAGAGGCATCTGGGTGAGAATGCAATGGGACTATACCCCCTACATCCATGTCCAACCGCGCCACGGCGAATCCCAGGCCGTTAAGGCCAGGGATTTGCTGGACAAATGCGGGGGTTAGTGTGATCTTGGAAGAGTTGGATGAGGGCGGGGTGGTGGGAGGTTTTAGGCCGGAGAGAATGAAGTCATCCACTTTTACTGAAGTGGGTGGCTTGCAAAGGAACCCTTCAGGGGTTTGTGCTCCCTTCAGATCTGCAACGCAAAAGCTTTGGACTGCAACATTATTGTAAGTGGAAAACAGAAGAGCAAAGAGGAAGATATTGCTCCACATTGTGTTATGTGAGAAAGAATCAATCAATGACATAATTGGTTTCATGATTCGCTTCTTATACGTGTATATATGCATTTATATACAGGGCTGCGCTCTTGCTTCATTTTTCTATGAATAGTTGTCTAGTTAGTAAATCAATGTCATTACTTTTATTTTTTATTTTTAGTTAAATCCTTAAATTAGCAAGTGAGAAAGAATAAATTACTAAAATAAATAACATTTAAAATTATAATTGTTATTGAAAGTAATGTTTTAATTATTAAATATGTTAGGTGTACACTAAAATTGTCATTTACTAGAATATACATTAAAATACAAAATTATACGTTAAAAATAACTAAATAACATATGTATTTATATAAAAATATATAATAATTTATTTTAATGATTATTTTTAATATAGAAATAGAATTATATTTAATTATTTTTTATTTTTAACTACAACAAAACTTATTAGTTGACCGCAACTAGTATAGAAAAAAAAGATTAAGTATACGATTTTGGTTTCTAAGGTATTAGTCAAAAATTTTTTGTTATTAACTTTTTTTGCATACAAAATTGTTCTTAAGATTTAACTTGGTTTTAAAATTGTTTTTACCTTAGAGACCAAAATCGTACAGAAGTGATGGCGGAAGCGGAGACAGAGGTGGATCATAAACAGCTTCTTCTTCTTCTTCTTCTTCTTCAATTCCCTTCCTCCTTTGCAAGAGTCGAAACATTCTCTTTCTCTTATTTTTATTTTTATTATTATTTTATAATTTTTTTGTTATGGGTAATTTGGTCTATAATTTTAATATTTAAGTAAAAATGATGATTTTAAATCTTAGTTTTAAACCTTATGAACATTTTTTTATGCAAAAAAAATTAAAAACGAAAAAAATTTTCAACCTATACTTTAAGAACCAAAATCATACTTAATCCGAAAAAAATTACTTTATAAAAGTGTTTTCGATAATCAATAATGGTGTCAAAAAAATATCCAAATGTCTATAGTATTATTAACGGCTAATAATTAATTGACAACAAAGTGTTTAATATTTTTTTTAAGGGCCAATTGATTGCAAGAAAATCTTTATTCACAATACTTTTATGGAATATGATTATTATTATTGATTGTAAAAAATAAGTGTTAATAAAAGTTCTTTTGACAGCTAATGACCGAAAAAAATATCCTATGAAAAAATAATTTCTTTTAATAGCGGTCAAAATTATTTATTTTTCTTATGGTGTTTATAACTTCAATATATTTAAATGATTTCTTTAATCTAAATTAACATTTAAAAATGGACAATTATGTATCATCTAAATATGTACATTGTATAGGGACATACACATGCCGATAAGAGTTGATCTTGATGCAATTCCTAAAAATAAAGAATTAACGTTGCATTTAATTTTGATAATAAAATAAAATATTAAAAATAAAATATAAAAAATAAAAATACAAAAATTAGTATTTTTATATTTTATTTAATAATAAATTAAAATAAATTAAAATAAATTATAAAAAATTAATTTTTTTATTTAAAAAGTTTAAAAAAATATAATTATAAAAAATTAATAAAAATAATAAGTAAATTATATTTTTATTAATATTTTTATATTTTTTATTATAATAAATATAATATATTAATTTAATATTTTTAGATATAATATTTTTATTTATAAATTATTTATTAAATACGATTTTGGATCCTCGTATTCGAATATTTTGTAATACAATAATTATGCATCCGCTTTACATGCAACTCTTCGAAGAGAGTCAACGTATTGAATCTCGAGCATATGTGAGAAACACGTATATATGGAGTAAAATATACGAACATATAATATATACAAGCTCCCAAATCCCAATAGATTCTCAAAAAAGAAAGACCGGAAAGTGGAGACGTAAGTTCTTATAAACAAAAATGATACGGATAATCAAGTGACATTTAATTTGGACAGGAAAAAAAAAATTACGATTTAACATACAGTAGTTCATTTAATTTAAGCAACGTTTGCGGCTTTTTTTTTTTTAATATGTCAGGTCTGTGTGTGTTGTGCGTGATTATGGAAAATGAAGATACTAGAGATGAATGTGGGACTGAAATATAGAGGAAAAAAATCGGATTAAAAAAATTTGGTCCACTAATCGAACGGATTTGTGTGAGAAAGAAAATTTGAATTTTGGCATAGCTAATCGGAACGTTCGATTTTCATATAGGATTAAATTTTTTTTATTTTGCAAAAATCAAATCGGATTGTCTAATTTAATTATTATATATTTTATTTAAATTCGTCAACACAAATAGTTGTTTTTGAATATATATATATATATATATATATATATATATATATATATATATTATAAAAGTGTGATATGAGTTTTGAGATTTCGTTATTCTTTTTGTTGTTCTTCTTCTTTTTCTTCTTTCCTCAACTCTTCTATCTCTATTATTTTGTATAAAGTGAAAAAATTTGATAGTAAAATTTATATTCATATGAGTGAAAAAAATGAATGATAGAGTTCTATTAAAAGTATATTATTTCGATCAGATTTTGTTACAAACATCTGAAGGAGTAAAATTTATTTATGAAAATTCGTTAGATATTGTTATTCCGTTCACAATCTCATTCGAAGAACTGAAATGTGTAATTTGTGAGATGATAGATTCTAAAATGTCAAGGAAAATATCATGTATTATTTTATACAGATATCCTATACCGGTATTTGGTGGATTCATTCAATTTCAAACCAAATATGTAACTGATGAAACGAGCATGCAAGAGATATTTTCAATGTACATTGAAAGTCGCGGTCAGATATCGTTCATTGAGTTGGATAGTATATTGAGTTCAAACAATCTGAAGCCGACCGAAATATATTGAACAGGAAGATTACAATAGTGACAGTGAGGAAGAGTTTGAAAGCAATTACGAAGTTGTTGGTTCAGATGGAAACGAAGATCAAGGTGACAGCCAGGCACGGACCCATGCATAGTAGTGAGGGGGCACTTGCCCCACTCTCATTTCATATTTTTCAACAATATATATATATATATATATATGCCCCCATTTTAAATTTTAAATGACCTCATTACAAATAAACAAAGTCTAATTGTTAAAATCTCTAAATCTATTTTATCTTTCTATCATTTTAACTATCAGTTACCCTAATCAAATTTAGTCTTCTTCTATTCTCAAATCCCAGCCGTCACTCATATATTCTTTTAAACCCTCTTTTTTAATTTTATAATTTCAACCTTCTTTTCTAATCCTTATCTAGTGGACATTTTCTCTTCATCAGAAGATAAATTTTAAATTCTCTATTTTGTTTTATATAGCTCTCTATGACTTTATTTATTTTTCAATTTCATTATTTCTCTTTTTGATATTTTCAATTGCAAATTTTAACTCAAACAATTATAATTTAGGTATTAATCTATTTTTTTATTCTCTTCATGAATTTATATATTTTATTTTATTCTCAATTTAGTGATCCTTATTATTTATTTGTTTATCTTTTGTTCTATTCTATTATATGTAATTATGTTGCATATAAATTTTTAAAGTGAATTGATCAATTTACTAATTTAAAATATATATTTTTTATTTTTAGAAATAATAATGAAAAAATATTTCAAAAGAACCACTAGAATTTGAAGTCACTCTATTAGTCTCTTCTAATAAAAAGAAATTCTTAGAATTGAAGCGAAAAAAGTTAGCGGTTAATGTAATTTTTGGTTTTTTTTTTTGTATTCAAATAATTAATATGCATTTTTATATTTTTAAATTTAAATTAATATATCTTTTGATAGTAATGTGCATTATTTTTGCCCCCTCAACATAAATTTTCTGGGTCCGTCACTGATGACAGCACTATGGCTCCAAATGTGACAGACATGGCAAATGCACTCGCAAATGAACATCCGTTTGAAGAGCCATCTTTCATGCGAGTTTTGGATTTGGAAGCTATGCATGCTCCAGAGTTTTCAGAATATATGAATGCAGGTACATAATTTGCCTATATTTATATGAAAGATTATAATTTTGTAGTAATTTATATTTATCGATGGATCAAATAGTTACGTGACATGTGAAAATATACTTAATTAGCATTTGTTTATGTATTTATTTAGTTAAATTTAAGATAATAATATTTTTAATTAGTTATTGATTTAGTTTAATATTAATTAATATTTATTTATGAGTTTATGTTTTTATTTTGTTAAAATTGAGATAATAACTTAATGTAAATTTTATTTATATTAATATCGATGTAGTAAATATTGATTTACTTTTAATTTTACTTATTAAATATTTGTGTATTAAATACTTATCGTATGGCTATCGTCGTAGTAGAAATTCCTATTGTCGTAGATGGTGAATTTGCGTGGGAATGGAATTCAGTTTCAGGGAAGCTGTTATTATGGCGATGAAAGATTATACCATCCGAAGAGGTGTAGACTACCACGTGTATGAGTCGGAACCGTTGACATTTTATGCCAAGTGTACACAGTATGGGTCTGGTTGTGATTGGCTTATCAGAGTAAACATGATCAGCAGAAAGTACTGTTGGGTTATAAGGAGGTATAATAATAGTCACACTTGGACTAGAGCCACCATTTCTCAGGATCATTTGAAGCTGGATTCGAACACAATTGCAGAAGTAATAAATCTATTGGTTGAGGCTGAGACCCCTCGATAAAGGTGAAATCAGTTATTGCGGAAGTGCAGTCGAAGTTCAATTACACCATCAGCTATCGAAAAGCATGGTTGGCTAAGCAAAAGTCAATGAAGAAAATATTTGGAGGTTGGAAAGTATCGTACGAAACTTTGACCATATGGTTTGAGACCATGTGTCATAAGGAGCCTCAGTAGGCGTCCATTTTGAGATTATGCCTGCATATCAAGGTGATGACTTGGTAACTGATATTCGGGTATTGCATCGAGTCTTCTGAAGTTATTACCCCAGCATTAGAGCATTCAAACATTGTAAACCAGTTGTCCAAGTGGATAGGACTCACCTGTACAAAAAGTATAAGGATTGTCTATTAGTTGTAGTTTTACAGGATGGTAACAACAATATCGTCCCAATTGCATTTGCTATTGTGGAGGGAGAGACTTCTGATACGTGACACTTTTTTCTTAGTAACCTGTGACAACATGTGGTGACTCGAGATGGTGTGGGACTGATCTCTGGCTAACACGAATCCATCAATGCTGTTGTGGCCCGCAGTAATGGAGCTTGGTCGCCTCCACCAAACATGTATATAATATAATCAAACAACAAAAGATCAAAATACTTCTTTAATGAAAATACACCTGACCTTCATGAAGATCATCCAATGACTTCCTAAAGTGATTAAGACTAAGATATCTATAGCGTCGATCTTCACGCTCCCAGTTACGCCATCTAATATGATTTATTTTATTAACACAATTGGATCTAAATATGAAGATACGATGTAAGTGGATAATGTTCCTGTTTGCAAGTGGAAAACTGCGGGGTTCCCTAGAAACGGCGCAAGATATGGTAGACGGATCCAAGCCCAAGTTAGCAGAAGTGTTAGTGGATCATCGATATTCTTACAGTCAAAACGAGATACCCTGCATAACGCCCTATACAAGTGTGCTAGGCATGCCGATCCCCAACTATACTGTCCAATACTGCCAAAATCACGAAGCAAAGACAGAAACTTCTAGTGCACAGATGCCCCAGACTTGTCTACAAACAAGATCGTACCAAATAACAATATAATGTGCACTTCACGTACCTCTGAATACTGTTTTCGTCAATCAACTGTAAACATTCTTTTAAATCCTGAAGCCACGTCAACTTTATGTAGCTTCTTCTACAGTCTGACTTTCTCGGTGAAATCTCAAATTGGTGTAAACACTCAACCTCTAAGGCTTCAAAACTACTCATAATCATTTCTGTCACTGGAAGACCGTTCGTCGAAAGACCAAGAATAACAGCCACATCTTCCAGTGTCACAGCACACTCACCAACCAGAAGGTGAACTGTGTGTGTATGCCTGGGTGCCACCTTTCGACTAGAGCATTTACCAATACTTTCTGACATTGAATTATTCCAATCTAAGAAACATGATAAAAACCAGTAAACCGTAAATGCTCCTCCACACTATGATTGCACCGATCTAGAAATAGTAGGTGGTTACATGTCAAATTTCGTGAACTCTACAAAAACATAGCAAACTATTAGTCAAACTATTAAAAATTACTAATTTACTACTAAAAGTTATTAATTTTCTAATTAGAGTAATTAATTTATTAAACTAATGCTAAACTTTCTATTAATTAGCTAATTTAGTAACTACCATGTATGCATAAATATAACTAAACTACCAATTAATTAACTATCATTATTAAAAAATTTTCACAATTAATTAATTAACCCCCAAAGACAAGATATCGATATGATCCTTCGGTAAGGGAAGGTGATCGCCAAGACGTTTGGGATAAGAACCTTCGGTAAGGGAAGGGGACTCCCACCTTTTATACCGGTTTGAGCTCAATACCTTCCATAAAAGCTATGAGAAAAAGTAATGAAAAGTACAATGAAATGTGTGATCATGATTGTTCTTCTTTTATCCTTTTTAATTTATGATTATGTTTATTATTTCATTCAAAGATCCTTCTTTATCCAAAGTTCATTTTTGTATGATATATAATATTGTTTAAGATCTTTATTTTATTCAGATCTATTCTGTTTGACTTATTTATGGCAAAGTTACTATCTTTCTCTTATTTATTATTTATTTTGCCTTGCTTTATGGCCTATGAGAACATCATACCAAGGTTTATGAGTTTACATTTATATGTTTGAACGTTATAGGCATTTTATATGCATCACACATGTCATAACATAAGTAAATGAGAAGTATCTAAAAGTCACACCACTCCGACTAACAAAGACTTTTAAAAATAATAATTGAACAGCATTGCATTATCACTGTTTTTATTTTAAAACTTGGAGTGGTTGGAGATGGATACGATGACACTATATAGATAAACTACTGAGAAACTTTTGTTTCTCACCCTTCTCTCCGTACCATCTTCAGGAAGGATGCGGCACAAAGCAATACACTGCTTAGTTGAGGTGAAAAGACAAGTGCACTATTAGGAGCGAGCCATCAAGAACGTAGATACGAACCATTAAGAGTTTATCTTAAGAAGGAAGAATAGGTGATTGTTTTAGTCATATTTAAACAAGTTAAGAGAATTAGGATTTCTTACGTGTCTTGTTTCATCCTTATTGAGTGATTGCAATTGTAATGATGATGTTCCTTTTTATGATTATTTGGTATGAGTAAAGCTTGTCATTGTTGTGCTTTCATAGTTTAGCACGTCATTTTTCATGTTAGTATTTTCAGATTCACTTATATTTTTCAACTAGTAACTATTCTAATAAAAACTAATTATCCAATATTTTTATATATAAATGATTTTATATAAATATTTCATATTTGTTTTAAAAAAAAAGTTTGCAAGGTTTTGAATATTAGCTACTAAATATAATTCAAATAAAGCTTAACTCAGTTTAAAAGTATTAGGGTGTTACAAAAAAGACACAAATCAAACTGTTTAATTTGTATCTCTTAAATCAGACCGTCCAATTACCTAGACCAAATTTGCTCTTCGATATTCTTCTCTCTATATCAAAATTAAAAGGTGAACGTTTGCTATGTATTTCTTTTTTAACAATGGGAAAATTCTATAACAAATAATTTCCATGTGCTCTCAAAACTGCGGCATGAAGCGATCGGAGAAGTTCGAAGTTCGAACCTCCAAGTTGGCACGATTGCCAAGTAACTTTGATATAGGGTGTGTGTGGTTGGAGGGAATACAAGTGTATTTCCAGGAATGTTGAGATGGGAATATCTTATTCTCATGTTTGGTTCAAGAGTTAAAAAAGTATTCCTAGATATATTTTATTTCCTAGAATCAAAATCCCACCCATTTCATTCCCATATCCTCCCTGGTTATCTTTAATTCCAATGGGAATGGAATGTTAATAATAAAGTAAAAAGACCAAAACACCCTTGTTAATTTCACTCCAACCCTTCTTTTCAGATTTTTCCTAATTCATTTCAAACAAAGCGAAACCCTAGCAGAAACCCCTCCTCCATGAAAACCAATCCCTAGCGAGGCTTTTCTTCAAATTCACGGAGGTTCCACCGGCGTCGGCACCGCCTTGCCGCCGATTTTGATTTGCACGACCACCGCGCTCCTTATTCTAAAAGAAAATCGTTCGTGTTCGTGTCATCATCACAGCTCACGGTTCCTATTTGTGCTTCCTGTTCGTGTTCATCATCTCGAGTGGTGCTTCCTGTTCATGTTGTCTCCTTCGCTTCTCTCCCTCCTCGCGTCTCAGCAATAGCCATCAAAGAGAGTTTAATTTGTCTTCTGCAACCTTGTTCATCTTTTTCAAGCACAAAATCTTCTTCTTCAAGTAAGAATCTTTTATTTATTATTTATTTATTTTTCCTGAACTATGTTTGTGCTATAATTTATTGGCATGAAGGTTTGTGCTAGGTTTAAAATATTTTGTCAAATAGTTGATTCATTGCTGTTAATCTTATTGTTGATTGGTTTGTGATACTGAATAGAATATATGATTCTTTGAAATGCAATGTCATTAAGGAAGCATAACAAGAGGTTCTTTGATGATTACTACAACATTCAAAGCCTTTGAAAAATGAAAGCAATTCTTTTTTGAAATTGGAAAGGCTTTTTTTTTTTACCTTTTGATCAATGTATATATAAGACAAAGGTTATGGTGGATTGAATCAAAGGTTGAATGCTGAGGTTATAAAGTAGAGTTGTTTATTTTTTTCTGTTGATTCTGTTTTCAGTCATATGCTGTAACTTAGAATTGTTATTATTTTTGGATATGCATTATGAAATTTTGGGTTTGATTCTTGTGGCATAAGGATTCATAAAGACCGTGGAGTAAACACGCCAGTCACTTTGCTTTGTATTCTCATAGCTTGTTCATAGAACAGAGCAGGATATGGAGGAGCATGAATTGCTCCAGAGAAAGACTGAAAAAGTAGTAGTTACAAGCTAACATGTTAGAAACAAATAATAATTATATAACCTCTTATGAAGGACTAGTAATCATTCAAGTGTAACTATGAGAGTAAATAATAATAATAATAATAATAATAATAATAATAATAATAATAATAATAATAATAATAATACCATCCAAAGAAAGGATTGTGTCTTGGCCCCTCCCAGTTTCGTAATCTTAATTAATTATAACATTACATAAGTGTGATCATGACCTTGCACCCTGTAGCTTTCTCCTTTCATATCCAACAATTCTTATTTTCGATTTGGTTTTATTTTCACCTCCTCACTAGTCACTAGGTTTGTTCCTTTAGAATTTCCAATAAAGGCATATGCATAGATAAATAGATAGATAGATAGATAGAAGGGTGAAAGTGAAAGCAGGTAAAGAGGTTAATTAACAAGATAGATATATGGCTGATGCATTTGATGAGAAGTGTGATTATCTGTTCAAAGCTGTTTTGATTGGGGACTCAGGGGTTGGGAAATCAAATCTACTATCAAGGTTTTTGGTCTGCATTATAAAATTTTGAGTTTTTATCTGGTTCCAACTTTGTATGTTGTTGTCCCACAACTCAAGAGATATGAAGGGTTTTATATAGAGATATCAAAATACATTTTAGAGAGAAAAAGAGACAAGAGTAAAAGTTATTAGTCTCTTATTTATTGTTCATTGCAATAATTAAAATGATGGGTCTGTAATATTAGAGCATAAATTTGACAATTCAAGGTTGTGAAAGAACACTTATTTATTTACTGTTGCTACTTACTACATTTCAGGTGTAGTGGATTTACCTGTGAAGAAGTAAGTAAGCTTTCTTTGCTTTAAACCTTTGTGTTAAATTTTTATGCTGTTTGACTAATATTGTGATTCATCCTTCATCTATTTAGAAGAGAAAAAGAGAAAGCAGGAACAAATAAAAGAAGGGCAGGGGTAGAAACTTTATCTTTATACAACTAGCTCTAGTCTACCTCCAATTAAACCCATTTATATATCACCAACACACACCCATAGGGCCAGAATGAAGCCACTAGAAGTGATTGAGTAACTTTGGGAGTAAAAAAGTTTGATTTGAATTGAGGACGTAAAATGACTATGCAACGATGCAACAACAACAAGTGAAGTATGTATGATAATGAACCTAAAAAAGCAAATAAGCATGCATTCATTCACAATGTAGACAACTACTTTTCGAATATTAGATCATCAATTTTTCTTTCCATGTATTTAAGTCAATACTATCTAACTTTTTATATTGGCTCCTAACATTCCTCATAATATATATTATATATAAGAGACGCAAATTAATCATTAATATATGATCACTTCCCATTCTCTTTTTGGGAGTAATTAAGCATTTTTACAGTCGATAACCTGCTTTAATTTAATTTCAAAATTTACAAGAGAAAATTATAAGCAGTAACTAATTAATCAGGATATACAAATATTACATGGGCCGGGAATAATGTATACAATAATCATTCATCAGGAAGGAATTGGCCACCAAGATTTTCCATCATAGAAAATTGCATATTCTCATATGGCTTCCAGTAACGCTTTCTTTGATTAATAAACCAATTGTTAATTTGCTTCTGATCTAGCCCTGTTGACTTAGCCAGTTCAATCTTGTTAGCTTCCTGGAAGCATCAACAATAGTTACATGTCAATGACTCATTTTGTTGTGTTTGTGCTTAGGAGACTATTTCTATTAACACTAATGAAGATGATATTGTAAATCGTTGGATGATTATTCATAATAACATTTTCAAGATGTGTTCCTTGAAGTAATCATCTTGTGTTTAATTGATTTTCTTAAATTCCAGTAGTAAGTAGTTCATCTATTTATGGTTTGACCAACAACACTATGGAGAGAATCATTAATGTGCCTTAGACAGAACTATTTTATTATTTTAGTCTCCTTGAAACTGCCAAACTGCTTCTATATCTATATATGTGTGTGTGTCCTTATCCCTTCATGAAATTGAAATTCTGAAATCAAATTAAAGGGAAGTTAAATGATGTATGTATATCTCTATGGTCTGATCTCATTGCTTAGCTTTGAAGTATGATTTATGTAATAAGTTAAGGTAGTGATCACTGATCAGAGATGTAAAGAAATCTAACATAGCACAAAGGAAATTGAAGGGGGAAAAATTATCCTTTTGGCTAAGATATATATCATGTGTTATGAGATGTCCTTTTGGCTATTAATTTTATTTTTTAAATGATAGAAAAAAGTTTACATAGAATAAATAAATAGTAAAGTCTTCTAACTAAATATTTTAATGTTTTTTTTTTTTACAGAATAGATCCCAACAGAAGATGGGAGTTATTGCCTACTTGATTTTACATTTTGAATTAATGAATGACCTTATAGTTAAGTTGTTGATGATTTGCTATGTTTTGATTATATTGCAATTGAAAAAAAAAGAAAAGAAAATGGAATGATAGTTACAGTAGGCAAGTAATAAGGGATGTTAGTGTCGATAGGATTATTTATTTTAGTGATCTAGCATGTATAAAAAATACAAGAATGGATATATGTGCCTTTCGTGCATTGTGTAACATGCTTAAAAGGGTTGGAAGGTTAGAACCAAGTAGGAATATGGGTGTGGAAGAAATGGTTGCCATGTTTTTACATATTATAGCACATGACGTCAAAATTAGAGTAATAAAGAGACAATTTGTGAGATCTGAAGAAACAATTAGTAGGCGGTTTAATGATGTATTGCTTGCTATTTTGAGATGTCATAATCTCTTACTAAATAAACCTCAACCATTTAGCCAGGATAGAATGGATGAACGATGGAAATGGCTCAAGGTAATTTATCTTGCTAATGTTATTAATCCTAATATGCTTGGTGTACTTTAGAATTGAGTTAATTGATCTCTTTTTTTGGATTTTAGAATTGTCTAGGAGTCTTAGATGGTACTCATATCAAAATCAATGTCCTTGAGGGTGATAAGCCTAGATATCGAAACAGAAAAGGTGACATAACAACCAATGTGCTTGGAGTGGTTGCTCCTGATATGCAATTTATCTACGTACTGGCGGGTTGGGAGGGTTCAGTTGCGGATTCTAGGGTATTGCGAGATGCACTATTTCGCAATGGGTTTAGTGTTCCCCAAGGTATTTTTATTGAGACTTTAGTATATTATTAAAGTAACTATTTGATCTTTCATTAATTTTGTTCAATTTTATATGTTACACTAGGTCATTACTACTTATGTGATGCTAGATACATGAATTGTGAAGGATTTTTGGTACCTTATAGAGGACAAAAATATCATTTGAGTGAGTTTAATCCACATAATCAACCCAGTACAGCTCAAGAGTTCTTTAATATGAAACACTCACAAGCTAGGAATATCATTGAAAGGGCATTTGGAGTATTGAAAGCAAGATGGAGAATTTTAAGAGGAAGATCATTTTATCCTATTAAGACTCAAGGAAGAATTATAACTGCTTGTTGCCTTTTGCATAATCATATTAGAAGAGTGATGGTTGTGGATCCTATTGATGAGATAGAAGATCAAAATATACTTAGAGTAGATGGTGAGGCGATCCACCATATTGAGACAAGTGATGTTTGGGGTAGATGGAGAGATCAACTTGCACAAGAAATGTGAAACCAATGGAGGAGAAGACATCACGCTCGATAATTGTAATAATTTTTCTATGTATGAGGCTGTCTGTCGTAACATTGATTTCATTTTGTTGATGTGTTTGTGTTCTTGTATAAGAGTTGTGCATGTATGCTTATTAGTGCAAGTAATTTTTTACTTTTAAGACTTTTTTGTAACTTTCATTTGGATAATAGTAATACTTTTTTAGTAAATTTAATTGTGATAATGTTAATTTTAATTAAAGATATTTGTTATTAAGGGTATTTTAGTAAATTTGAAAAGATTAGAATCGATAATAATTTTAATTATAAATATTTTTATTAAGGGTATTTTAGTAAATTTTTTATTAGAAGTATTTTTGTAATTTCAAAATGTAAAAAAGTAATAATTTTAATTAAACATATTGTTATTAAGTGAAATTTAGAATCAATAATAATTTAACTAAAGATATCTGATATTGGGGGTATTTTAGTAAATTTAAAAAAATTACAATCAATAATAATTTTAGTTAAACATATTTGATATTGAGGTATTTAAGTAAATTTTAAAAAAAAATTAGAATCAATAATAATAGGAATATTAGGAATATGTTAGTAATAATTATTTTAATAATAATTATTTAATATTAAGAATATTTTAGTAATTTAAAAAAATTTAGAACCAATAATAATTTTAGTTAAACATATTTGATATTGGGGGTATTTAAGTAAATTTTAAAAAAATAAAATCAAGAATAATTTTATTTGAACATATTTAATATTAAGGGTATTATAGTAAATTTAAAAAAATTAGAATCAATAAACAATTTAGCTAAAAATATTTGATATCAGAGGTATTTTAGTAAATTCTAAAAAATAGAATTAATAATAATTTTAGCTAAACATATTTATTATTGGGGGTATTTTAGTAAATTTATTATTAAAGATATTTTGTAAATTACCCTTACTCATTAATATTTTAATTTGAATAAGTAAGGGTAATTTTGACATATTACATAATATAATATGACCAAGAAATTTAAACTCAACCAAATAAAAATTTATTCATTCTTAGGATTATTACATAACATTCCAAGACATTAAATTTTATAAACAAACATAGATATCTTATATTCTAAGTAATCTTATTCCTAGACATTATATTTCTTGAAATGACATTCCTAATAATAAAATTTAATCTTTGAACCACACACACCTAAAGAGATATGTTGATGTTGGGAAAAAAACATAGGAGTTTAATTAGTATGCATATCCACGTAATAAGATTATTATTAATGAAAATTTTTAAATTTTTAATAATTATAAAATAAATAGATTGAAATTTTATATTTATATTTTTAATTTATAATTTTATTATGTGTTCTTAAAATATAAATTAATTTAATTCAGAAAATAAATGAATAAATTATATTTTTAAATTTTTTCATAAATTTAAAGAATAGAGATAAAACACTTTAGGTGACAAAGAAATTGAATGCAGAGTAGATAATTTTCTTTTCTAAGGGGAAAAAATAGTGCAATGTGGTTGAATAAGTTGCTTAGGTTGATAATTTTTGGTTTATTGTTCTTTCAAGTTGAAATTATAAAACAATGAGAGAATGTGCGTTCAGTAATGTTGAGGCAAATAAGAAAATGTTTGAAAAACAATAGAAAATTAATCCAAAGCAGTCTAAAGTTATTTAAGTGATATTATATGTAATAAGTATGTAATTATATAAATTTTATATCCATAATATTATGAATGTTAAATTAAATAAGATAATTTTTAATTGATGCATGCATACCGAGATATAGAAATGTTATATAATAAAATGTATAATTTGTAAATAATTATACTATTATATGTTATAAAAAAAATCGACCATCAATAATAACTAATATATAAGAATACATATATATTTGGTATCTATAACGATTTTGATTGTATTATCATAGAAAGTTTAATTATTGGACTATAGTAAATTTAATTATTCTATTAAAACAGATTTAATTGTTTTGAGAATTAATTATTTTATTTTCGTGACTAACTTTTTATATTTTAAAATATTTTTATTTTTTAAAAAAGATAAAAATATATTTTTTGTCTATTTAACATTATTACCTTTGACTTTTGATTCAATTTTATGATAAGATACAAATTCATTTTTATATTCTATTTTCGTCACTACAACAAAAATATTTTTAGTGACAATTTTAGTGGCAAAAATATAATGCTCACCATATGATTTATTTAACTTATATTTTTGCGATAATTATATTTCTTCTCAATTTTAATAGGAGAATATCATGTGACACATTTGGTAATGAAATTAGACAATAACTAGTACCTGTAATAATATTACGGAAATATATTTTTTTTTTAAATTACGGCTCACTTTATTATGACAGTATAGATTATGCATGGTACAAAAGATTTATAAAATCAAACTACTTTTACAAAAAAAAAGTCGTAGGTTGACAAAAGTCTCTGGCTAAGAAGACCAAAGTATTTATAGATAAAAATCAAATAATAAGATTTTTAGATATTATTTTTATATAAAAATCTAATTTTTTATTAATAATTAACTTTAGCATTCATTGTCTAAAATTTAAAACAATTTAACGTATATACTTTTACATTTAATTAGGTGTTAACTATTAAGTCTGTTGCACAAATAGAAATAATTAATTTTTATACTTGTTATTTAAAAATAATTTTTTTTTCTCTATGTATATAAAATTATAATTAGATGTTAGCATAAAAAATTATGCTGATAGTTATAAAATTAACCCAAAATTAATTTTTTTTAAAACAATTGAATCTTGATTCTAACTTTTAATTATAACATTAATATTCTCTCTAAATTATATGTAATAAATATTTGAAAAGAGAAATAAAAATATAAATTAAAAAGACAAACGGTGAAAATTTAAAACTAAATAAAAAACTAAAAAACTATATATAATAACAATAATAATATTTTTTATTTAAATTATATTATTTTGTTAATTTTGTTCTATAGAAGAGAAAGATAGAAAAAATAGAGTAAGAGAAAAGAGAAAGAAAGATAAAGATGAAGAATGAGAGTGAGAGGGAGAATTTGTTAATTTTGGAAGAAAAAATTTTATTTTAATTGTAAAAAAATATCAGATGACATATTTTGATTTGTTAAATTACTAATATAAAATATAAATTATATATCGAGTAAAAATAGTAGAGAGAAATAGAAAAATGGAGAGAGGTAGACGAGAGAATTTAGGAAGGGAGTTTATTAATTTTAAAAAAATATTTTCTCTCAATTTTAATAAGAATGTCATGTGACACATTTGATTATTAAATTAGATAGTGATATATGATACATAATATAGATATATTTCAATTTCAATTTTAATTTTAATGCAATTAAAGAATATCATGTTGTATATTTTGATTGTCAAAATAGTAATTAGTCATTGATACTGATAATGATATATAAAATATATAGAGCGACTGAATGAATGAGTGAAATAGAGAAAGAAAGAGGGAGGAGGGGAGAACTCTTTAATTTTGGAGGGAAATATTTGATTTCAGTTGCAATGAGAGAGTGACATGTGCCACGTTTTGGTTGTAAAATTAGTAAGGAGGGGGAAAGATTCTTTAATTTTGGAGGAAAAGATTTAATTCTAATTACAATGAGAGAGTGATATGTGGCACATTTTGGTTGTAAAATTAGTAAAGAGGAGAGGTGAATTCCTTAATTTTGGAGGGAAAGATTTGATTCCAATTACAATGAGAAAGTGGCATGTGGTATATTTTGGTTGTAAAATTAGAGATATATAATAGATATAATAGATATAATAGATATATAAATGTATAATAAATTATATATAGAGTGAGAAGTGTAGAGAGAAATAAAAAAAAGGGAGAGAGTTGGATGAGAGAATTTAGGAAGAGTTTATTAATTTTAGAGGAAAATATTTTTTCTCAAGTTTAATAAGAGTGTCATGTGCCACATTTTGTTATTAAATTAGATAATAATATGTAATATAGCTATATTTTAATTTTAATTTCAATTTCAATGTAATTAAAGAATGTCATGTTGTACATTTTGAATGTCAAATTTGTAATTAGTCATTGATATTGATAATGATATATAAAAGAGATGGAGTGGTTAAAAGAATAAGTAGAAGGATAGATAAATAAAGAGGGAGGATGGGAGAATTTTTTAATTTTGGAGAGAAATATTTAATTTCAATTGCAATAAGAGAGTCACATGTAACACATTTTGGTTGTAAAATTAGTGGAAAGGAGGGAAGAACTCTTCGATTTTGGAGAGAAAGATTTTATTTTAATTGTAATGAGAGAGTGACATGTAACACATTTTAGTTGTAAAATTAATAGAGAAAAAAATAAAACTTTTTAATTTTAAAAGAAAAAATTTAATTTTAATTATAATAAAAAATAATATATAACATATTTTGATTATAAAATTAGTAATATATAATATATAGATAATAGATTTCTATCCCTGACACTACATCTTCGACGTAAGAAACTCAACAATCACTACACCTGTAGAGGAAGCTCATCCTGGCTTCCTTTCCCCTCGCTTCCATTTGAGTCTACTACTATTATTGCATACAAATCGTCTATACATTCCTGTTCACCTTTTTTGTTGTATAATGATAAATTTGTATTTGTGATTTTGGATGCATATGCAAAACTAAAAAATCTGAATGTTTGTAAATAATGAAGTTGGACGTTGGAAATTAAGTGTTCAAAAATATAGATTTGAATGTTCAAATCAAATCATTGCGCAGGAAAAGATTATATCAATTCAGCAATTGTTGGAAAAGTTACAAGTTCCTCAGTATTCGTCCAATGAGTTATTGTGATAATCTGAGCACATGCCACTTGACTGACATTCGAGTGTTACACAGCTCCAAACACTTGGAAGCAGACTTACATTTCATTTGGGACTAACTAAACTACTCTCCATCACTTTATTTGATAGAAAATACTATTTGTATACTAAAATTAGCTACTAAAAATAGTCACTAATATATTTGTATATAAATACACGTGTTAATTTATTTTTAATATATTTTAATATAATTTTATACTAATGACTAATTTTAGTAGCTAATTTTAATATACACATAGCATAGTTATTACTTGATAGGTTTAAGTCCAAGCTTAGGTCGGAAATAAAAACCCACCAACGTGAGGGAGTATTAAGGACAATGAGCAAAGTGGTGTCTAGGATGGTTAGTTAGGAACTGAAACTATAATCAGGCACGGACCCAGTAATAATAACGAGGGGTACTTGCTTCCACTGTATTTTTAACTTTTTTTTCAAAAAAAATAGTTATATATAATGTGTGGCTGAATAATTTAGATATGAAAAATATTGTGGTGTATTGGCTGAAAATGGAGATACTGTGTGTATTACACACAGGTGGACGTGTCAGATGAAGGCACAACATGCAGGGGGCATGGTGCCTGAATCACGTGGGGGGGCGTGGAAGGTAGGTGGTATGGTGTGGTTCAGCCAACTAGGCAACACGCAGGGGGCATGCTTAGTCAACACGCAGGGGGCGTGCTGACGTGGCAAAGGCGGGTTGGCTTGGAGGGGCTGTGATGAGCGGATAATTTATACGCTTTTTGGCATTGTTTTTATGTAGTTTTTAGTAAGTTTAAGCTACTTTTAGGGATATTTTCATTAGTTTTTATGTTTAATTCACATTTCTGGACTTTACTATGAGTTTGTGTGTTTTTCTATGATTTCAGGTAAATTCTGGCTGAAATTGAGGGACTTGAGCAAAACTCTGAAAAAGGCTGACAAAAGGACTGCTGATGCTGTTGGAATCTGACCTCCCTACACTCGAAATAGATTTTCTGGAGCTACAGAGCTCCAAATGGCGCGCTCTCAATGGCGTTGGAAAGTAGACATCCAGAGCTTTCCAGAAATATATAATATTCCATACTTCATTCGGAAATTGACGACGTAACTTGGCGTTGAACGCCAAGTACATGCTGCTGTCTGGAGTTAAACGCCAGAAAAACGTCATGATCCGGAGTTGAACGCCCAAAACACGTCATAACTCGGAGTTCAACTCCAAGAGAAGTCTCAGCTCGTGGATTGATCAAGCTCAGCCCAAACATACACCAAGTGGGCCCCGGAAGTGGATTTATGCATCAATTACTTACTCATGTAAACCCTAGGAGCTAGTTTATTATAAATAGAACATTTAACTATTGTATTAGACATCTTTTGACAGTTTAATCTGTTGACTGTTTAGCCTTGATTATTCGGTCTCTTGATCACTCAGGGGGCTGGCCATTCGGCCATGCCTGAACCTTTTACTTATGTATTTTCAACGGTGGAGTTTCTGCACACCATAGATTAAGGGTGTGGAGCTCTGCTGTACCTCAAGTATTAATGCAATTCTATTTTCTTCCATTCAATTCAACTTGTTCTTATTCCAAGATATTCATTCGCACCCAAGAACATGATGAATGTGATGATTATGTGACGCTCATCATCATTCTCACCTATGAACGCACGTGATTGACAACCACCTCCGTTCTACATGCAACCGAGCTTGAATGTGTATCTCTTAGATTCCCCAACAGAATCTTCGTGGTATAAGCTAGATAGATGGCGGCATTCATGAGGATCCAGAAAGTCTAACCTTGTCTGTGGTATTCCGAGTAGGATCCTGGGAATCCGGAAAGTCTAACCTTGTCTGTGGTATTCCGAGTAGGATTCCGGTAATGAATGACTGTGACGTGCTTCAGACTCGCAAGTGCTGGGCGTTAGTGACAGACGCAAAAGAATCAAGTGATTCTATTCCAGCAGGAGCGGGAACCAACCAGTGATTAGCCGTGCTGTGACAGAGCGCGTGAGCGTAGTTTTCACTGCGAGGATGGGATGTAGCCTTCGGCCAGTGTGATGCCTCCAGACGATTAGCCATGTGAGTGACAGCACAGAGGACCATTTTCCAGAGAGGATACAAAGTAGCCATCGTCGAACGGTGAACCCCTATACGCAGCTTGTAACACCCTAATATTCAAATCCTTATGCTCGAGTCATAAGTCAATGATATTACGGTGGTACGACTCTCAGGTGGATTTTTAATATATAAATATAGTTAACTTCGAAAGGAGTATTAATCGAGAAGCCTGAAAAGAGTAGAAATAAAATCGCGAAGACGTATCACTCACGTTTCGACAACGAAAAGTTAAACTGTGAAGCCGAAAGCGATAAACGGACAAGGCATAAAGGAGATTAAGAGATAGATAACGGATAGATATATATAACATAAGTAATAGCCACTAGTCGCGACCCGCGAAGTTTAGGCCGGCTAGGGTACAGTATGAAAGTAGTTGACAACAGTACATCCTAATCTCTCCCAAAGGAAACATAAGAGCCTCTATAGGCAAGTTCCAAAAGAGTTCAACACATAATATAATCTTTTCAAAACAAAGGTGGAGAGATTCTAAGCAAAACACAAAGTAGAGAAAATAAATATCTTCGCCGTCTCTCAGACCAACCACAGCTCACTTCTGAGCACCTGGACCTGTATCTGAAAAACAAGAGATGTATACGGAATGAGAACCCCGGGCCCATGGGTTCCCAGTACGGTAAAAGTGCCAAATAAATACAATGCACTGCAATAAAAACTCACTAAGCATCCTAAACTCCTTTTCACCAAGTATCCAGCCTAGATTCTCACTAATCCATAATTAGGCATCTGACGTAAGGGGATACTAAATCTAGTTCATATTACACATGTTTCCTAATTCGCTGATTCTTCCACGAATCAGACTCAGAATCATAGGCAAAACCATTACCAGTTGTTCTGCCTCAGCAACTCTATATCAATACATCATACCCTCGCCTGGAGCTAGTGAAATCACATCACTGCGTCTACCCATGGGGCTCAAATGATCTCATTCAAAAATCATCATCATTATGCAATCGCATTATCAATTCATCTCATCAAGAACAGCCCCCAACATCCACCGACACCATCATGAAGGATCTCTCAGTTGTACAAACACAAGCAATACAGACAAGTAATACACAAATAAGGTACAAGTAGAACAAGTAGCATGTAATCAGGTAACATAGCATATATGATATAGAAATCCAAAACAAATAGGCAAACCCAAACAATTCAAACATATGCAAATGATGTATGCCTGTCCTATGGCTGATGATATCATCTGTCGATTATATAGCCAACCCGACACGTCCTGGTAGCTAACCATGGACAGAAACACCCCTTGCGGAGCAAGTAGGTTTGAGCTACAACCCCCTTGCTACTACCCGCTCAGCCCAGAGCCAGTGGAACAACCACTACTGCGGCTACTACCCAGGCGGGTGTTTAACAGCTCAACCTGGAGCGAGTGGATTCACCACTACTACCGCTACTACCCAGGCGTCACAATCTCTGACCTGGAGCAAGTGGGACGAACCACAACCCTTGCTACTGCCCAGGTATCTTAAGCATTAACCCGGAGCAAGCGGGACGAACCACAACCCTTGCTACTGCCCAGGTATCTTAAGCATATATTCATTCAATCTCAATTCAAATTATCAATCCTCATTGTTATCAAATCTCAAACATTAACCTGGAGCAAGTGGGACGAACCCCAACCCTTACTACTACCCAGGTATCAGAATTACATTCATTCAAAACTCTATAATTAACTCATTTATCATAAACATCCTTTTCCGTCTCATACCCGGAGCAAGTGGACAACGCCACTGCCTACTACCCGGGTTTACACATCTCATTTCAACATTTTCCATTATTATCCATTTAACACATTCATTCATTAATCATATATGCAATTATTCTCAGCCATAATCAATAATGGCTTTGCCGTGACCCGGCAATAACTCAGCCATCCGGCTCATGGTCCAATCAAGAACCAGCCATTTATCAATAAATATAGCCCTTCGGCTCATGGCATACACGGTACTCCCACCGTCATCCTCCATATCTCATATAATCATCGTTGATCATCATTGATCATAACTTTTCCCCTTGCTTCACTCGCAAGTTACCACATCCCCTAACTCTTTTCTCATTGATAGGCATATCATAATGATTTAACACATAAGGGGTGAGATCAGAGGCTTAAAAGTATGAGATTTGGCTTTTAAAACTCAAAAATCAACTGTGGGATGAAAACAGGGCCACGCGTACGCGTACACCACGCGCACGCGTGGATGCCCACAAAGCTCATCAACGCGTATGCGTCATACACGCGGACGCGCGGATTGAAACACAGCCAGACGACGCGTAAGCGTCAGCCACGCGTACGCGTGGGTGCATTTGCGCCCCAGGCACAAAACTGGCTCAACTCTCGGGAAAATGGCTGGGCATTGGGTGCAGCGCATCGTCGCGCACGCGCACACCACGCGCTCGCGTGGATGGTGCCTTCTCGAAGAACGACGCGTACGCGCCAAGTGCGCCTACGCGTGGAGGGTCATTCTGCTAAAAAAATTTCTAAGTTAAAAGCTGCAGAATTCACATATTCAACCCCCAATCTTCCGACGGACATAACTTCCTCATTTTAAATCGTTTTTCACCCGTTCTTCGAACGGCATGGACATCCCAGATCCAATTTCATTTCTAAACAGATTTGGCACAAAACAGAGATCCGTAGTCCAAGTTATGTCCCGTCAAAGTATGCCCAAAAACCATGTTTTCATATAAAACCACAAAGTGCCATTTTCAAAACAAGTCATTTTCAACTCTTTTCAAAATCAACCAAAACATGCCAATTTCAACCCTTTTTGAAACCAATCAAAATATACCAAAATCAACATCAAGCCTCCTCAACTCATACATTAACACCTTACTACAATTCACAAAACCGCCATATAACCATCTTTACCCATTTCAAACAAATGGCTAAATTACAAACATATCAACATGTCATACATCCTTCCTCATCCCAATTTCCAACAATACTATTTCCAATCAATCATCATTATACATAACCAATATCGTACTCACTATTACGTGGTTTCACCCCCAAATCAACCTTAATCATTCCACAAGCATATATCACAACATACATATCTCTCATGCATTATCATACCATCAAGGCATCAATAATCATACTCACATATATGACCATATAATATATATCAACCAAAATCAAACATACTTCATCTATACAATTTCACCCAAAATTACCGATTTTCACACTTCAACTCCTCAAACCTCATTATTCAATAACCAACCCAATCATTCATATATTCATTATATGAAATTCATCCAATCACTTGTGTCATCATACAATGCACACATCAACTTACCTCCCTTACCTCTTTCCGGCCTCCGGCCCAAAATTTACGGCCTCCGGCCAAATTTCACAATTTAAATACATAAACCACAAATTAATACTCATTACCCAATACATCAAATTTTCAATACACCAAGCATACAAGGCCACACAATTCTCAACCCAATCATCAATTCACATTACATACCAACTATGCATATTAGCATCAACCATTTACACAATCCAAACTTAATCCTAGGGGCATCTAGCCTAGGAATTCTCATCACACCACACGGTACTTAAATGAAACTTAAACCGTACCTCTTGTAGCCAAATCAATTGAGCCTCTTCTTTGAAAGTCTCCACCAACCTTAGCCCCAAGCCTCACCAAAGCTCCTCAAACAACACCAATCTCCCATTTGTACACCAAAACCATCAAATGCACTAACATAACCAATATTACATACATACATCAACCTAGGGCTCATAAAAATGACAAATCACAAGGGTTTGAGCACTTCTTATCTCAGCCCATATGAAGTAGGGATATAACCCACTTAGAATCCATGTTGGAGTATCCCTAAACACCCAAAATCACAAGATTTCAACACTAACTTCCCAAAAACGTGTAACAGTGGGAAATTTCGAAAACTGGACAGAGATGAATGGAATACTCACCACAAAACTTAGATAGAATTGTAGAGGATGAGAAGAGCGACGCGTGGCCGCAAACGGCTCGTCAATCGGAGCTCTGTAGCTCAAGTTATGGTGGTTTGAAGATTAAAGAGAGTTAGGTTTTCTCTCTTCTCTTCTCTCTTCTCTATTTCAGCGCCCCAACCTCTCTTTTAGGGTAAAATGAGCTGAAATGCTCATAACTAATGTTTATATATGTTGGATCTTGGGCCCACTTAGGCCCAGTTCACTTATTTTTGTCCGTTGGCCTAATTTTGGACCAAAACCTTTAAGATTAGCGCTCTAAATCGCACTTCAAATATTTCTACCTCCCCTAATTATAATTCCTCATTTCTTAATCTTATTTACTCATAATCAATTTTTTCAGCTGCAGTACCAGACAGGTCTCAGCCGGTACTGCCGATCAAAATTTCACTGCGCGCTTTTACGCAGAAAACTATGTCTTCCGACTCGAAAAAATTCACTGAATCCAAATATCATATTGAAATCATCAAATTCCAATTGCCAAATCTTCCAACCATATTCGCTCCTACTTAACTCATTATTTAATTAATTTCGGTTAGACCGGGTATTACATTCTACCCCCTAACAGAAATTTTCGCCCTCGAAAATTCCATCCATCCCTACGAGTACGCGAGCATAGTATGCCTTTATATCAAACACATAATAGTTCCAAGGTCCCTTTACTCTACGCGCTTCCGTTGCCGCGCTCTGATTTCTCTATCTCCAAGGGTCTCGGTCATTTGTTCAACGCCGACCAACAGCCTCGTTCCTTACTTTTACCGTCTTATCAACCCACACCCTATTAAATCTCATCAATAATATTGCCATCATCGTTAATCATAGCCATCATCCCACATCACTATAATCAATCAAAGCTTTCTTCGTTTTTAGAATTCAATGAGTTTGTACTAATAAGCTGACAAACTCTTATGAATCCGCTTCCCTTTAATAATCTATAAAAGCTTTCGAGACACATCTCTTTTGTTGAAGTTACTCAGATCAAAATCATTTTCAAAAACATGACCAAATACTCCTTCAAATTCTTGGGAAAATTTTCAACAGCACCTCCCCAAAAATTGGAGTTTACCACCCGTCACGGGTTCCCTCAAACCAATCTCAGTACCGCATCAGTATTGCAATTTAAAGGTCTCCAAACGATATCTCTGAAACCGATCATTACAAATCTTGATCAAAATCCAAGGTCACCATGACCAAACATCATAGCACTCATCTCTCGAACACAACAACTTGCACTCAATCATCATCTAAATCCGACTATGCATCAATGATAATTTCCTCATCCATTTCAGAACCATTAAGGCTCACCGCCGCAATTAATTCCAATTATCGAGAATCAGTATCTGTATAAGCTCACTAAACTTTTAAGTACTCAAAGCATAAAGCATTTTTAATTATATCCCACTTTTCCTTATTATTACCATACTATGCTAACGCTTTTAGCAAGCTTCCGCTATGCCACTTTGATTTCTCGTCAAGTATTAGCTCCATCACTTATTTTCTCAAGTACCCAACCACAACTTAGCATGACCGGCATTTTAAATCAACGTTTCCAAATCCATCATTTAGGACAATTCCTTATCTATTTAAATCAAAGGAACTAAAAGTCACGGGTTCAATCCGTTTCACCAAAAATCCAGAAATTAACCAACTATATAACAAACACAACACATCATTCTCAACAGAAAATCATTTACATCACAGGCATTTATCCATTTGTATTAAGGCAAATCCTTACTTGGACCATCCGGTTTGCTTCTCAGTCTAATATTAAGCTTGACATTCCCAGTTTTACTGTATAGGCGGTATTATAAAATCACGCACTGTCCTTTAAGCTTGATGATAATAATTACCTCAATCTTACTGTCGCAATCGGCCTGCATCCTGACTCTCTCCTTGTTGGCAATTTCTTGATACATGTCCTGGTAACCCGCACTTGTAACATACGCCTAACCCCAATCGGCAAGGCCTATTCGGGTGATGACTTCCACACCTCTGACAGCTCAGAACATTAAAAGTAGCCGCTGCCCGTTTTCCCTTACCATTCCTTTGGGACTCCTCACTCGTCGCAAAGTTATTCCGTCCTTGGGGAAAGTGTTGTATGTATCCCCTCTCATTAAACTCTCGATCCCTTGGTGCAAATCCTTGGTTGTACTCTCTATGACTTCCCTCCTCTGTAACCCTCCTTTTCACACACTCCTCAGCAATTCTGCTCTTATTCACCAACTCTGAAAAAGTTCGGATCTCCATTGGTCCCACTGAACTCAAGATGTCACTCCGGAGCCCTCCTTCATACTTAATGCATTTCCATTCCTCGAAGTCTTCCGGAGCTCCCTGACACATGCGGGAAAACCTGAATAGCTCTTCAAATTTGTCTGTATACTCAGATACGGACATAGCACTTTGCTTCAGCTGCAGTAACTCCAATTCCTTGGCTGTTCTGGCGGAATTCGGAAAGTACTTCTTATAGAATTCCACCTGGAAGGCATCCCAAGTGATAGGATCATTCCCCTGTTGCAGGAGACGTCGAGCCCCTTGCCACCAATGCGATGCTTCCCCCGTGAGCAGATAGGTAGCAAATTCAACACGCTGCTCTTCAGGCACCAACTGCGCTTGCAGTGCTCGCTCCATGACCTGAAACCAAGTATCAGCTTCAGTCGGATTGGCGGTTCCCTTGAACTTAGGTGGATTAACCTTTAAGAAAGTTGCCAGTGTCAACGGGCCCCGAGCTTCCCTTCCGCCATTGCCATTATTGTTTATCTGTTGCCCAAGAGCCTCCGCAGTGGCTTGCATAGCAGCAGCCATATTCTCCAACGCTGCCATAAGGTTTACCGGGTTATTCGGGTTGACTTCCGGTTCCTGTGTGCTAGTACGATCTCTCTCACGTCCCCGACTGGGTCCACGAGGCGCCATCTGGTTCCTATACACACCAAACAATCGATATCAAGTTGATCAGTCTCAATATCGGTAGTATAGTGCTTCAAAGTACCAAAGGTACACTCATGGACTTCATGCTAGATGTATCGGTTAGATACCCTAACTAGCACAGGCACAGACTCAGAGTATGCATTGAAGCATAAGCAGTTCCATCCCTCAGGCTCACGAGGACGAACTGCTCTGATACCATAATGTAACACCCTAATATTCAAATCCTTATGCTCGAGTCATAAGTCAATGATATTACGGTGGTACGACTCTCAGGTGGATTTTTAATATATAAATATAGTTAACTTCGAAAGGAGTATTAATCGAGAAGCCTGAAAAGAGTAGAAATAAAATCGCGAAGACGTATCACTCACGTTTCGACAACGAAAAGTTAAACTGTGAAGCCGAAAGCGATAAACGGACAAGGCATAAAGGAGATTAAGAGATAGATAACGGATAGATATATATAACATAAGTAATAGCCACTAGTCGCGACCCGCGAAGTTTAGGCCGGCTAGGGTACAGTATGAAAGTAGTTGACAACAGTACATCCTAATCTCTCCCAAAGGAAACATAAGAGCCTCTATAGGCAAGTTCCAAAAGAGTTCAACACATAATATAATCTTTTCAAAACAAAGGTGGAGAGATTCTAAGCAAAACACAAAGTAGAGAAAATAAATATCTTCGCCGTCTCTCAGACCAACCACAGCTCACTTCTGAGCACCTGGACCTATATCTGAAAAACAAGAGATATATACGGAATGAGAACCCCGGGCCCATGGGTTCCCAGTACGGTAAAAGTGCCAAATAAATACAATGCACTGCAATAAAAACTCACTAAGCATCCTAAACTCCTTTTCACCAAGTATCCAGCCTAGATTCTCACTAATCCATAATTAGGCATCTGACGTAAGGGGATACTAAATCTAGTTCATATTACACATGTTTCCCAATTCGCTGATTCTTCCACGAATCAGAATCAGAATCATAGGCAAAACCATTACCAGTTGTTCTGCCTCAGCAACTCTATATCAATACATCATACCCTCGCCTGGAGCTAGTGAAATCAAATCACTGCGTCTACCCAGGGGGCTCAAATGATCTCATTCAAAAATCATCATCATTATGCAATCGCATTATCAATTCATCTCATCAAGAACAGCCCCCAACATCCACCGACACCATCATGAGGGATCTCTCAGTTGTACAAACACAAGCAATACAGACAAGTAATACACAAATAAGGTACAAGTAGAACAAGTAGCATGTAATCAGGTAACATAGCATATATGATATAGAAATCCAAAACAAATAGGCAAACCCAAACAATTCAAACATATGCAAATGATGTATGCCTGCCCTATGGCTGATGATATCATCTGTCGGTTATATAGCCAACCCGACACGTCCTGGTAGCTAACCATGGACAGAAACACCCCTTGCGGAGCAAGTAGGTTTGAGCTACAACCCCCTTGCTACTACCCGCTCAGCCCAAAGCCAGTGGAACAACCACTACTGCGGCTACTACCCAGGCGGGTGTTTAACAGCTTAACCTGGAGCGAGTGGATTCACCACTACTACCGCTACTACCCAGGCGTCACAATCTCTGACCTGGAGCAAGTGGGACGAACCACAACCCTTGCTACTGCCCAGGTATCTCAAGCATTAACCCGGAGCAAGCGGGACGAACCACAACCCTTGCTACTGCCCAGTTATCTTAAGCATTGACCCGGAGCAAGCGGGACGAACCACAACCCTTGCTACTGCCCAGGTATCTTAAGCATATATTCATTCAATCTCAATTTAAATTATCAATCCTCATTGTTATCAAATCTCAAACATTAACCTGGAGCAAGTGGGACGAACCCCAACCCTTACTACTACCCAGGTATCAGAATTACATTCATTCAAAACTCTATAATTAACTCATTTATCATAAACATCCTTTTCCGTCTCATACCCGGAGCAAGTGGACAACGCCACTGCCTACTACCCGGGTTTACACATCACATTTCAACATTTTCCATTATTATCCATTTAACACATTCATTCATTAATCATATATGCAATTATTCTCAGCCATAATCAATAATGGCTTTGCCGTGACCCGGCAATAACTCAGCCATCCGGCTCATGGTCCAATCAAGAACCAGCCATTTATCAATAAATATAGCCCTTCGGCTCATGGCATACACGGTACTCCCACCGTCATCCTCCATATCTCATATAATCATCGTTGATCATCATTGATCATAACTTTTTCCCTTGCTTCACTCGCAAGTTACCACATCCCCTAACTCTTTTCTCATTGATAGGCATATCATAATGATTTAACACATAAGGGGTGAGATCAGAGGCTTAAAAGTATGAGATTTGGCTTTTAAAACTCAAAAATCAACAGTGGGATGAAAACAGGGCCACGCGTACGCGTACTCCACGCGCACGCGTGGATGCCCACAAAGCTCATCAACGCGTATGCGTCATACACGCGGACGCGCGGATTGAAACACAGCCAGACGACGCGTAAGCGTCAGCCACGCGTACGGGTGGGTGCATTTGCGCCCCAGGCACAAAACTGGCACAACTCTGGCACAACTCTCGGGAAAATGGCTGGGCATTGGGTGCAGCGCATCGACGCGCACGCGCACACCACGCGCTCACGTGGATGGTGCCTTCTCGAAGAACGACGCGTACGCGCCAAGTGCGCCTACGCGTGGAGGGTCATTCTGCTAAAAAAATTTCTAAGTTAAAAGCTGCAGAATTCACATATTCAACCCCCAATCTTCCGACGGACATAACTTCCTCGTTTTAAATCGTTTTTCACCCGTTCTTCGAACGGCATGGACATCCCAGATCCAATTTCATTTCTAAACAGATTTGGCACAAAACAGAGATCCGTAGTCCAAGTTATGTCCCGTCAAAGTATGCCCAAAAACCATGTTTTCATATAAAACCACAAAGTGCCATTTTCAAAACAAGTTATTTTCAACTCTTTTCAAAATCAACCAAAACATGCCAATTTCAACCCTTTTTGAAACCAATCAAAATATACCAAAATCAACATCAAGCCTCCTCAACTCATACATTAACACCTTACTACAATTCACAAAACCGCCATATAACCATCTTTACCCATTTCAAACAAATGGCTAAATTACAAACATATCAACATGTCATACATCCTTCCTCATCCCAATTTCCAACAATACTATTTCCAATCAACCATCATTATACATAACCAATATCGTACTCACTATCACGTGGTTTCACCCCCAAATCAACCTTAATCATTCCACAAGCATATATCACAACATACATATCTCTCATGCATTATCATACCATCAAGGCATCAATAATCATACTCACATATATGACCATATAATATATATCAACCAAAATCAAACATACTTCATCTATACAATTTCACCCAAAATTACCGATTTTCACACTTCAACTCCTCAAACCTCATTATTCAATAACCAACCCAATCATTCATATATTCATTATATGAAATTCATCCAATCACTTGTGTCATCATACAATGCACACATCAACTTACCTCCCTTACCTCTTTCCGGCCTCCGGCCCAAAATTTACGGCCTCCGGCCCAATTTCACAATTTAAATGCATAAACCACAAATTAATACTCATTACCCAATACATCAAATTTTCAATACACCAAGCATACAAGGCCACACAATTCTCAACCCAATCATCAATTCACATTACATACCAACTATGCATATTAGCATCAACCATTTACACAATCCAAACTTAATCCTAGGGGCATCTAGCCTAGGAATTCTCATCACACCACACGGTACTTAAATGAAACTTAAACCGTACCTCTTGTAGCCAAATCAATTGAGCCTCTTCTTTGGAAGTCTCCACCAACCTTAGCCCCAAGCCTCACCAAAGCTCCTCAAGCAACACCAATCTCCCATTTGTACACCAAAACCATCAAATGCACTAACATAACCAATATTACATACATACATCAACCTAGGGCTCATAAAAATGACAAATCACAAGGGTTTGAGCACTTCTTACCTCAGCCCATATGAAGTAGGGATATAACCCACTTAGAATCCATGTTGGAGTATCCCTAAACACCCAAAATCACAAGATTTCAACACTAACTTCCCAAAAACGTATAACAGTGGGAAATTTCGAAAACTGGGCAGAGATGAATAGAATACTCACCACAAAACTTAGATAGAATTGTAGAGGATGAGAAGAGCGACGCGTGGCCGCAAACGGCTCGTCAATCGGAGCTCTGTAGCTCAAGTTATGGTGGTTTGAAGATCAAAGAGAGTTATGTTTTCTCTCTTCTCTTCTCTCTTCTCTATTTCAGCGCCCCAACCTCTCTTTTAGGGTAAAATGAGCTGAAATGCTCATAACTAATGTTTATATATGTTGGATCTTGGGCCCACTTAGGCCCAGTTCACTTATTTTTGTCCGTTGGCCCAATTTTGGACCAAAACCTTTAAGATTAGCGCTCTAAATCGCACTTCAAATATTTCTACCTCCCCTAATTATAATTCCTCATTTCTTAATCTTATTTACTCATAATCAATTTTTTCAGCTGCAGTACCAGACAGGTCTCAGCCGGTACTGCCGATCAAAATTCCACTGCGCGCTTTTACGCAGAAAACTATGTCTTCCGACTCGGAAAAATTCACTGAATCCAAATATCATATTGAAATCATCAAATTCCAATTGCCAAATCTTCCAACCATATTCGCTCCTACTTAACTCATTATTTAATTAATTTCGGTTAGACCGGGTATTACACAGCTTGCCATGAAAAGGAGTAAGAAGGATTGAGTTGAAGCAGTAGGAAAGCAGGCGTTCTCGAGCCATACAGTATCTCCATTCGCCTATCTGAAATTCCCACTATTGATTTACATAAGTATTCTATCCCTTTTATTATTTCTATTTTATTATTAATTTTCGAAACCATAAACAAATTTAATCTGCCTAACTGAGATTTACAAGGTGACCATAGCTTGCTTCATACCAACAATCTCTGTGGGATCGACCCTTACTCACGTAAGGTTTATTACTTGGACGACCCAGTACACTTGCTGGTTAGTTGAACGGAGTTGTGAATTCAAATAGAGCCAATTATTAAATTTCATACAAGTACAAAGACAATAGATCACAATTTCGTCCACCAAGTTTTTGGCGCCATTGCCGGGGATTGTTCGAGTATGGACAACTGACGGTTCATCTTGTTGCTCAGATTAGGTAATTTTCTTTTCAAAAATCTTTTTCAAAATTTTTCTTTTCTTTTTCGTTTTTCCAACCATGTTTGTCGAAAAAAATTAAAATAAAAATCCAAAAAAAATTAGAAAATCAAAAAAATAAAAAAATATTTTGTGTTTCTTGTTTGAGTCTTGAGTCAATTTTTTAGTTTGGTGTCAATTGCATGCTTTTAAAAATTTTCTTGCATTTTTCGAAAACTCCATGCATTCATAGTGTTCTTCATGATCTTCAAGATGTTCTTGGTAGGTCTTCTTGTTTGATCTTGATGTTTTCTTGTTTTGTGTCTTCTCTTGTTTTTTATGTGCATCTTTGCATTCATATTTTCCAAGCATTAAAAATTTCTAAGTTTGGTATCTTGCATGTTTTTCGTTGCATCAAAAATTTTTTAAAAATATGTTCTTGATGTTCATCATGATCTTCAAAGTGTTCTTGGTGTTCATCTTGACATTCATAGCATTTTTGCATGCATTCATTGTTTTGATCTAAAAATTTCATGCATTGAGCATTTTTGTTGTTTTTCTCTCTCATAATTAAAAATTCAAAAATTCAAAAAAATATCTTTTCCTTATTTCCCTCCAAATTTTCGAAATTTTGGGTTGACTTAGTCAAAAATTTTCAAAATTAGTTGTTTCTTACAAGTCAAGTCAAAATTTCAATTTTAAAAATCTTATCTTTTCAAAATCTTTTTCAAAAATCATATCTTTTTCATTTTTTTATCATTTTCGAAAATTTCAAAAATATTTTTCAAATTACTTTCAAAATCTTTTTCTTATCTTTATATCAAATTTTCGAAAATATGCTAACAAGTAATGTGATTGATTCAAAAATTTGAATTTTGTTACTTTCTTGTTAAGAAAGGTTCAATCTTTAAATTCTAGAATCTTATCTTGTAGTTTCTTGTTAGTTAAGTCATTTTAAAAATTAGATCTTTTTTTTTTAAATATCTTTCTATTAAAACTTTTATCTTATCTTTTTATCTTATCCTTCTCAAAATTTTATCTTTTTCAAAATTTGATTTCAAAATATCTTATCTAACTTCTTATCTTCTTATCTTTTTGAAAATTTGATTTCAAATCTTTTCCAATCAACTAACCAACTTGTTGTTTGTTTCTTATCTTTTTCAAAACCACTTAACTACTTTTTCCTCTCTAATTTTCGAAAATATCTCACCCTTTTTTCAAAAATTCTTTTTAATTAATTAATTGTTTTAAATTTTAATTTTAATTACAATTTATCTCTAATTTTCGAAAATCACTAACCCTTTTTTTTTAAATTATTTTCGAAATATCCCTTCTCTTTTCTTCTTCTATTTAATTATTTAATTACTAACACTTCTCTTCACCTCTCTTCATCTAAAAATCCGAACCCATCCTTCTTCACTCTTCTCCCCTTTCTTTTTCTACTAACATAAAGGAATCTCTATACTGTGACATAGAGGATTCCTCTTTCTTTTCTTGTTTTCTTCTCTTTCATATGAGCAGGAACAGGGATAAAGGCACTCTTGTTGAAATTGATCCAGAACCTGAAAGGACTTTGAAGAGAAAATTAAGAGAAGCTAAATTACAACAATCCAGAAATAACCTTTCAGAAATTTTCGAACAAGAGAAGGAGATGGCAGCCGAAAATAATAATAATGCAAGGAGAATGCTTGGTGACTTTACAAAGCCAACGTCCAAATTTGATGGAAGAAGCATCTCCATTCCTGCCATTGGAGCCAATAACTTTGAGCTGAAACCTCAGCTAGTTGCATTAATGCAACAAAACTGCAAGTTTTATGGACTTCCATCTGAAGATCCTTATCAGCTTTTAACTGAGTTCTTACAGATCTGTGAGACTGTAAAGACGAATGGAGTTGATCCTGAAGTCTACAGACTCATGCTTTTCCCTTTTGCTGTAAGAGACAGAGCTAGAATAAGGTTTGATTCACAACCCAAGGATAGCCTGGACTCATGGGATAAGCTGGTCACTGCCTTCTTGGACAAATTCTTTCCACCTCAAAAGCTGAGCAAGCTGAGAGTGGATGTTCAAACCTTCAAGCAAAAAGATGGTGAATCCCTCTATGAAGCTTGGGAAAGATACAAGCAGCTGACCAAAAGATGTCCATCTGACATGTTTTCAGAATGGACCATATTAGATATATTCTATTATGGTCTCTCTGAATTTTCGAAAATGTCATTGGACCATTCCGCAGGTGGATCTATTCACCTGAAAAAAACGCCTGAAGAGGCTCAAGAACTCATTGACATGGTTGCAAACAACCAATTCATGTACACTTCTGAGAGGAATTCCGTGAACAATGGGATACCTCAGAAGAAAGGAGTTCTTGAAATTGATACTCTGAATGCCATATTGGCTCAGAACAAAGTGTTGACCCAACAAGTCAACATGATCTCTCAAAATCTGAATGGATGGCAACATGCATCCAACAGTACTAAAGAGGCTGCTTCTGAAGAAGCTTATGATCCTGAGAACCCTGCCATGGCAGAGGTTAATTACATGGGTGAACCTTATGGAAACACCTATAACTCATCATGGAGAAATCATCCAAATTTCTCATGGAAGGATCAACAAAAGCCTCAACAAGGCTTTAACAATGGTGGACGCAACAGGATGAACAATAGCAAGCCATATCCATCATCTTCTCAGCAACAGACAGAGAATTCTGAACAAAACACCTCTAATTTAGCCAATGTAGTCTCTGATCTGTCAAAGGCCACTTTCAGTTTCATGAGTGAAACAAGATCCTCCATTAGAAATCTGGAGGCACAAGTGGGCCAGCTGAGTAAGAAAGTCATTGAAACTCCTTCCAGTATTCTCCCAAGCAATACAGAAGAGAATCCAAAAGGAGAGTGCAAAGCCATTGACATAGTCAATATGGCCGAATGCACAAGGGAGGAGGAGGACGAAAATCCTAGTGAGAAAGACCTCCTGGGACGTCCCTCAAGCAAGAAGGAGTTTCCTATTAAGGATCCAAAGGAATATGAGGCTCATATAGAGACCATAGAGATTCCATTAAATCTCCTTCTGCCATTCATGAGCTCTGAAGACTATTCTTCCTCTGAAGAGGATGAAGATGTGACTGGAGAGCAAGTTGCTCAATATTTAGGAGCTATCATGAAGCTGAATGCCAAGTTATTTGGTAATAAGACTTGGGAAAGTGAATCTCCCTTGCTCATTAATGAACTGGATACCTGGATTCAGAAAATTCTACCTCAAAAGAAACAAGATCCTGGCAAGTTCTTAATACCTTGTACCATAGGCACCATGACCTTTGCAAAAGCTCTGTGTGATCTGGGGTCAGGGATAAATCTTATGCCACTCTCTGTAATGGAGAAGCTGGGGATCATTGAGGTACAACCTGCCTTGTTCTCATTACAATTGACAGACAAGTCATTGAGACAAGCTTATGGAATAGTAGAGGACGTGCTAGTAAAGGTTGAAGGCCTTTACATCCCTGCTGATTTCATAATCTTAGACACTAGGAAGGAAGAGGATGATTGCCTCATCCTTGGAAGACCTTTCCTAGCCACAGCAGGAGCTGTGATAGATGTCAACAGAGGTGAATTAGTCCTTCAATTAAATGGGGACTACCTTGTGTTTAAGGCACATGGCCATCCCTCTGTGACAAAAGAGAGTAAGCATGAAAAGCTTCTCTCAATTCAGAGTCAAGAAGAGCCCCCACAGTCAAACTTTAAGTTTGGTGTTGGGAGGCCACAACCAAACTCTAAGTTTGGTGTCAAGACCCCATATCCAAACTCTAAGTTTGGTGTTGGGACTATACAACATTGACCTGATCACCTAGTGGCTCCATGAGAGCCACTGTCAAGCTATTGACATTAAAGAAGCGCTTGTTGGGAGGCAACCCAATTTTATTTATCTAATTTTTATTTTATTTTATTTTATTGTTATTTTGTGTTTTATTAGGTACATGATCATGAGGAGTCACGAAAAAATCATAAAAATTAAAAACAGAATCAAAAACGGCAGAAGAAAAAAATCACACCCTGGAGGAAGCACAGGCTGGCGTTTAACGCCAGTAAGATGCATCTGGCCGGCGTTCAACGCCAGAACAGAGCATCATTCTGGCGCTGAACGCCAGAAACAAGCATGAAACTGGCGTTCAACGCCAGAAACATGCTTTACATGGGCGTTAAACGCCCAGAATGTGCACCACACGGCGTTTAAACGCCAGAATGGTGTGCAAAGGCATTTTACATGCCTATTTGGTGCAGGGATAGAATTCCTTGACACCTCAGAATCTGTGAACCTCACAGGATCCCCACCTACCTCGCCCTCTCTCTCTCCATTCATGGTCATCCCTTCTGTTTTTCATTCACCACTCACTTCTATCCACTCTTCCCCATAAACCCCACCCACCTTCAAAATTCAAAACTCTTTCCCACCCAAACCCACCCATATAGCCGAATACACACATCCCTCCATCTCATCCATATCTTCTTCTTCTTCTTCATCTTTTCTTTCTTCTCTTGCTCGAGGGCGAGCAATTTTCTAAGTTTGGTGTGGTAAAAGCATAGCTTTTTACTTTTCCATAACCATTAATGGCACCTAAGGCCAGAGACATCCAAAAAAAAAAAAAAAGAGAAGAAGAGAAAAAAAAATGGGAAAACAAAAGCTTCCACCTCTGAGTCATGGGAGATGGAAAGACTCATGTAAAGGGTTTATAGCTCAGTGGTAGAACATGTGGCTGCAAATCAAGAGATCCCTGAGATACCTCAGGGGATAAATTGTCCTCCACACAATTATTGGGAACAACTAAGGATAGGAACACCAAAATTACTAGGAATCATTCAACAGAAGCAAGGAAGAGACATAGAGGAGCTCAAAGAGCACCATTGGTTCTTCAAGAAGGCGCCACCCTCACTAAGGTGGACTCATTCCTTGTTCTTATTTCTCTGTTTTTTGATTTTTTTTATGCTTCATGTTTATTTATGTTTTGTGTCTCTACTTCATGATCATTAATGTTTAGTAACTATGTCTTAAAGCTATGAATAAAATCCATTAATCCTTCACCGCTCTTAAAAGAAAAATGTTTTAATTCAAAAGAACAAGAAGTACATGAATTTCGAATTTATCCTTGAATTTTATTTAATTATATTGATGTGGTGACAATACTTTTTGTTTTCTGAATGAATGCTTGAACAATGCATATGTCTTTTGATCTTGTTGTTTATGAATGTTAAAACTGTTGGCTCTTGAAAGATTGATGAACAAAGAGAAATGTTATTGATGATCTGAAAAATCATGAAATTGATTCTTGAAGCAAGAAAAAGCAGTGAAAAAGAAGAAGCTTGCGAAAAAAAAAAAGAGAAAAAAAAATAGAAAGAAAAAGAAAAAGCAAGCAGAAAAAGCCAATAACCCTTAAAACCAAAAGGCAAGGGTAAAAAGGATCCAAGGCTTTGAGCATCAATGGATAGGAGGGCCCAAGGAAATTAAATCCAGGCCTAAGCGGCTAAATCAAGCTGTCCCTAACCATGTGCTTGTGTCATGAAGGTCCAAGTGAAAAGCTTGAGACTGAGTGGTTAAAGTCGTGATCCAAAGCAAAAGAGTGTGCTTAAGAGCTCTGGACACCTCTAACTGGGGACTCTAGCAAAGCTGAGTCACAATCTGAAAAGGTTCACCCAGTTATGTGTCTGTGGCATTTATGTATCCGGTGGTAATACTGGAAAACAAAGTGCTTAGGGCCACGGCCAAGACTCATAAGTAGCTGTGTTCAAGAATCAACATGCTTAACTAGGAAAGTCAATCACACTATCCAAAATTCTAGGTTCCTAAAGAAGCCAATCATTCAGAACTTCAAAGGAAAAAGTGAGATGCCAAAACTGTTCAGAAACAAAAAGCTACAAGTCCCGCTCATCTAATTATAATTAATATTCATTGATATTCTGGAATTTATAGTATATTCTCTTCTTTTTATCCTATTTGATTTTCAGTTGCTTGGGGACA
This sequence comes from Arachis stenosperma, assembly GCF_014773155.1. Lineage (NCBI taxonomy): Eukaryota > Viridiplantae > Streptophyta > Magnoliopsida > Fabales > Fabaceae > Arachis > Arachis stenosperma. Next base: position 21,123,442 of record NC_080385.1, read on the forward strand.
AGCAACAATTTAAGTTTGGTGTTGTGATGAGCGGATAATTTATACGCTTTTTTGGCATTGTTTTTAGGTAGTTTTTAGTAAGTTTAAGCTACTTTTAGGGATGTTTTCATTAGTTTTTATGTTTAATTCACATTTCTGGACTTTACTATGAGTTTGTGTATTTTTCTGTGATTTCAGGTAAATTCTGGCTGAAATTGAGGGACTTGAGCAAAACTCTGAAAAAGGCTGACAAAAGGACTGCTGATGCTGTTGGAATCTGACCTCCCTACACTCGAAATAGATTTTCTGGAGCTACAGAGCTCCAAATGGCGCGTTCTCAACGGCGTTGGAAAGTAGACATCCAGAGCTTTCCAGAAATATATAATATTCCATACTTCATTCAGAAATTGACGACGTAACTTGGCGTTGAACGCCAAGTACATGCTGCTGTCTGGAGTTAAACGCCAGAAAAACGTCATGATCCGGAGTTGAACGCCCAAAACACGTCATAACTCGGAGTTCAACTCCAAGAGAAGCCTCAGCTCGTGGATTGATCAAGCTCAGCCCAAACATACACCAAGTGGGCCCCGGAAGTGGATTTATGCATCAATTACTTACTCATGTAAACCCTAGGAGCTAGTTTATTATAAATAGAACATTTAACTATTGTATTAGACATCTTTTGACAGTTTAATCTCTTGACTGTTTAGCCTTGATTATTCGGTCTCTTGATCACTCAGGGGGCTGGCCATTCGGCCATGCCTGAACCTTTTACTTATGTATTTTTAACGGTGGAGTTTCTGCACACCATAGATTAAGGGTGTGGAGCTCTGATGTACCTCAAGTATTAATGCAATTCTATTTTCTTCCATTCAATTCAACTTGTTCTTATTCCAAGATATTCATTCGCACCCAAGAACATGATGAATGTGATGATTATGTGACGCTCATCATCATTCTCACCTATGAACGCGCGTGATTGACAACCACCTCCGTTCTACATGCAACCGAGCTTGAATGTGTATCTCTTAGATTCCCCAACAGAATCTTCGTGGTATAAGCTAGATAGATGGTGGCATTCATGAGGATCCGGAAAGTCTAACCTTGTCTGTGGTATTCCGAGTAGGATTCCGGTAATGAATGACTGTGACGTGCTTCAGACTCGCAAGTGCTGGGCGTTAGTGACAGACGCAAAAGAATCAAGGGATTCTATTCCAGCAGGAGCGGGAACCAACCAGTGATTAGTCGTGCTGTGACAGAGCGCGTGAGCGTAGTTTTCACTACGAGGATGGGATGTAGCCTTCGGCCAGTGTGATACCTCCAGACGATTAGCCATGCGAGTGACAGCGCAGAGGACCATTTTCCAGAGAGGATACAAAGTAGCCATCGTCGAACGGTGAACCCCTATACGCAGCTTGCCATGGAAAGGAGTAAGAAGGATTGAGTTGAAGCAGTAGGAAAGCAGGCGTTCTCAAGCCATACAGTATCTCCATTCGCCTATCTGAAATTCCCACTATTGATTTACATAAGTATTCTATCCCTTTTATTATTTCTATTTTATTATTAATTTTCGAAACCATAAACAAATTTAATCTGCCTAACTGAGATTTACAAGGTGACCATAGCTTGCTTCATACCAACAATCTCTGTGGGATCGACCCTTACTCACGTAAGGTTTATTACTTGGACGACCCAGTACACTTGCTGGTTAGTTGAACGGAGTTGTGAATTCAAATAGAGCCAATTATTAAATTTCATACAAGTACAAAGACAATAGATCAAAATTTCGTCCACCAGGCAGCACGTGGGGGGCGTGCTGAGTCAGCACGCAGGGGGCGTGTTGACGTGGCGAAGAATGATTGGTCCAAGTATGCAACACGTGGGGGCGTGTTGAGTCAGCACGTGGGGGCGTTCTGACACGTGTTAAATTGTGATTGGCTGAGCCAGGCAGCACGTGGGGGGCGTGTTAAGTGCACCTCTCTATATAAGGCAGAGCTCGATAGTGTTTTGCATACTGAGTAAAATTTGAGTGTGTTGTGAGTGTTCTTTGAGGCTGTTGTTAGTGTAATGGAGGGCACCGCAAATTTGGTGGTGTATCGCAACAGTGAGATAATACATAATACTCATGAGGGAGTGAGGTTTGTGTCCCAGAATTCATTTTTATTTGTGGTTCCATGCACGATGATGTTAATGGAGCTACAGAACGGCCTCTGTCAAAGCATGGAGAATGGTACGTTAATGAAAGTGAGCAGAATTCTGTACCGGAATCCGGTTGTAGTTTTTGGTGGTCTAATACAGTTTGATATCATGCCGGTCACTGATGAAGCGAGTATGCAGAATATATTTCAAATTCACCGGCAGACTCAGATGCGACACCCACAGATTGAGTTGTACGTTGAGTTTGAAGCTGTAGAGGCAGTAGCGGTCCAAAATGATATAAATATAGATGATGATAGAGCTGCAGTGTACGAAGGAATGAATAGTGGCAGTGAAGAGGACTTCGAAGCCACCTATGAAGCCGGCGACAAAGATGAGGATGGTGATGTGGGAGTTGAGGCAGTAGCAGAGAATATAGTGGTTCATCCCTCGAGTAGTCAACCGATGTACGTACCACCTTTTATGCGTGAGTTGGATCTCAACGCCATGCATGTCCTGAGTTTCCGGAATATGCAAACATAGGTACATGATGACTAAATAATAAGTTTTTGTTAGTTTATACTTTGGATTGATCAATAAACGATGATTTCGGCTTTCTGTAGGCGTGGCTGATCCTGAGGACGGAGAGTTCCGGATTGGAATGGAATACAGTTCTAGAAAGTCAGTCGTCGCAGTAATTAGAAGTTTCACTATATCTAGAGGAATTGACTATGATGTGTATGAGTCTGAGCCACAGACGTTCTATGCAAAATGCAAGATGTACGGGCATGGATGTGACTGGCTTATCCGAGCCAGCTTGATACGAAAAAAAGGTTGTTGGGAGATATGCAGATACAATGGTAGGCACACGTACACGATCGGAATGATTCACAAGATCATTCCAAGTTGGACTCGGATACAGTTGCTGAGGCTATAAGGCCATTGGTCGAGACAGACCCGTCCATCAAGGTGAAATATATAATTGCGGAAGTCCAGTCAAGTTTCAACTATTCTATCAGTTACCGAAAGGCTTGGTTGGCAAAGCAGAAGTCCATAGCCAAAGTTTTCGGTGGTTACGAGGATTCTTACCTAGCCTTGCCATGGTGGCTCTCGGTCATGGTGCAGAAGATGCCTGGTTCAGTTGTCCAAATAGAAACACGACCACTGTACAACGCGAATGAGGAGGCGCAAGGTGTAAAATACTTCATCGTGTATTTTGGAGTTTTAATCTATGCATTAGGGCATTCAGGCATTGCAAGTCCCTGGTTCAGGTTGACGGCACACACCTATACAGAAAATACAAAGGTAGACTTCTAGTCGCTGTTTCACAATACGGGAACCAAAACATTGTGCCTATCGCCTTTGCCTTGGTGGAAGGGGAGACAGCTGATGCGTGGCACTTCTTTCTCAGGAATCTGCGAATGTATGTTGTTAGAAAAGACGGTGTGGGTATGATCTCAGACCGGCATGAGTCAATACGGGCAGCAGTTAATCGTTCCGGTAGTGACTGGCAACCTCCAAGAGCATGGTGGATTTTTGTATAAGACACATCGGCAGTAACTTCTTAAGGGCATTCAAAGTCCCTCACTTGCAAAAGCTTGTTGTCAACATAGGGTATTCAAGAACGGTGGAGGAGTACAATATCAACTATAAGAGGTTGGAAGAGCGAGGCGAGGCATATGCCAGGTGGTGCGATGCCCTTGGACTCAGACATTGGGTATTGGCATTCGACGAGGGACATCGATGGGGCCATCTGACAACAAACCTTGTCGAGTGCATTAACTCAGTGTTGAAGGGTGCCCGTAATCTACCTGTGTTGGCGCTGGTTCAAGCAACATATTATAGGTTAAATGAACTTTTTACGTGGAAGAGTGCCGAGACTCACGAACGCAAGCGTGCTGGATTTACGTACTCCGTATTTGCGCAACAGCGGATAGAAGCAAATATGCAACAGGCTGGGAATATAGTTGTGCACCACTTTGATAGACGAAATGAGGTGTTTGAGGTGCGCGAAATGACTACTGGAAAGGTGTTAGTTGTTGATCTTGCGCGACGGACGTGTGACTGTGGGCACTTTCAAGTTGAACGAATACCATGTCGCCATGTTATTGCTTGTTGTGCTAACCAGCGTCTCGATTGGCAGTTGTATGTGCATGATGTGTACAAGATGACGGAGGTTCGTAAGGTATATAGATTTGAGTTCACACCATTAGGTGATCCTGAGACATGGCCTACTTATGAGGGACCCACATTGGTCGTTAGTCCCGCCATGAGGCGAACGTCTAAAGGCAGGCCCAAACTGACCCAATACTTGAATGAAATGGACTCACGCGACATGCGTGGTCCTCGGATATGCCGTCTCTATGGTGATCAGGGTCATAGTCGGAGTAAGTGTCCTCAGCGTGATGGACCGAGTGGTGCTTGTTCGTAGTTTAATACGGTCATGTTTGTATTTTTTAATCTGCATTTTGTCAGTTGATGCTTTTGAAATTAGACGTGTTTGTATTTTTCAATTGAAGTTTACCCATTGATATTTTAATGTCCGCTTAATATTGTCATTAACTGATTTCCTTAAGTAAATATACAAAAAAAAGAACTACGGATTACATAAGTTAACAAACCAAACATTAAACACGATTTACATTAACTTAATTTTGAAAATAAAATATAAAAAACCTAAACCGAAGCTCACTTCTTTCCAATTAAGTAGTTCAGTCCCTTACCCATAATGCCCAAATCGAACCGCGATGGAGTATACCTATCAGGTAAATTTCGCTCCGTTCATAGGTCATATGCGTGACCTCGAACTGAGTCATCCACCCCCGAAGGTCCCGAACCACCTGCCTCTGTAGGAGCGGCCGACCCACCTGCATCTGTCGGAGCCGCCGACCCACCTGCCTCTGCTGGAGCAGATGGACCGGGGTTGAACGTGTCAACAACTGCGTATGTCCACTGGCGCTGGATAAAACCACTATCACATGACGCACTCCTTGACGTGTGGTCGGAAGTACGACCCTGCAAACCATGAGACATATCTACTGATGCCCTATCTGGATTAGCCGACACTGACGGTGAAGGGATACCACTAAAATCTAACCAGCCACCCAAACCAGCGTTGGTCCAATGCTGTAGTTGCTAATCTCTGTGTCCGTCGTTGGAGAAGTCAAACCAATCATGACCAGAAGGAATGGTAACTATGGGATCATGATGCTGGTCGGACTGACCCTTGTCACTGTGCTGAGAGTGCTGAGAATGGTGGCTGCCCTGAGAGTGGTGGCTGCCCTGAGTGTGATGGCTACCATGATTGTAGGCCGGTAGCTGTGGTATATAATAAGGAAACGGCTCAAACACTGTATGCTGAGGTGGCTGAAGGGTAGGTGGCTGTGGGGCAGGTGGCTGTGTATGATGAGGAGCGTATCCCGTCAATCTCAACAAATATCCGTAGGAGCGTACGTACCAATCCCGATACTCAACTGTCGAAAAAAATCCCAGATCGAAAGGGGGTGCAGATCCCGCAATCGACTGTATCACCTGTTGACCCACTCCACTATCCAAGGCCCATGCAAAACTATCCAGTAATGAAGCTGCACTCCGCGTAGAACGATGCAATGCTGGTCAAGTGGAATATCCCTTGCTGCCCGTAGAGGAGGTTGTATATATCCAAACTGACGCATCACTCGTCCGTAGGGTGCCACTCGACACACTCGAACAACAATAATAGAGCAACGATGTCACACACCTCAAGATGAGGATGCAACTCGTCCGGGACGATCAATCCGTCGTACGGCCGCCACTCAAACTGCCACAGTATTATTGGTATATTAGAACCCTAACAATAATGGTTGGAAAAATGGATAAGAAGAACCATAATTATTTACCTCCTGCATGTAGTCTATATCATGCTTGAATGTGTCTACGGTCTTTGATAACCACGCTGTGGTTCGTTCTAAATGACTCCACCTGAAACATTATTAATTGAAAATATTTAAATAACTCACCATAAGTCAAACATGCATCATGAATATAACACATGACTAAAATAAGACTTATTACCTCCTGGCAACTGGTATCTCGGCTGGTGGAAGGGTTTGTCTCGGTACGAGAGCAAGACAAGGTATTCGCTCCCATGCCCAAACAAACAACAGGTTCAGAGGACCATCCAACTCCTTTGTATCATATCGTGATGCAATGGTAGATATTTCGCATGGGCATATACGGTTGACTTGTCCGTGAATAGGGTCGATGATAAACCACTATTTTATGGTTTATCTTGTGCTCAATTGAGTGGTTTTTATCAAGCCTTTGCCCACTTATTCATATGATTTGCATGGTTTTACATTCTCCTTCCTGATTTTGTGCTATGATTGAAAACATGCTTCTTTGGCTTTTATTTTCTTTTATTTAATCTTCTCTTATTATCATTAGATGCCTTGATATGTGTGTTAAGTGATTTCAGGGATTACAGGGCAAGAATGGCTTAGAGGATGGAAAGGAAGCACGCAAAAGTGGAAGGAATACAAGAAGTTGAAGGAACTGCAAAGCTGTCAGCCTGACCCTCTCGCACTACAACGGTCATAACTTGAGCTACAAAGGTTCAAATGATGCGGTTCCACTTGCGTTGGAAAGCTAACGTCCAGGGCTTCGATTTGATATATAATTTGCCATAGTGGTCGTACTGCTAAGCGACGCAAACGCGTGCTCCACGCGGATGCGTCGCAGTGATGAAAAACCAGCGTGGCAGATTTCATAACCAGCGAATTCTGGGCTGTTTCTGACCCAGTTTTCGGCCTAGAAGACACAGATTAGAGGCTATAAAGTGGGGAAATCCATTCATTTATATTCATTCACTCATAATATACTTTTTATGGTTTTAGATGTAGTTTTTAGAGAGAGAGGCTCTCTTCTCTCTCTTAAGATTAGGATTAGGATTAGAATTTATTTTAGGATTAGGATTTCTTTTCACTTCAGGATTATTTCATCTTCATATCAGGTTTAATGTTCTTTTTATTTATTTTCTCAATTTAGTTTATGGATTTCTATGTTTAACTCAACTTCTTTATTTGGCTACAACTGTCCATGTTACATTTGATATCTTTATTAATTCATGATTTTGAGGTATTTCAGATCTAAGATTCTTATTTAACTTTTTATATTATTGGCTTTAATTGATTAACTGGAAGCTATTGAGTTATCAACTATTCATGATTGATTGTTATGTCGGCTAATTAACTGGAATTCCACTAACTCTAGTCTTTCCTTAGGAATTGGCTAGGACTTGGGAAATCTAACCGATTGGTTCACTTGACTTTCCCTTGCTTACGCAAAGGTTAACTAAGTGGGATTAACTTCCATTCTCATAGAAGTAACTAGGATAGGACTTCCGAATTTTCATATCTTGCCAAGAGTTTATTTTATAGTTAATTATTTTATTTTATTTGTCATTTAATTCACTTGTTCCTCACTTTCAAAACCCCAATTTACAAAACCCATAACCAATAATAAGAACATACCTCCCTGCAATTCCTTGAGAAGACGACCCGAGGTTTAAATACTCGGTTATCAATTTTAAAGGGGTTTGTTACTTGTGACAACCAAAACGTTTGTACGAAGGGATTTTCTGTTGGTTTAGAATCTATACTCACAACACGACTATATTTCTACAAATTCTTTACTAGCAAAAATTCTAACGTCAGTCGACCCTAACAAACAGAAGATCTGATATCTGACGTATCTTCTGATGGACTCCTCAGTGTCCAACGGCTCTGCGTCTTTGATACATCGAACCCAACCCAACTTTATATAGGACTTCGAAGAATGACTGACTGATGGCTCACGACCAAATATCGCTATACTCTGACTTTGAAGGAAATTACCACTACTATCTGTCCATCCACTGACAGGCTCTCCATCAATGGGTAGGCCGAATATATGAGCGACATCCTCTAATATCACTGTAACCTCACCGACCGGCAATACAAAGGTGTGGGTTTCTGGCCTCCACCTTTCAACCAGAGCAGCTAACATGGGGTGAAATCCTCTTATGACTCCAATTCTAGAGACGTGATAGAATCCCGTGGCGCATCAGTAGTTCTCCACCATCGAATTCCACGTCTGTGGCGAATCCAGTTTACGCACCAACAAAATCCTGTTAAGCTGCATCAACAAAGATATATGTTACATTAATTAAATAATAATCCTTATAAATATTTTAATAAACATTCACATATTTATTTTAATATCTTATTTATTAAAATATTTAACATAGCTTATCTATTTATTTATTTATTTATTAAAAAATTAATTTCTTTATTTATTTATCGAATAAAATATTTAATCCTTACGAAAAAAACTTTGCGATAACAATATTTAATAACATTTCTCATGTATTATTTAATAATCTTTATTTATCAAATTATTTAATTTTTTTAATTTTTTAATAACAATATATATTTTATACATTTTACATATTTAATTTATTATAATATTTATTTATTAATATACACAACATATTTATGTTTAAAAAGTCAAAATATTTTTTTTATTCTTGAATATATTTATAATAACAAAAATTAAGAAAATTATTAAAAAATTACACATATTCTTATTATTATTAACGTTTATTTTATAAAAGCTATTATTATATTGTTAAAATATTTATAAAATACACAAAATAATATTCTCATTACAAAATATATATACATAAAAAAATATCAATACATAAAAAATAAACTTTAAATACAGAAAAAAATTAAAATTTGCCAACTTACATAAATAGGATGATCTAAATAGTTGATAATATGTTCTTGGTTAAATTACACAGTTATTCCTTACACTTTCAGTGAAATTGTAAATTAGTCCCTACACTTTAAAAGTTTATAATTGAGTCCCTAAAGAAAATTAAAATTTGTAATTTAGTCCCTACCATTCAAAAAGTGTTTGATTTAATAGAATATTCTCAGCATATTTTCTATTTTAAACATGTGAGCTGCACATGTTTGATAACAGAGACCAATTTGTAATTTTAGTGAAAGTATGGGGACCAACCGTGTAATTTAACTATTTGAAAATGACAAAAAACTCCCTAGGCTATCTGAATCCACCTTGCCCCTCTCCAGCTCTCTCACTCTCACTTTCTCACTTTCCAAATCGATACCCCAACTCCAGCGCTCTCTGTCTCTCACCTCTATGGGTGTTCAAATCCAAACCGATCTAAATTAAATTGCTCATCCAATCCAATCTAAACTGAAAATCGATTGAAACCGCACTAATTCGGATTTGATTGGATTTTATTTCTTGCAAACCGCTGGATCGGATCGGGTTTCGAATCTACTTTTCACAACCAATCCAATCCAATCCAAACCGCACAACGTGTTATAATATTATTGTTTTATTATTATATTTACAATTATACTTATAACATATTCAATTTGTTATACATTTTTACATTTTTCATGTATTATTATTTAATAAATATTTTATGTTCAAAATGTGATTTATTTATTTATTTTAACTAACCTATAATTTTATTTATATTATTATATTATCGTTGGTTTTTTAAGATATTGTTAAGACTTGTTATGTCATTGTTGGTTATTTAAAATTTGATGTTGAGACTTGTTATATATATTTAATTTTTTTAATTTACAAAATCACAAATTCAATCCAATCCAAACTGCTCAAAATTGGATCAGATTGGATCGGATTTTTTTAAAAAAATCATCCAATCCAAACTACACCGTGAACACCCCTACTCACCTCGATTCACCGTGTCATGCCGGATCCACTGCATTTGTGCTCACGGGTCGGGTCTCGCCTCCTTCCTCCAACTCACCTCTCTCATCCAATGACTTTTTCTTCTCTTCCAATTCCGATACTGAACACCGATAAATGAAAGAGAACAATTCCAATCCAAAACATGCTCAAAGCGAGCAATTCAATGTCTAAGAAAAAAATAGCAACAAATCAACATAAAAAGAGTAACTCAATTTATCGGTGAATCCAATGCGCAGCGACAGAGGCAAAAGGCACGGCAATGGTGACCCGAGGTAATAAAGAGCGCTGGGGTGAGAGTGAGAGAGTTGGGGAGGGGAGGGGTGGGTTCAGATAGCCTAGCGAGTTTTTGGTCATTTTCAAATAGTTAAACTACACGGTTGGTCCCTATACTTTCACTAAATTTGTAAATTGGTCTCTATTGTCAAACATGTGCAGCTCACATGTTTAAAATAGGAATATGCTGAGAATATTCTGTTAAATCAAACACTTTTTGAACGGCAGGAACTAAATTGCAAATTTTAATTTTCTTTAGGGACCCAATTATAAACTTTTAAAGTGTAGGAACCAAATTGCAATTTCACTAAAAGTGTAGGGACCAACTGTATAATTTAACCTATGTTCTTCGGGCGCCATATAATTACGTACCATTTTTTTTAATCCCTTAAACTTAAATTTTTTTCACCGTATAAACTTTTAACTCACTACTACTCACTACTACTCACTACACTCTTCTCACCCTAAACCTATACACCGAGACAGCCCACACTTCTTTTCTTCTCTCTAATTTCTTTGCTTCAGTAGCTATTTCATTAACAATGGCCAAGAAGAATGCATACATATAAAAGAAGGAGAAGAGCTCGCTGGTTCCCGGAGGGGGGCTGTCCCCTACATGCAGGCAGGCTGTAACACGCCACCCGCGTGGTGCAGCAGCAGTATTGGAACTCCGCCGAATTTCTGCTGCGCTTTATGGGTCTCCAGGCACCACGCTCCCTGCGTGGTGAGTCAGCACGCCCCTGGCGTGTTGAAGGAGTGCCGCCACGTCGCAGGAAGCACGCCCCCGGCGTGTTGAAGGAGTGTCGCCACGTCACCACCTGCTCAGGCACCACACCCCCGGCGTGTTGACCATGAGTTCCATACTTCGGCAATACCCTTCCTTGGCCAATATCCAGCCAATACACCACCCCTGCATTCATAAGAAAAATAAACTATTTTAAATAATTTTAAATGACTCTACTATAAATAAACTAAATTTAATTGGCCAAATTTACTTTTTTTATTTTTTCATTATTTTGACTATTATTTAACATAATTAAATTTAATTTTTGTCCCATCACTCTTTTATTCATTTAAACTCTCTTCTTATTTTTATATTTTCAACCTTCTTTTGCTAATTCTTTTCTAATAGTCATCTTATCTTCATCAAAAGATAAATTTTAAATTCTCCGTATTTTTTTATATAGTTCTCTATGACTCTATATATCTTTCAATTTCATTGTTTCTCTTTTTGATATTTTCAATTGCAAATTTTAATTCAAACAATTATAGTTTAGGTATTAATCTAATATTTTATTCTCTTCATAACTTTATATATTTATTTTATTCTTAATTTATTCATCCTTATTACTTTATTTTTTATTTTTTGTTATATTATATGTACCTATGTTGCATATAAAATTTTAAAATGAATTGATTAATTTACTAATTTAGAATATATTTTTTATTTTTAAGAATAATAATAAAAAATATTTTACTTATAATACATAATTAAATAAATACAAAAAATCTTTCATCTAATATTATATCAAAATTAAATTCAAAAATATATAACAAATTTAATTATTTTAAAAAGAAAGAAAGAAAAAAATTGTAAATTAAAGATTCTATTATTTTATATAAACATATTTTTTATGTACAGATTTAAATTTTCTAATATTTATATATAACTTTAGTTTCAAATTATAAATATTAGTATATCATTAGGCATTAATGCGCCAACTATTCAGTTTTTTATTATTAAATATGTTCAAAAAAATTAGTAGAGATAACAAGTTATCTATAATTTAATTAAAATATTTTAAATTCAAGTTTTAGAAATAAAAAAATATTTTTTATAAATTATATATAATACATAATATGTTTTAAGAATAAAAGTATTCACTAATTTTTTTTCATTTTTACATCTTCATCTAATTAATAACATCCAATAAAATTTATTTTAATGTATATATTTTTTTTCTTACTCCTAAAATTTTTTGGATCCGTCACTGATTATTATCGGTTATGAATCTTGGAATGAGTGTTGAACTCTGGAGCTCTAGTCTTGAGTCACTGTGTGGATATATATTGGCATGTGGCTCTGGTCGGTATATTGTGATTTCATTCAATCAAACATAAGTGTTCTTTTCATCAATTCATACTTTCTATTCTCCGTTTTGTACTTACCTTGCTGCGACTCTGTCCGGGAGCTTTGAGCTCTTTCTAGCTTTGTTCAGTAAATCTCACAAACAGAAAGATCTCATCGTAGGAAAAAATATTGCTATGCTTAATCCAACAACCCACATTTTTAAATTTTGAATTCTTTTTAAATTGTTAAATTATAAAAGTTATAAAAGTTATAAATTATTTTAAATTGTTCAATTTTTCTGACCAATCTCGTCAACAGCAATAGATTAAATTTTTTTAATTTTTTTCAACAAAATTGTTTTGAACTTTTCTTCTTTTTGGATATACACACTCAAACACACTAAATATAGCTAGTGCTAGGCTAGGAATGGGAATCGAGGCAAACTAATTTGCCATTCACACTTTGCCTCAACCACGTTTCATTTATTTTATTAATTTTTTTTGGATAGGGATCCGAACCAACAGCCCAGCCCGGATCCGTGGAGCAGAATAATCAATCCCAAAAGAGGCCCGAGACCCACCCACGATCCCCACCCCCTACTATCCCCATCCCCTTTGCACGAGAGTCTTGTTGGGTAACACAGCAACTTCAAACTCCAACATCAAGACGAAATGAACGATACTTGAAGCACTTGTGACATCGTTGAAGGTCTAGTCCTTAACCAAGCCATGTTGTCTTGTAAGCATCAACCAGACTACAACAACAATGGCACCGACGGTAACACCCCGTCCTCCAGTAGCAGCAGTCGACGTGTTGTTGATTCACCATCTCGTTAATCGCATAGAGTCTTCGTCTTCCACGCCTCCTCACATCCTTCTATTTACATTCATTCCCTTCAGTATAGTTGTCCTCACATGCAACAGACAGAACCTCGCTAATGTACCAACAACAGAACCTGAAAACCCTAGATCAATGACAGTGAGCCCACCTTAGCGAATTCTTCCGTCAATGCAGCAACCCACCTAGCCCCCTCTGCCTCATCTCCAAACTCTGTCTGTGCTCCCGTGTTGTCACCTAGAGCATCGAGTTGTCCAGCACAGCATCTTAATTAGAACTCTCAGCTCCCAAATAGTTCCTGCCATCAGTCAAGATCTGTTTGCCAATCCTAAGACAGCAAAATTATCCTTTCGAAGAATGTTCCTAATGGACAGTGGCTTATACAAAATCCAATTCTGGTGGAGAGAATAGCTTCGCCACTTCATGTACTAATAAGTTTGCTTCTCTGGGCACCCAAGTAAAACCACAATATGGAATGCCTCTTACTAGATGTAGTATGTCTTCTAGTACAACTTGAATTTCTGCAATTGATGCATGTGATTTTAGTGCCTGAATGAGTATCTGATTATATGATTCTATGATAACTTTTTGCATTTGAAAATTTTGTGATATAATTAAAGCTGCCCTAACCGCTAATGCCTCCGTAGCTAATGATGAAGTGGCGGGTATGGTGGAGTTAATTCCAGAAAGGAAGGTTCCGTTATGGTCTCTGAATATCGCTGACGTAGCTCCCATAGATTGTGCTTCAACAAACGCTGCATCAATATTGCATTTGATCCAACCTACTGGTGGCGGTCTCCAAGTAACCATGCTGCCTGTTCTTGTTGCTTTAGTTAATTCCTTTGCTGGTTCCTCTACCGTTTCTGCAAATTCTAGTTCCATTAGTTTAGCTTTGCAAATCACCGTTATAGGATTAGGATAGTCTTCTGATATACTGCTAGATTTCTCATTTTCCACACCTCCCGAACCAGAAAACCAACCTTACTACTGCGAAGATCATAATTAGCCCCTGCATTCAGCCTCATTTTCCCTAGAAGATCCATCATCCACTTCCCAAAGGAAGAAACTGTTAAGGTCGTAGGGCAGCATTGAATTTGGGCTCCAAACCAAACTGCCCTTGTCCAGGGACATAGCAATAATGCATGCTCAGTGGTCTCTAGTTCCTGCAAACAAATAGGATAGATAGGGGTGTTAGTTATTCTTTTATTAAATAGATTTCCAAAAACAGGTAATATGTTATGCGATGCCCGCTATAAGAAGGTTATGATTTTTTGAGGAACTCTTAATTTCCAAATCTCCTGCCATAAATACTTTAAGCCTTCACTGGTATAGGGGTTATTATTATTACCGAAGCTCCTTTCATTCCTAGCAACATGATATTCCGTCTTGATAGTGTACTTGCCATCCATTCTGAAAGGCCAGCTAAACCTATCCTCCCTTCCAAAAAAACTTACTAGGGTTCTAATGATTTTATCGACCGAGACTCCATCAAAATACACCTTTAACTTATTCACATTCCACCACTCTCCCTCAAGAATCAGATCCTTCACAAACTTAATATCAAGGTTTCTAATCACAAGATCCTTATCCATGTTCATTATCCACTTATCTTCCAAGATTTTCACCCGCTCTTCTTTTCCTATCAACTATCTTCCATTTTTCAAAAGAAAACCTCTGTCATGAACAATACTTTTTCACATCCATGATGCTGCCCTTCCTGCCATAGCATCTTTAAAATCCTCCTCTGGAAAGTAAAAAGCTTTTAGTACCTTAACCCAAATAGCTTTAGGATTTTCCAAAATTATCCATGCTTGTTTTACCAAATGAGCTATATTCTGACTATATAAATCCTTAAACCCAATAGCTCCATCCTTTTTAGTGGCACATATCTTATCCCAACTCTTCCAATGAATACCTCTTTCCTTACCTGAAGACGCCCACCAAAATTTGGCAATTTTCTTACTAAGTCATTCACAAAAATCTTTAGAAAAAAGAACCACATTCATAGTATAGGCAGGTATTGCTTGAACTATTGAATTGATGAGGACCTCCTTCCCAGATTGATTAAGGAGTTTTTATTTCCAACCTGCTAGCATATCCACCACTCTGTCCTCAATCCAACTGAGAGCACTATTCTTTGATCTTCTCTAGTGCACTAGAAGCCCAAGATACTTACCTGGTTTATCCCAAGCTGACTGATCCAAAATCTCTTCTATTTCTACTCTATTCTGGTTTCCAAACGTGATCCCAGACTTGTCCAAATTGACTTTCTACCCTGAGGTTTCGGTGTACATGTTCAAAATAGTAATGAGCTGATAAATTTTCTCCTCACTATCTTTTGAGAAAAGTATACAATCATCCGCAAAAAGGAGGTGTGAAATAGCTGGTGTAGTATGGGCGAATTTAACTCCCGAAATTATGCCATCTTCTTTAGCCTTATCCATAAGAATAGTGAAAACCTCAGCCGCTATGATAAAAAGGTATGACGATAGGGGATCCCCCTGCCTAAGACCCCTCAGCGGCTCAATGGTCGTCGACAAAAGTCCATTAATCTTAATCTTATAACTTACTTGGCTTACACTCTTCATCAACATCTTCGTTCAATGCGGGTTAAACCCAAAGGCCCTTAGAGTTGCCTCTAAGAATGACCACTCTATCCTATCATAAGCTTTATTCATATCAATCTTAATGGCTAAGTTTCTGGAAGCATTCATCCCTTTTCTATTCAAATCATGGAACATTTTCTGCACTATAACCAAGTTATCTTGACTCAGGTGTCCTCCCACAAAAGCACTCTGGATGGGGATATGATCTTATCAATTATTTTTCTAAGCCTAATAACCAACACTCTAGAAGTAATATTATAGATAAAGTTGCAGCAACTAATCGGCCTAAGCTTGTTAAGGATTTCCGGGTGATTAGTCTTAGAAACCAAAACTATAAAGGTTTTCCTAACACTGCTTGGAAAATTTTCATCATGAAAAAAATTCTTAACTACATCACAGAGCTCTTTACCAACAATTGACCAGTACTTTTGATAGAAGAGACCATTTAGACCGTCTGGTCCTAGTGCCTTAAGACTTCCCAGAGTGAAAGTAGCCTCTTTGATTTCCTTATCAGTAACCTCCTCCATGAGCACCCCATTCATATCCTCAATCACTCTAACAAGAATATGGCATATGCAAGCAATCATATCTAAATTTCCTGAAACCTTAAAAAGATTCTGAAAGTGACCTACTGCTAGCTTGAGAATATCCTTTTTCCCACACACTCAATGTCCTGTAGAATCCTCTAATCTCTTTATCCTATTTCTATCTCTTCTTTGGATGGTGGAGGCGTGGAAGAAGGAAGTATTCTTGTCCCCAAATGTTAACCATTTCACCCTCGACCTCTGACCCCAGTATTTCTCCTCTTGTCTCCATAGTCTAGTTATCTCCAATTTAAGTCTGATGATCTCCTCTTGCTGAGTCTCTTTATAATCAGCTTCCTGCAATTGTTTGAGACGAAGCTTTAACTTTTCTATTTCAACATCTACCCTCTTAAAACTGACTCTACTCCATTTGACCAATTCCTTCTTACAATTTTGGTTCTTTGAATGAGATTTGTCCAGTGATCAGCCTCAGTATTGCCAGAACGGCTCCAACCTCTCCTTATGACAGTGTCACAGTCGGCATGGTCCACCCAGAATGCCTCAAATTTAAAATTTTTACTCCTTCTACCTCTAGGATTAACATTGAGTACTAGAGGAGTATGATCCGAACTAATAGGTGGTAAGGCTAAGAGCGTGGCATGTTGAAAAGCTCTTCTCCATTCCCAATTGACAAGAACCCTATCTAGCCTTTCCTTAGTAACACAACCATTCCTTTGATTACTAAACCACGTGTATTTCATCCCTTGTAGTTCCAAATCTAAGATAGCATTCTCACGTACAAAGTTTTTGAAAGATTCAATCTGACTACTCGGTTTAGAGTACAAACCTACTTTCTCATCTTATGAAATTACATTGTTAAAGTCTCCTATCAACATTCTTGGTTGTGCCAAATTACTACTTACAAAAGTTAATTCCTTCCATAACTCCTTCCTTTTCTTGTAATCTGGATGCCCATAAACAAAAGTAGCCTCCCACTCCCACTCCTTATCATTGTCACTATTAACTTTAGTTTTAATAAAATTATCGCACCAAGTATAAACATGAATATTTACATTACTTTTCCAAAAAATACAAAATCCCCCGGATAGCCCCCGGGACTCTACACAAAACATGTTGTCAAAATATAACTTTCTCCTAATTCTATCATAACTCGGTTTACTAGCTTTAATCTCCATAAGGAACAAAATGGACAGCCTGAGAGATTTACAGATGCTTTTTAATTCATGCACTGTCGAAGGGGCCACCATTCCTCAACAGTTTCAGCTGACAACAATCATGGCTGATGGTGGGGCATGTCAAGGCCCGCCTCCTTAGCCATGTGTGTTTCAGCATCATTTTTGTACTTCTTACCTGGTTGTTGCATACTCATTTTCTTAGATTTCTTCATTTCCTCTTCATAATCTACATTGATGCCTAAATCTCTTTTCTTTTTGAGGTTTAGATGTATTCCTAAGTTGTAAGCCAGCTCCAAAGCCCACATGAAATTATTCCTCAGTTGAGGTTTTGCAGTGCTATCCTCTTCCATATCTTGCTGATCCTCTGCTAGTTCAATGAAATATTTCTCCCCATTTTTCATCCTCTGAATCATGGTTCTGGTACCTATAGTGACAATTCTTTTTATTTTTGGTTTTTTCCAGTAACTCTACAGCTCATATGCATTTTGACTGATACAATATGTCCCCCTCACTGTTGGTTCCAGCATTTCATCATTGAGTTGATGGTTTTGCTGAGTCCCCTTCTTGCCAAAGAGCTTATTCAACTCTTCTCTGATTGTTAAACACCTGTTATTGTCGTGGCCTCCTTCCTTTACCTCGGCTTGCGCAAGGTGCTGACGCCCCTCACCATTCCGCCTAACATCCCAATTATCTTCTTCTGCCTCTTGAAGCATATCCTTCCCTTTCCTCATCCTGTTTATGAAGTCTACTGGTTTCTCACCCAAACCTGAATGATTCTCTTCATAAATAACACGCCTAGTTGATAGACTTACTGATTTGTGGTCAATCTGCTCCCTTGATCCCTGGCTCTCTCTATGACTGACTTTTGTTTGCTCTAGGTTACGCTTAAAAATTATTTGAAACCCTCTCCTGCTCTGTTCCTCGTACAACTTTCATCTGGCCATTTTTCCTTCGAAGTCTCCATTCTCTCACGCTCTCCGTCACACGCTTATTTATCATCCTTCGACTCCCTGTTTTCGTCATCTTCCCGCTGCTTTGCACCCCCGGCTGAAATGCTTACCTTGGTTTCAAAGGGTTCCAACATGCCGTTGCCATTGGATTTTTGCACTCCTTCTTATTATGACCAAGGATTCCACAGTTTAGACAATAGCTATCCTGAATCCTTTCATATTTTAGATCAACCCATAAAAAGGTTCTCTGAAGTTACCTTCACCCTCAAAAAGTTTCTTGAAGGACATTGTTCCATCTTGGGTTTTCCGTTTCCATCACAACACCTAATCTCTTACCAATAATCTCAGTTGTTTTCATCGTTATGTAATCAAGCGGAAGCCCATGTATTTGTACCCATAATTCCATATATTTGTGGTCGACATCATAAACTGACTGTCTGTCATTCCATATTTGCATGTTAACAAGATTTCTTCTGATGCTCCAATGTCCTCCTTTGCGTATCTGAATACTCTTGCTAGTATCCTTGAAGCTGATGAGAACCTTGTGTCTGCCGATGTCTAAGATCGCTACTCCTTTCGGATTCTCCTAGATTCCCAAAAGCGCTGCTTTACACATCTTGAAGCTAATTTCTTTGTCGGAGATAATCTTACCCACCATATTCAGATTTCCTTCAACAAAGCTATCATCATAATTTGATTAAGACGAACAACTTCACTCTCGGTAGACTGATCGCCTTCTTGAGAGTAAAGAAAACAAATTGCCGTAGAGAATGAAAGATGAACTAAAGACACTCCTTAAGAGAGGAAGATTCTCCTTGAGAAAGATAAGGTGGTCATCACCGCTCTTTTTAGCAACTGTCGATATTTATTTTATTATTAAAAAAATCATGTAATAAGTTCTTTTTTTTTTGTACTGGGCCAAAGAAAAATGTACCAATTGTAAACTTGGGCTAAAACTATAAAAGAAACATATGAAATATCTAGTATTAAAAATCCAAAACTCCAATAAATGAAACATTCTGATAAAACTATAAAAGAAACATTCGAAAGTCATGCAAGCAGTCTTTTTAACGTAATGATCATAGTGAAAGGTTATGTGAATAATAATTGATTATTTTGATTTAAGAAATGATCCAAATTCAATTGGTTTGATTATTGATACCGTTGAAATGATTCATGAAGAGTGTTTTTTGTTTTTATTTTATAATTTGCATTCCTAGAAAAAAATCGAAAATTCAAAGAAAGACATGTATTTCAAAATTATTGAGCAAGCACAAAAATTTTATAACTAATTGATTGAGATCCCATATGAAAATTGGCTGATGTTTGATATCAAAATATTATTCCTATAGTGGGATTATAATTTTGTTAAAGAAAAAGTCTAGGGAGTCAACTCCATTATTAGCCAACTCGAACTAATCTTTCGTATTTTTAATTTTAAAATTCGAATGGAAGGAAAATAGTATCCTTTGAAGACATGTTATGCTGGAAGAGTCGCCAGTGCATCTACTAGTATTTCTGAAAGTACTTTAAAGATTTAATGATTTTATTTCTACGAATATTCAGAAAATTAGTTAGTTCACCAAAAATATTTTCTTATAATCATCTTGTTTCTACTGAAATAAAGAAAATTCACCCGTAAAACCACTGATAATAATCCGAGCATAATCTATCATGTTTCTCTCTTTAATTTTGAAAAATGAAAATTTATATACACGGTTCCATGATTATCCCAGGAATATGCACCTAAGAGGACTTAATGGAAGGTAGAAAAATGAATTTACCTATTGACATCTACATTTACCTCCCACATAGACGCTCCATTTTAGGTAAAAAAACTAAAAATTATAGAAATTGCTACCAAAGTGCCCTTTCAAAAAAATCAGCTTCTCTCAGCTGTTGTCACTTCTATATTATATATTATTCTTTAGGATGATATCTTACCCTTTATTTTTTTTTTTTTTCTGTACAGCAAAGTCAAAACCCACATCCTTCGGATGGGGATGATGGAGGTCATGACTAATGACATCAGTGGTCTCAAACAAAAAGCATCTCTCCATAATTTACCCATCGTTCAAAGCTTTCAGAATATTTGCCTTGTTTATGGAGCTCTTCCACACTCTGCCTCCCCTGAAACACGTTAAAAACATAATTTAATTCCTATTTTCAGTGTCAACTTTATGCACATGAATCAGGTTCTCACATCGTTAGAAGAATTTTACTTTGATATTAATAACAAAATACTTCATAGGTTACAGTCCAAGAAAAAAAAACTGAGAGGTCAAACTTGGGTTGGTGGTTAAAATGGGGTGAAACTTTTTATAGATGAGCTTGGTTGGTGTATATTTACACATAAAAACCTGTCAATGAAATTTTTTTTCTCTATTATCATCCCCAGCAAACCCTTGATGGTAAAAACCATGGCTAGATTATGAGAAGCGAGTTTAACACAGATGGTGGATGAAGATCAAATAAAGCTAGGAAAAAAGATGAATATACAACAAAACAAAGACCTTGAACTTCTTAGTCCAGCACAAACTGTGATAATAAATGTGCAGTATCTAGTTGATGTTCGAACTACAATTTTAGGAAAAACTCATTGGTGACTGGTGAGTATTAATAACTAGGGAATGAAATGCTATGAAAATTATTTCTTTTTCTTTTAATCGACAATAACTCGTTAATATAAATATTTCATGAATTAAAGGAAATTATGATATTGTGTGATAAATCTCGACATAACAATGCATGCTAACCTTCATGCTGGATCCAGAGTCACTAGCAGATGTATTTATCTCAGTTCTTAGCTCATTAACAATATTCTCTGATGAGATGCTGGTTGACCTGTAGTCATAATAAAAAAAAAGGTAGTTGGTCAATCATCACAATCAAACAAATTATTATTCGAAGATAGGGTCAATTTTAATGACGATCCACTATAACCGCGTCAATTGACACTAGACATGGAAAGTCCAAACCAATCCCCAAATTCAGTTATAGAAAAATAAATAAATAAATCAATATCCTCCTGAGAATTCCTCCAGCATAAAGCTGAAAGATAATAAACTAGAATTCAGTAACTTTCTCATGACAAATAAATTTGTTTCATTAAAATGCTAATAGCAGGAGATGAGTGAAGTTTTCTATATATACCACTGGCTGGAAACCTTAACGTTTGCTAATAAATGTCTTCCCTCCCTCTTTATTTTCTCTTCCAAAGTCAAAATATTCCTCCCCATAATTGCATGAGATCTGAGTATTGCATAAACAAAAAGCTGACAGGACTTTAGTTCCTCACTGGTTATTTATTTTATTTTCAATTCATAGATGAACCTCCCAAAGGAATTGAAATTTAGTTATGCTATGACAAAAGTATCTCCTCGTTCTCAGAACCCCTCTATGATTGATCAAGATTTGATGACCACATTTTGAATCGTTAAGTGAAAGAAAAGTGGCAAGAATATGACATATGTATATCAGCAAGCACTGATCAAAGTTTTAGAACTACCTTTCAAGTAATTCCTCTTCACAAGAGTTTCCAGAAGATGAAAGCCAGTCCAAATCTACGAAGTTGGAGCAGTCTCCGTGTTCATCATAACAAATGTGATCAGTGTCGCAATACTGGTCCTTGACCATTCCCCCATATATAAGCCTGTATGATATTGACAAACACAACAGTTAGAAGATTTTGATGTCTTGCATAAATCACAATAGGATCAATCAATGACTGCATTAGACAACCTTATCAATATTATATGGGAAATCCCGAAAAGCTTCTCAATAATTTTCAGTTTTTCACCAAACAATCAAGAAGGAAGATAATTGTTTAAATGCAATTTGAACTAAAGAAGTTACAAATGGAAACTTCTATTAGAATTTAGAAACTCAAATATTTGGCAAACAGACAGCTATTCAGTATAAACCCCCAGTGTCTAAACATGGCTATGAGATTTTTGCATTATGAAAAAGGTCAATTATGATACCTGCAATGACATATAGCACTTCCACAGGTAAAGATGTCTGGGGTGGACTCTGAATGACGATGCTTGTCAGGTATGTTAGACGACTGCTGACAATTTGTGACATTCAAGTCCCTAATTGTGCTGTCCTTAATGTTACCATCGGAAAGTGATCGTCTAATAGTTGGCCTACCATAATAAAAGAATAGCATTATAGACCCCCTGCCCAGGCAAGGTTTAATATATTTTTATTTAATAAATCCTTGAGGGACAGCTAAAGTGTATTCTCATGTACTTGGGTAGCTTCATTGGAATGAAATATTTACAAGGTCATGTGAAATCCTTCACCTCTAATGGGATGAAAAAAATACAGATGATACACACTTCTCCTTCAGATGCTTCCCTAATCATGATAACACCAAAAAAATCGTGTAACTAAACAACCCATTATATACCTGACATTTTCATCTTCCGGGAATGCACCACGCTTTCCAACAGTGAGATGTTGATCTGAATCTAGCTCCCACAATGCCGGTTTTCCCTGGTGTGGCTGAAAATGCCCCAAAAATCTGACAAGAAAAACAGTATCAAATACGACATAAGTTAATTCATCCCAATGTAAATAGCATGCATATCGATATAACAATCAATTTGGTCCTGTAGTTTTCGCCTGCTAATCAATTTCATCGCAGAGTTTGAAAACTTATCAATTTGTTCCCAAGTTTTATAACTGAGAATCAAGTTAGCGGGATTGACCATCAAGTTTCGTGTGGCATATTGACATGGTATACTAACGATTATAAAACTCATCAATCAAATTGATTAGCAGGTGAAAACTTAAGGACCAAATTGATTGTTTTCTCCATAAATATATAAATAACTAATGTTACACCAAATTTATTAAGGAAATGGTTATGTAAATATACTTTTAAAAAATGGGCTCTAATTTGACTCACATGTTGATTGCTTTTTGTTTATCACCATCGGCATATGTGTTGTTGTAATAGCGCTGCAGAGTTCGAAGAAATTCTTGGGATTGTGTTGCCGCCTTCCATTGACCTCTTCTCTCAGAAAATATCTGTACAGAAAGATCAAGAGAAAATAGGAAGAGTAAGAGGCAAGTTCATTACATAAGGTGCAGATCGCTACAACTATCATGCATTGCATCAAGCGCTAGGAACAATCCTAGAGTCAAGCTAATGAGGTCATTTTCCACCCAACCCCCTCCTACACAATTCGAGACAATGCGAATACGAATAGGTCGTTTAGGGTGCACATGATGTAGTGGAAACCTTGCAGAAATACCAATAATTCACTTCTTGAGTCAGATGCCGAGAAGAAAGGCCATACATTGAGAAGACAGGATGTACTATGCACAACATTCGTGGCTACTTAAGAGTGAAGCACCAAATACCATGCACCACTATGCATTGCATCGACTAAAAGGTGGCCCCAACCAAATGCCACAAGGCCCACAACAATCAAATGACAATTAAACAACAGGATCCATGACTATCACCAACTCTACTCGAAAGATATTATTATTATTAGGGGTCTTATTGCCAATAACTCATTTTCCTAAGATATGAAATACCATTTTGACACTGAATACTTGCATTTTCAAATTTATTATGGTAAAAAAAGAGTTAGGGATATATTTTTTATATCTTGATGAAAAAGATGCATGAGAAATTCTACTAATTGTGAGAGCAATAACTACATCCATAAACTACCAAGACATGCAACAAATAAAACCCTACATCAGAAGCTTGTGAATGAAATACATGCCCTAGCAAGATAAGGCATGCTTTCATCAGAACATGGACCCTGCCTAGGAACATAATAAAAGCAACATGCTTTCAACAATAGGTTAACATATGTCATTTTAAATTTATGTAAAAAGTAAGATGTAGATGTTAGATAGAGAAGTCATTCATGAACCTTCACCTAAAAACTTAAGCCTTTGGAAAGTTGGTCTTTATGAACAGATGGTCGTGACTCATGAATTTGGTTGTCCTCACCCCTATATAAAAGTTAGATTTCAGCACAAGGAAGGTGATCCTGTGCATTGTCCATGCTTCAGGGCCATTTGGCTCTTGCATGAAGCAGAATGTTAGATTTAAGAATCATTCTCAGGTCTTCACTTAACAGCTTAAGCTTTTCGAATAGTTGATCCTTGACAGTAGATCCTGTCATCATGCACACGACTTTTGATCCCATACTGGACTTCATAATTCATGAAGCCCAAAGGTTGGAAAGGTTACCTTATTATGCGCTGCAGAGCCCCCATATTGAAAAGCTAATGTGTCACCCATGGACTCATAGACTGCCATTAATTCCTTCGCCAAAGAGTTATCAAGATCAATATATGGGGATTCACTGAATTCTAAAACTTGCAGCTGGCGTCCAAGTGCAGTTAGTCCATAAGCATATTGAGCAACATTAGTACGATCCAAGCAGTCTATGCAATTCGTTCTTAAGACCCCAGCTTGAAGCATCTCGGGTCTGACACTGTACTCTTTGTTCTCATCACCACTATAGTAACAATTATTAACTTCTGCTTCCCTATCAACATCCTTGTCCATGCTAGCTTGTTTTGTCAGAGAGTTACCAATGGAATTCTTATTCCTGCATTATATTAAATAAAATCACCAATAAAATTATTAACTAGTACTTCAAACAAAAAGCAATTATTAACTGCTGCAGAGACAAGCAGAAAAATTCCTGGTTATTGCTTAATACAAAGATCATCTAATAAATCATCAAAATATATAAAAAGTAATTCAATGGGAAAATACATCAGCAAACAGCATCCAAAGTGCTGTTATAGAACATACCCTGTGAAGGAATATTGGAACAGTCCCTCTGGTGTCAAGTTTGGTGTCAGGGAACAGTAGAAGACACCAGTCAGCTTCAACGCATATGCAGCCACTTTCCCCAGTTGGGTCAACACATTAGTAGCTTTGCTGCTGAAGTAATTGATCCAATAAAGTCAAAATAACACCCAAGAATAAAAAACTGAAACAGTTGGAGAGAAGAGCAAGTTACCGTCTTGAGTGTCGATGCAAATCCCAATGGAGGAACCTCAGTCGATTTTCCCCTTTCATATTTTTGTTGATAGACCTAACAGCATTAGCAAACTCGGCTCGCAGAATAGTTTCTCGTGGCTTCTTCTCATGTGTCTTGAACAAAAAAAAAATGAAAATCAGAAAACATTCTAGTTTAGAGGTTAGACACAACCGAGAAATTCAATATTCCTAACTGTTCATTAGAAATGGGAAGCTGCCTACCTTAATCAAGTTCAATATGATAATTGGATTTCCATATCTCTTAACAAGATTTTCAAAATGAAGCCTTGTGGCTTCAAAGGTGTTGTCCTTCTTTGATACTAGAAAAAGAAAAAAGAAGCAAAAAAGCTCTCAGAAAAAATTACACAACAATCAAGCCATAACAAGCAGAGAATAGTTGCTTCCATATCATACATATAATGTCAGGTTTTATGTTCAATGGAGAGGCTTCTTGAGACCAGAACAGAGGGATTGAACCCCGGATCTGCACCACGGAACTTATTTTCATCGGGCTTCCATCACGGGCATCTGCAAAAACTATCTGCTCTGTCTCAACATCATTAGCAACTCTTCCCTTTTCATTCACTCCTCGTTTCAGATATCTGCATCACAAGATACAGCAAGCAAGGAATATGTCAAGAAATAAGTAAGATAAAAATGCCAAAATTTGCAGGAAAATGCCAAGTTTCTGGGTGATAAATCACCCGTTTACATGAATTTCATGGATTGAAGTACTTGGCAGAAACCAGTAAAAAAACCTCAATTAGAAAAATTAAAATGTAAACAAAAGCAGATGTATATCTTCAAGGACTGCAAGTGTAAAGAATTGAAACAGAATGTAGCTTTATCATGTGACAAACTCATATAAAGGATTGGAAAAGTACAAACCTTGTCCCAGCATAGTGCCGCGAGCGCCTAGCAATGATAGTCAAGTGAAAATCCCTGCCAGAAATAGAAAGTTTGACCTACACAGCATGCCATAAATGAACAACTGTCAACAAGAAAATGCATAACCTTTTATGAGGAATAGATATTTCTAGCATTTCTTTCTAGCACTTATAGGAGAGGCTTGATGACACCAATACAGCGATAAAAAATACTGCCTACATTAAATTATCATTTTGTGTGAATACTACTAATCCATGGTTTAATGATTGCAGCATTAACTCTTATCACATAAAATGCCAGCAATAGCATATACAAAGTTACATATGGTAAAAACTAGACATTTCAAATGAAATTAATATTGCTGATAAAGTACAACGAAATTAATATATATCCATTAGCCAAAAGGGGAATCTGTTATGTACCTGTTTAAAAAAGCCATAAACTAAGGCAACTGTCCAGGAAGCATTCTGGAGATTATTCCTGACTCCACGAGTCAAAAACTCATTCCAAACAAACAGTGTTTCGTAAAGTGACTGTCCTGTTGTATTATGATCGGTTAAGTTCCTTTGAAGACTAAACATGACATTGTATGAGTAGCTGAAAAAGAAGTCCTTCGTAAGATCCACACTGCACAGAAGCTTCTTGTATCTAAGTCACAAGAGAAGAAAAGTAAAGCCCATTAATAAGATGGATTATTATATGACTAAATAAAAATGAAAACAAATAGTTATAAAATAAAATTGTTAAGCAATTAACTATAACCAACAGTATTGAAAAAAGATACAAAAGGAAACGAAAGCCATCTCCTGAGTGAAACCCTGGCAATACCTTGTCTCACTCAAAAAGTTACATTTACATCATAACAGCAATGAAGATTGCCCCTGTACATTTGCAGGAAATGAACTGACAATAAATGTATAACATGAAACGGATGATGGAGGTATACACTAAACAAACTACACGACTTGGAAATCTTGAAGAAGTATTATCATTTCTACTTCAAAAGAGACAATTAGAGAGTACCACAGAAAGATGATAGGGTTGACCTGAGGAAGCCCACATTGTGCATACACACTGAAGAGAGACAATCAACATATATGGTACAATAAAAAAATAAAACAAAAACAAAAACTAAGGAACAGATAAAGGAAACCAAACTGTAGAATTCAACAAAGCTAAAATATGATGTTCTAACAGAATGTTTTCACTACACAACATAATGAACACAAATGAAAACCCACAATTTATAACATAACTCTCAACTATGTACAAACCACAGGGTATAGTTCTCAATGCTACACTCAGATGTCTCTTTGTATGTGCTATAGACGTATTACAATTACATGCAAAATTGACTAAAGACCTGTTTTCATCCTTAGAATATGCCATTTTGGATCGCACAGTAGGATGTGGGATTGGAACCATTTCGCTCTTTGCGATACCATATATAGTGTGCCCACATATTGTGCCAATTTTCCTTCGCTTTGTTATGAGAAGCATGTAGTATGGCTCAAGAAATTTGACAAATCCTAGATAAAAAAAAAATATAATAAGATGACGGAAACCTTAATTATTATAGCCAGTATTTTGGGACACAAGACCATAATAACAATTTTGTTCATATGAAGAAGATGATAGAAGATTCAATTACCAATGATTCCATAACAAGTTGTAACAAACTTCAGTCCCCCTGTTGACTTGTTTCCTTCGTGTATGCGCCTTAGAAGGTCACAACACTCAATTTCTGAGTACACTGTCAAATCTTCAGTGATGTTTAGTTCCGTTGGATCCAATCTGTCAATCTTCAAGACCCTCCATGAGGTTCTGCTTTTGTCTCTTCCGATCATATAAAAGTTCTGCATGTAAAAAAGAATAATAATAAGAACACTGCAACATTGCCCTATACATGCATAATGTGCATAGAGTCATAGACAAATTAAGAAGGATGATATTCTTAAAAGGAAAAAGTACATCACAGCTATTAATGTATTAAAGAAATGGAAAGATGTAGCTTTGCTATAAATATCACTCCATATTAACGCAAAACTTTAGATTACAAGTGGTTTTTCTAATGTGAATGAATAGCGTTAAAAGTAACAGTAAAAAAGTTGAAACAAACTTTAGATTACAACAATAATTGTTGCAGTCCACCAACTTTTCTAAGAATTTAAACATATAAGTACAAAATTATACCAGATGATTTTGTAAAGAAGCTACAATTGCTTGTCTTGCAAGAAACAAACCAACAACTTATCATTATGTTAGCTGATGAGAGAAAGAATGCTTGATATCTATCTAGAACACTATGAATTCTGCCCCTAAGCATAGAATAGGTGAGGAAAAAACAAACATAAAAAGTGAGAGAGATAGATGAAGGTGACAAATGCTGAAGATTAAGGTAAAGTCAAATTTAAGGATGTGACTATCAATTTTTGCCTTTTAGGTTTCACTTTCTAAAGAAGGAATGATGTGTGGATTTAATTCAACTGTTTTGGGCCTTCTTTTGGATTTTGCCCCAACTTCATCAAAATTTCCAGATAATATTCGCATGACTACTCAATTTTTTCCTGAAAGGGACAAGTAGTGGCAATCCTTCTAATAACAAAGGTCAGCAATATCAAATTCCAAAATTAGCAAAAATTACTATTTTGATTAGCAAGAAAACATTACTATATAGGACCAGATTCATGCAATTGATGAAAGAACAGAAAGAAAGAGCCCTAGTTTCCCTTTTAAGAAGAGCATAGTAAAAAAGTCAAGTATTGGCATAAACACAATCACTAGATATCACAGGCAGCTTTCACTGCGAAGCCAATCGAATTTAGTGCTAATAAAATCAAAGTGACAATTATGTTAATATATTTAATCATCCATCACACAAAATTGAAAAGGACATATTCAGCGAAAATGAACACTAAGCTAGCGAACAAGGTCAAATAGAATACACGAATTCACAAGCCATAAGCTATTTGCTACAGAATCATTTGACAATCATCTAGCATCAATGACATACATCATGAAAATCATAAATGAAAAAACAAATCACAATTATGGAAACCAATCAGAAGCATAAAAATCCAGATCAATGTCATCTTATGAAAATTCTCAGATTTCACATACACAACAACTCATGAATCACACCTTAATAAACAGGAAGCATCAAAATCCAAATTCAAAAAACACAAAAACAAAACTGCTCATAGAGAAAGAAAATACAAATCCATTTGATTATGAAAACATGAATTTGAAGAGAGAGAGAGAGAGAGAGAGAGAGAGAGAGAGAGAGATTACAGCATCTTTAAGAAACAAACAGAGAGCAACACGGTTATAGAAAAGAAAAGAAAAGAAAAGAAAAAGAAAAACAACGCCATAGGTAGATCATGGTCAAAAGACGAAGTAAGAAAAATGCATATATGAATTGAAATATTGAAAGGTTATAGAGAATCATCATATACCGAGCGAGTTTCATAGAGCCTGAACTTCTGCATGTAGCTGCACTTCAACTCAACTGCATCGTCAACAACAACAACACGGTTTTGAATCTTCTCCTTTTCTTCCGCCATCACAATTCAGATCCAGAGCTTCAACCTAAGCTCCTTGTTTTTCTTTTTTCTCTTAAATTACTCTCCGAAGAGAGATCAACACAAACAAAATACAAGAATAAAATTAAAAACACAACAAAAGAGCTTCTGTTTAATCAAATTAAACAGAAGCTCTTTAACAAAAGCGCAGCCAAAAGAGAAAACGAAAGGAAATTACAAAGCTCAAAATTTTACATCAATGGGAGAATAACATGAAGTTCTGTTTAGATACACAATGAGACAGAGAAGAAAAGAAAACAAAATAAAAAAAAGGGGAAAAGGAAGCAGGGAAAGAAATAGAAAAGCTGATGAATCAAGAAGAAGGTGTTTGGTTTTGGGGAATGGAGAAGCGGAAAGAGAATCAGAAGCAGCTTTTTGGGTTGCAGAGGGCGCAGAGAAGAAAAGAAAGTGAAAAATGAATGAATGAATGAGATTGTCAGCGAAGAAAACAGAAGAAAAGGTCACAGCTTTGCCACAACAATGCATCCACACGATGTGAAAGAGAAAAATAGAAATTTCAAATAATAATAATAATGATTTATCGTCACACACCTGAAAAAAATTTTAATTTTGATAAAATATATTTTAGTTTTTTGTTTTTGTCAAAATAAATTTTCAAATATTAGTCTTGTTTGATAAAATGACCTAACATCTATAGTAATATATTAATAATTTGGCCATTTTATCAAACGAAGATGAGAATTTATTTTGTCAAATAAGCCTAATAATATTTTTACTGATAATAACCTTAACATGTATTTTAAAGATATATAATAGTTAAACTCTAATAATAATAATATATAAGAAATCAATATTCTCACTCTCATTTTAATATTTAGGATACAATAAATAAAAAGTCAGTTAAAATAGTCTAAATTTATTTTATTTAATAAATAAATACTAAATAAAATAAATATAAACTATTTTTTCTTTCTAATATTATTACTTTAATAATATTATATTTTTATTAATTTATATAAATATACAATGCAAGAGTCATGTATAAATTGATATTATAAAAAAGAAAATGACATTATTATTTTTCTTTAAATAGAATAGTTGGATTAGTATTCATTTTAGTATTCACAAGTATATATAAACTATTTTGAAACATATTATTGTCACTCTTATTTTTTATAATATTGTTCTACAAACAATTATACTTGATTTTTTCAGATTGTATATTTGCATAAATTTTAAAAAAAAGACATCACATAAATAAAAATGGCTATATTTATTATTTATTGTTATGTTACATCGCTAACAAAATTTATTATTTTTAATAAATATTTGATTAATATTTTAAATTTTAAATTTTAAATTTTAAATATTAAAATTTAATAGTATAAAAATAAAAAATAGTTAAATATTGATTAATAATTTTTAAATCGTTCCCCTAATATTTGGTAAGAAATAAATTTTAATGAGTTATATTAAATAATAAATATGAAATTAAAAGGACAGCACAATTTCGGCTCCCTTTGAGATGGGTACCCACATTCTCTCTCTGTATGTGGTAGCAGTTTTTTGTCAGCATGCAGTAATGGTATCTTAATTTCCTTATTAGCAATCAGTTACCAAATTACCATGCTTGATTTCGATCATGTCACGTGAATTACCACGTTTCAATGTGTTCTAAAATTTGAATCCCCTGGTATTGGGGTTCCGTAGTCTTGTAATGATAATTGTTATTTTGTGTACCATCTCACACTTCATTAATTTTATTCGCCTCTAAGAACGTGATCTTTCATCTCGATTCTAAAATCACTATTTTATTCACGTTCATATTTGAAAGATAATAAAAAAAAATAATTTACATATTCTAAAATTATTTTATTTGATGATTATTAATTATTACTAGAATACATATGTAATTTTAAAATATTACCTTTCTAATGTTACTGTTAAATTATCACTACATTACTTATACGTAAAAAATTTATCATTAAGTGACTTGTACATAAAAAAATCAATCTAAATTAGTTAGTAATTTAAAATATATATATATATATATATATATATATATTAAAATATAAAAAATATATTTATGAATTTGATTTTAATATATTAATTGTATAAAATAATTTTATATATGTATTTTATTATGTAATATTACGTCAATAAAAATAATTATTTTTTATTTTAACAGTATTAATAAAATATTTTATATTATTAATACATTAAAATTAAATTCTATATTTATACATATATATATATATATAAGAATTAATTTTTTGTGTACATAACTTTTTGATTTATTTATATAAATTTATTTGTTCAAAAATTAGAGTTTCTATGGTTGTTGTTAGCCACTCAAAGTTAAGGCTAGTAATGAGTAGGGTAGAGTAGATCCTTCCCTAATCCTATCCATAAGTTAAAAATTTTATTAAAACTCTACCATATTTTATTTGCGGGTTGAGAATCTCTCAACCCTAAGTTTTTAACCTTACTCACACTCTAAAATTCTAAATTTTACTCTACTTTATCCTACCCATAAAAATATCAAATTTTATTTAATGTTGAGTAAAGCTCTACATCCATGTAAATTTTTTCATCCAAGCAAGTAACTTCAATCAGACACGCCTCCTCAACCCCCTTACGCATTTGTTATACACACGCCTCATATAACGTATATAACATAAACCTTCTGTTATGTGATAAACCTTTCTCAACGTAAACCTTGTTCTCTTTTCGCGTTTTCGTTCATCTTCTTCTTCAACCTAATAAAATTCGTCGTTCTCCTCTGTTCGCATTTTTCTTCTCTGCTCGTATTCTTCATTATTGATCTACATTGAATTCAACGTAATAAGCTCCATCGTTCTTCTTCTTCTTCGTTTTCTTCTTTGATCTACACTTCTAAATGGAAACAATAAATGATTCAACTTTAAATCAGTTGAATGAGGTTATTATGTTGAGACAGCTAGGAAATGATTGCTGCATGCTATCACAATAATCTTAAACACTGAACAACGTAAAAGGAGGCCACTGAACCGAACAACATTCATCTGGTGAATCAAAATCACAAAGGCCACCGAACCGAACAATGTTCATGTGGTGAATAAATGGTGATCAACTTTCAATCAACAAGAATAGTATTTCTCCTCCTCTTCCTCCTCCTCCTTCTTCTTTCAAATTCGCGCACATAGGTTCTTCTTCTTCTTCCTCTTTCTCTTCCTCTTCCTCTTCGTCGTCCTCTTCTTCCTCTTCCTCTTCCTCTTCCTCTTCCTCTTCCTCTTCCTCTTCTTCTTCTTCTTACGTTTTATTCAGCACATGATTAGTGTTCGGTTTAGTGGTATTGATCATTTCGGTTCACCTGATTGTTACATGTTCACTTAACTTCTTTTGCATGGAAAAATGATATTCTTGATGATTGAATGTTTATGACGTTTTATTCAGCACATAAATGTTGCTCGGTTTAATGAAGTTGCTCATTTTGATTTCCTTGATTGTTAATGTGTTCAATTGAGTCTTTGTGCATGTAGAAATATTTTTATTGATGATTAAATGTTTATGATATTTTATTCAGCACATGAATGATGTTCGGTTTAGTGGAGTTGGCCATTTTAGTTTATTTCTGTTCTACACAATTCAAAACTCTTCATCCTCACCTTCTACTGCTTCTTCACCAGGGAAAGAAAGAGGAAAAGACAAAAAAATACAACAGCAATAACAACAAAAGAATGAAGATAAGGAGAAAACACATGAAGAAGAAGGAACGCGAAAAAGAAGGAGGAGAATGAGGAGGAGGAGGAAGGCGAATCTCTGTTGCTGTTTTCGTTCGTTTCTAGTTGTTCCTTGCCAAATCTTCTCGCGATTCTTCTCCAGTAGTGGTTTTCGCAGAGAACGTGACTGAAGTTTGAGTGATTTTGAGAGAGATTCGAAGAGAATGAGCAGTTTCGTGTTAAGGAAGAAGTAACGTTTTTTTTATAATGAGCACGAAGTAACGAAGGATTTTCGGACGCGTATTTTCACTCGTCATTAATGCGCGTGCATCTATTTAGGGTTGGGCCAACTTGGTTACATGATTACCTGGATGTGTAGCGCGCCCCTTTAATATTAACTTTATAAATATACAAATACTCTAAATTACTAAATTAACTAATTAATTTAGTAGTTGCTCATTTATTACAAGTCTCTTACTTCCTTCACTATATACGCCTTGTCTATGCAAAATGCATCCTATACATTTTGATTCTTCTTTAAATCATACGTATTTTAAAAAAAATTAATATTATTTAGATAAAAAAAAAACCAACAATTTTGATTTTCAATCCAAACACTAAAGCTTAAACATTTTAGCTTAAGTTTAATGTCAATTTTAATTTTAATACCATGATACGAAATTATTAATCCGATAATTAAAATATCAACCTTCAAGAATTCAATGGATATAACAATAATTTTTTGAAACAACATGAGAAATGTAAACACTAATAGAAGAAGAGCATGTAATTGTCTTATATTTTTAATATAAATTATGCTAGATAACTAATTCTTTCAATCATTATTAATTAATTTTTTAAAAATTATTTTACTTATTTTAGGTGCTAAAATTTAAATCATAAATTTTTTATTTTTTATTTTAAATGATATATTTTAAATCCTAAAATTAGCAAATATTAATTGACTAAAAATTAATTTTTTGTCTTTTCTCTTTTATACATTATTTGGATTGAGGGAATTTGAAGAAAAAAAAATAAAAAGAAAGAAAATAGATAAAAAAATAAATTTTTTATTGTTTGGATGAAAAGAGAAAATAGAGTGAAAAAAAATAGTATAGACTCACTAAAATATTTTCTCCCCACAAATGAGATGAAAATGAAGAAAAATGTGGTAAATGTGAATAAAATTACACATTTATCTCTTATTATTAATAAATTATAATTTACATATAATATAGATAATGATATTAATATAATTTTATATTATTATGATTTTCTTTCTTCTTACTTCTTTATTCTTTTTCATCCATTTTCTCTTTATCCAAATAACATACAAATAATTTTACTTTTTTTATTTTCTTTCCTCTTATTTTTTTCTTTCATTTTTTTTCTATATCCAAACAAAGCCTTAGAATATAGCTAAGTTAATACCAATAATATTGCATTAGTTCAAAAAAACTAGAGATGACAACGGATTTCCACGAGGCGGGAATATGCCCCCCGGCCCCCGCCCCCCACCTCCATTACCTGTCCCCATCTCTGCCCCATTCCCGGACAGATAACGGGGACTCTATATCTGCGGGGGTTCTAGGTATCCACAGATTAAAAAAAAAAGAAAAAAATTGAAGAAACAGAAAAAAATTGAGAAATATAATCAAAATCATAGCAATTAGAATTAGAAATATAATTAGGGTTAATAGAATCAAAATCACAGCAAATAATTAACATAATCAGTATCACAACAATCAGAATTAGAAATATAAATTAGGGTTAACATAATCAAAATCACAGCAAATAATTAACATAATAAGTACCACAGCAATCAGAACATAATCAAAATCACAAAAATCAGAATCAGAAATATAAATTAGGGTTAACAGAATCAAAATCACTTTAAGGAGTCTCTGATGCGAAGACAGGGAAAAAACTGACGATCTTGCTGGATGACGAATAGGCTTTAACGGCAAGGAGACCCTGACGCGAAGACGACAAAATGCGAAGATGGCAAAAACGCCCTGGCACGATGCTGCTGCCTCGGTGACCAGTGACCTCGAGAGTGAAAGGAGAGGATTTTGGCAGTGAGGGGTAGGAGGTGGCAGACGACGAGAAGACCCGGCGAGGCTCCGATGCGAAGAGGCTCTGACGCGAAGACGCACTCCCTGCTGCGGTGACCGACGATGAGAAGACGCCGACCGACGATGACCCGACGAGGAGAAGAAGACGAGGTGAGCTTGATGGTGAGCATGATGGACTGACAGTGAGCTCGGGAGTGGGTGGGAGCGTGACAAACTGACGGTGCGATGAGTGACTAAGCCACTGAGGGTGTAACAGCCCAGACCACCTGCTAGTATGATATTGTCCGTTTTGGTACACAAGGCCTCACGGTTTTGCCTTTGACGATAAGGATGATGGCCAAAGCCCCCTACACTTACTCGTCAAAACGCGTCATGCTAGGGAGAGGTATCCACACCCTTATAAGGTATGCTTCGTTCTCCTCCCCAACCGATGTGGGACCTTACAATCCACCCCCCCCCCCCCCTAAGGGAGCCCAGCGCCCTCGTTGGCACATCGATCCGGGTTCTAGCTCTGATACCATCTGTAACAGCCCAAACCACCCGTTAGCACGATATTGTCTGCTTTGGCACACAAGGCCTCACAGTTTTGCCTTTGACGATAGGGATGATAGCCGAAGCCCCCACACTCACTCGTCAAAATGCGTTATGCTAGGGAGAGGTGTCCATACCCTTATAAGGCATGCTTCGTTCCCCTCCCCAACCGATGTGGGACCTTACAGAGGGGGTGGGAGGTGACGGTCGGGAGTGTTCAGGAGAGAAGAGGCTGAGGGTTTGACAAGGAGAGGAGAAAAAAGGAAACTCTCTGAAGCAGTGAAGTTGAAGCACTAAAGTTATGAATTTTTTATGGCTAGGATTCTTATGAGTTATATATATATATATATATATATATATATATATATATATATATATATTATATATATATATATATATAGACAGGTATGAT
This sequence comes from Arachis stenosperma, assembly GCF_014773155.1. Taxonomy (NCBI): domain Eukaryota; kingdom Viridiplantae; phylum Streptophyta; class Magnoliopsida; order Fabales; family Fabaceae; genus Arachis; species Arachis stenosperma. The sequence goes on from NC_080385.1 coordinate 21,159,963, forward strand.
GTAGCAGATCTTGAGAATCTCCGATTGGATCTAGGGAATAGTAAAAAGTAATTGTTTCTCCCGCTAGAGCTTGCCTAGCTGTCCTCCGCCGACGGAAACCCGTTTAGGCTAAAACATCACTAAGTGATGTGTTAAAGTGAAGAGAGGCCAAGAAGACAGAAAGCTAGCTATATGAGTAACTTCGTACCTTTCAATCTTTAGATTTCGGGTATGGACAGAGCGAAATAGGGCTTCGAGGTGGGCCAAGCGAATGTCTTCGGCAGACGGCTGGGCTTTGGATGCTTGGAGCTTCGTTCTTCGTTCTTCGTCCTTTATCTTAGAAGAAGGAGAGTAGGTTGGTTGAGCATCAAGATAGAAAAGTAGATCGTTCCACTCTAGCTTATGTATAGGAAGGAGATCTGACTTCTTAGAAGGAGATGAGCTACCTAGACCTTGTAAGCAGTGGCAGAGCTTAGTTCAGACAAGGGGTGGTCACGGCCCCCCCAAACTTTTATTAAAAAAATTAGTAATACTTTTTAAAAAATAAAAAATAGTTCAGTTGGCTCAAATATTTTATTATGACTTAAAATACTAAAGTTCAATCTTCATTTCTTGTTTTTATTGCACAATAGTTTTAGTTTTAAACATTCAAAACATATCGAATTTGGACTGAATTGAGTGTATTCGCATTTCGCAGCTCTCTATTTAATAAGCAACACTCCTTCTACCTTTGAGTTCAAATATAAAAAATTAGGTATTTTTTATTTATGTAATTTAATATTATTTTATATTTTACTATTTATTTAATTTAATTTTTTTATATGATAAAAAATATTAGAATATTCAATAAGTATTGATATTATTGTATTTGTATAAATTGATAAAAAATTTAATAAATATTATAAATTTTAATATTTGTCCTTCTAATTTTTTTATATATTTTATTGGATATATATTCAAATTTTTATATAAAATAATTATAAAAAATCGAAGAGTTGATGATGCATTTTTTAAGAGGAATGCTAATATTCAAGAAGGAAAACATATAACTTTTACAATATCAACATCTGTAGATAGTTCTTCTACTTCAATGAATCACGAAGAAAGTAAGATACAACCTTCAAAAGTTTAAAGAGTTACATATGATGAGTTTGACCTTAATTCTTTGGAACGATACTCTGAAAAACGGCTTCAAATTTGGGAATATCACCCAAATTAGAGAGATGAGGTTAGATGAGCTTATCTTAAACGGGGTCTATATTAAAAGTATCTTGACAATTATCTTCTATCTGGCCCCCCCAAAATTTCGTTTCAAGCTCCGCCGCTGCTTGTAAGGCCTAGCCTGAGATACTTCCGACGCGCAGTTCAGCTAATTCTCAAAAGGGAAACTTGCGGAGGTCCTCCTTATAATGCTATGGACGGCTATTTCTCGGCACAGGTTTGTTGGATAGATTAAACCCATTTCTCAATATATCTATCTTTCTATCTATCGAAGATTGAATAGAATCTTATCATTTCTCAGCGGGATCCTATCTTCGCATGAAAATATATATATACGGGGTATTTTGGTCTTTTATATAAATGGGGTTAAACGGGTCTCCATAGGACGGGGACCTCTACCCGCGCCCCCTCCCCGTTTATTATACGTGACTCCATCTTCCGTCTCCGCGGGTAAAAAAACACCTCTCATACTTGCTCCCCAATGGGTAAATTTTTGCAAGTACCTGCTCCACTGAAGATTTTTTTCATACTTAAAAAAAACTCGTTAGATATAAGAACGGAGACTCTCAAAGACAATGGTCCCTTAAATTATAGTTTTTTGTTAATAAAAAATAATTTTTTATAGAAATAGCCTCCTAAATTATATTATACCGTCCCCTTTTTTAAAAAAAAAATCAATTTTATTTTTAAATTATAAATACAATCCATTACTAATATAGTGTAAATCCATAAAAGAAAAAATTTAAACATCTTTATTTTGTGTTAAGAAAATATTGTAATCTAATTTATTTAAAAAATAAAATATAAATTTATTATCTTTTCGATGTACTCGTCTACTCAAAAAAATACTTTTACTTTTCTGGCACATTTTTATTTTTTTAATCTCTTTAACTTTTTTATTTTTTACTCTTTGAGACTTTAACTCTTATTTTTCTTTGTAGACTACAAAAAATTCTAATTTAACAAGTGGTCCTCCATTTTTTTTTTACCAAAAAACAATTCTATTTTTACTGTTCTTTCTATTATAAAAAAAAAACTATTAAACTAACAACTAAGACACATAATCATATATTGTATATAGATAAATAATAGAATAGATAAAGTATATTTTAATTTAAATAAATTAATTTTATTTTTCTATTAGTATTGTTTGATTGTTTTTTAATATTTTTATATATTTGATTATTTACTTAATTTTTTATTATTTTTATTTTTTAATATATTTGGATGTAATTATATGTTATTTTGTTTATGTAATTCTTTTTATTATTTAACTATTTAATTATAATTTTGTATTATTAATATTGTAATATTAGTATTATTGTTCTAAATTTTAAATATCTTATTTTAAATTGAAATATAATTTTTATATTTCATAAAGATTATGGAATGTAATTTACCGCTTTTTAATTTTTATATGGAGGGCAATGATGTGTTGGACCTGGTTATGGAGGAGGGGAGAGCTTTATGTTTGTGTGGTGTCAGGCAGGAGAGAAATCGGACCATAGATTTTCGGGGGGCCCTTCTCGAACAGTTCGAATTGTGCATGAGGCACGGACCGTGCGATTTGCATCTCCCCATCCACGTGTCGCCCGCAAGTGACTCCCCCAACGGTGCACAACTTTTCCAACAATAACCCACATTATCATTCGTTTTCACTTTCATTCCATTCCTCCAAAGAAAAGCCACTGCTTCTTCTTCTTTACTCCTTCTGGTTCTTACTTTGTATGGTGAAAGTAATTTCAAAATGTCAAAAAAAGAAATGTAGAGATGTAGGTCGTCCTAAATTTCATATCATACATTATCTTAATTATCTAAAATATGTAAGTTATTTTTAAAATTTTTTAATATTTTATAATTAAAATTACTATTATTAGGAAGTTAATATTTTTTATTATTGTTGTGAGAACGTTGAATGTTTGTTATTGGTGTAGCCGTGATGACTAATAATAATTTTTTTGGAATTTTTTTAGTATTTTTTAATTAAAATTGCTATTATTAGAAAGTTGGTTATTATTTTTATTGCTGCTAAAATTGAATTTAGGAGTGTAAATAGTTGTTATTATTTTTACCTAATTATGTTATCTTTTTTTTTGAATTTTTTTAGTTTTTTATAATTATAATTATCATAGTTAGGAAGTTAATTGTTATTATTCTTACATAATTATAAGGGCAAAAAACGTATTTAAGCCATGGGAGTGAAAAATTTACCGAAATCAGCCAAACTGAATTCTTAGACACCATTCAACCAAAACCAAATTTTTATATAATTCGAATTTAATCGACTCGAATTATACTCTCATGTAGTTCGAAATAAGTTAATTCGAATTACAATGGAAGGAATAGCATCAAGTAATTCGAAACAATATGTTATGAATTATAAAAGAGTAATTCGAATTAAGTTAATTTGAATTACTATGATAGGCTGAAATAGCACATAATTCGAAAGATATTGATTCGAATTATTGAGCAATTGTAATATACTATAAAAATATTTTATTCAATGCAAAATAATTTTACAAAAAGCTTAAAAAATATTTTTTAAATATTTTGCATACAATAAAATATTTTTTGGTATAATTTAAATAAATTTATTAAAAATATTCATGAACTATCAAGAATGGACAGAAGAGTATTGTATAAATTCAAATTGCTCACAATAAAATATTTTTTTGTGGTATAATTTAAATAAATTTATTAAAAAATATTCATGAACTATCAAGAATGGACAGAAGAGTATTGTATAAAATTCAAATTGCTCACCGTATAATTTGAATAAGGCTTGGTTTGGTAAAGTTTTTACTTTTTAAGAGTAGCTTATGAAAGCTGTCTTTTAAAAGACGACTTTTTAAAAGCTACAGCACTTACGTTTGGTAAAATCACATTAAAAATAGTTTTTAATAAGCACAAGTACTATAATTGTATTTGGTAAAACAGCTTTTAAAAATTAAAAAAAATATAATAAACATATTTATAACGAAGAATAATATTTTTTTTCAAATTTTAGAGACCAATAATTTAAATATTTATTTGATTTACTCTCTATATTAATATAAATAGAGTTATCATTAGTCAATAATAAAACTTGTACTGATTCGTCTATTACCCATTTATATATATTGACTCACTTATACAAATCACAAAATATGAGACACATGTCTCAAGTAAAATTATATGAAGATTGTGTTAGAATTTGTGAAGGTTAGGTTGAGAAATTAGAAATATATGAGGATTTCAATGACAATATAATGACAGGAAATATGTGTGGAAAAATAAATAAAATATATTTTTAATTGTTTTGTATGGAATAAAATATTTTCTTTAATTTCTAAATTATTATTGACTATGTAGAGTACTTTATTTAAAATTTGAGTACCTAAGTCATTAGAACATTAAAAATTTTTATAGTACTCCTAACATTTTTTAAGCTATTTTTTAAAATTATTTTACATAGAATAAAATATTTTTTGTAGTATAATTTAAATAAATTTATTAAAAAAATTTATTAGAATTTGTTACGAAAAGGGAGTAATTCGAATCAACTTGATTCGAACTCCCTTCAAAGCACGTCTCCCTACTAATTCGAATTGATACAATTCGAACTCCAAGTTTATAAATGGGTAATAGACGTATCAGTACAAGTTTTATTATTGACTAATGATAACTCTATTTATATTAATATAGAGAGTAAATCAAATAAATATTTAAATTATTGGTCTCTAAAATTTGAAAAAAATATTATTCTTCGTTATAAATATGTTTATTATATTTTTTTTAATTTTTAAAAGCTATTTTACCAAACACAATTATAGTACTTGTGCTTATTAAAAACTATTTTTAATGTGATTTTACCAAACGTAAGTGCTGTAGCTTTTAAAAAGTCGTCTTTTAAAAGACAGCTTTCATAAGCTACTCTTAAAAAGTAAAAACTTTACCAAACCAAGCCTTATTCAAATTATACGGTGAGCAATTTGAATTTTATACAATACTCTTCTGTCCATTCTTGATAGCTCATGAATATTTTTTAATAAATTTATTTAAATTATACCACAAAAAAAATATTTTATTGTATGCAAAATAATTTAAAAAATATTTTTTAAGCTATTTTTGTAAAATTATTTTGCATTGAATAAAATATTTTTTATAGTATAATTACAATTGCTCAATAATTCGAATCAATATCTTTCGAATTATGTGCTATTTCAGCCTATCATAGTAATTCGAATTAACTTAATTCGAATTACTCTTTTATAATTCGTAACATATTGTTTCGAATTACTTGATGCTATTCCTTCCATTGTAATTCGAATTAACTTATTTCGAACTACATGAGAGTATAATTCGAGTCAATTAAATTCGAATTATATAAAAATTTGGTTTTGGTTGAATGGTGTCTAAGAATTCAGTTTGGCTGATTTCGGTAAATTTTTCACTCCCATGGCTTAAATACGTTTTTTGCCCTAATTATAATTATGTAAATGATTATTATTTTTTTTACTAGATTATGTAGCTTTTTTTGGAAATTTTTTTAGTTTTTTATAATTATAATTATTATTGTTAGGAAGTTAATTGTTATTATTATCGTTAGAAATTAAAGTTAGGAATGTAAATGATTTTTTTATTTTGACCTGGTTATGTTAAAAAACCTAACTCGGACCACGCGACTTCATTTAATTCTTTATATAAAATCCATATATATTTATTCAATACTCATGGTCCGACTTCATTTTATTCTTTAAACAAAAAATTCATATATAACACAATACCCTTGGTCTGACTTTCTTTTATTCTTTATATAAAAATTCATATATATATATATATATATATATATATATATATATAATATTCATGGTCCGATTTGTAAGCTGTGAAATTCAAATTTCAGTAATGGAAAAATCGGACCCTCCGAGTTTTTTGCATATTTTTCCAAAACAAATAATTCGGACCATGCGATTTTTACCACCCTGACAGTGACATAAAGCTGTCCCACCCTTTCGTCTAGCACGCTCAAGTTCCATATCTAAGCACATCACGCTGCTTGGTTCCATAACAAAAAAATTGAGCCGTAATTTACACTTTTTACTAAATATATTTTTAATAATAGAAATTTATTTTGCCACTTGAATTATTACCCTCTTAAATAATTAGTCTAGTTCTGCCTCTAGTTGGATTTATTAAATTTATCCGATCAACTTTACATAGTATTTGGAGAGCATGTGAAAATTGAATATAGAACTCTAAATTCGATTTCAAATGAAATGTATAAGAGACAAACTAAAGGCAATAAACTTTTGAATAAAAAAGTTTAATTAGATTTTATTACGGATTCGGGATTCCGGTCTTAGCAGTCCAACAACGATTTGGCCCTCAAGCCGAATTCGTTTTCCTTGGCCTAAGTACTCGGAATTTTCTGGATCACCTCAAATTTCTCGCCAGCATTTAAATTTGGATACGAATTGCATCTGATCTTTTTTTATTTAGAAGATCAGAGGAAAAAAAACACTTACAAAAGGGAGTTCAGACTCCCCCCGGTATGACACACACAAATCCTAAGACTGCGTTCATTTACATGAACAGGACACTGAGACAGGAACACTGAGTCACAAAATTGTATTTGACAGATGAAACATATACAAAGACATTGTATCTAGAGACACTGAATTAGTATATTTTGTATTTATTCTGATAAAAAAAAAATAAAAACACTAACAAAGAATACAACTTATTTTTTATTTTTTTATTATTTTTGTTAATTTTTTATAATTATTTTTTTAAATAAAAAGTAAAAATAAATTAAATTTTCATAATTTATTCTATTTTATCATTAAATAAAATACAAAAATACTAAATTTTATATTTATATCTTTTATATCTTATTCTCAATATTTTATTTTATCTTATTCTCAAAATCTTACTTCTAAAACTTATTTTAACTTAAATAATAAAGTGTCTTTACAAATTCTCACTATTCACTCAAAAGAACCAGAAGTAGTGAAATTCGTCAACTTCGTGAGGTGACAAATTCCATCATTCTAGGTTAATTACCTCTGAACAGATTCTAAGTATTATTGGCGACAATTATACTGATATTCACCGAGAGAAATTTAAGGATTTGCATGCAATTATTGATAAATTCTTAAATAATGTATACCGCTGTCGACTAAAAAACTAATAGTATAAATTTATTTATAAGTTAATAATACATAAAAATCATTCCTTTTGTAAAATATAATATTTATTAAATATGGTAGGATAATAATTATTTTAAATATGCAAGTACAATTTTTTGTACACAAACAAATATGTAAAAAGTTTGATTTGTTTATATAAACTATAAGTTTGGTTTTCAAGCTTATAATCAATATTATTTTGTCAAAGTGATCTCAGCCTAATAAGGTCAGCATGCTACTTAATTAGAGGGAAATATAATTCTGAAGTTTGAAGTTTGAATCTTAATAAGTAAGATATATATATATATATATATATATATATATATATATATATATATATATATAAAATTATCATTTTGGGTATATCTGAGAAGAAAGAAAAATCAAAACTTTTTTTTAATATTGTATTATTAGAGGTAAAATCTTGGATGATAAACTAAATCATGTATAAAATGTCAGAGACATTTTATATTTTTTCAATTAAAATAATATTTTTTTACAAAACGTTAATAATATTTTGTATTTTAATAATTAAAATAATATTTTTTATTATAAAATATCAGTAACATTTTATTCTTTAATAATTAAAATTTTTTATTATAAAACGTCACCACAATTCTATAAAATACTAAAATAATCAAATATTTTTGTATTTCACATTAAAATTATTACAACTATCCTATTGGAATTATAATAAATAACATTTTTGAAAAATAACGCAAGTACGTAACAATTTAAATCTTTTTAATTTTGAAATTTATAGCAGCTATCATAATCAATATATATCATAGTAGTATTAGTTTAATAAAAATTATTTGATAATTAAAAGAAATTAGTTAATAATATCTAAAATTTGTCTTATTTATAAAATAAATTTTAATTATCTTTTATTTCTCTAACATTACCCTAATTTAATTTATCACTATGTTGATCATTTGCACTAAGTATAAAGATGAGTGATTCATTTATTAGACAATTTTAATCAATGTTTATGATTTTCTCAAGAATGAAAATATATAAAAGCAGTGTCACAAGAATAATAAAAAAAACATTTATTTTTTTAATAAATAAAAAATAATTTTTATATATAAAAAATTATTTATTTGTTAGATACAATTTTTTGTAGAAATATTTAAATAATTATTTAAAAAGTGCAAGTAAAACGTTAGTATAAAATTTAATGTCTTGACCTCTTTTATCCTTTTTTTTAAAGAAAAATTAGTTATTCGCAAAAATACAAAAATCAGTTAGCATAAAATTATTAAATTTTAAATTTAAAAAATCTCGTTTTTAATTATAATTATAAAAAAGTATATCAAAATTCAAACTCTAGAATCTTTTTGAATATATATCTATTATTTTTATCATTTTTAAAATTTTAAACTTATTATTCGTATTTTTAAAAATTATTATTTTTGTTAGCAATATAAAAATATTCGTATACTATGTAGTTTACATCTGAAATTAATTATTACTTTTACCTCTCATTATTGAACGTTAAAGCTCCATACAAATGACAAGATGAATTCAATATGAACATTCTTTTACAAAATAAAAAATAAATAAATGATGTAAAAGTAAAATATTTGTGTTTAATATTATAAGTGACTATGATGAATGATGCTTCTTTCTCAATGTATGATCCTTGAAAATAGATGGTAACAAAAATTGTTATTTAAAACACCCACTAAAACTATTATTGTCAATAAACAAAGCGTTTACTTCAATAATAGAAAGGAATATTAAAATAATTATTGTAAGAGAGAAAAGCCATCGACGCAAGAAGGAGGAATTAGGAATATTCTATTGTTCTCTTCGGATGGCTTAGAAGTTATTAGAACCCACCCAACCAACCATCAATAATTTGGCATGCTGCCACGTCTGCCCTCAATTTCTCACACTCTTTTTATTCGAGTGACTTTGTAGGATATTTTTACATATTTCTTTTACAAAAAGTTCCATTAAGAAAACATTTCAGTATGAAATTCATGGTATAGAACGTTAGAAATATAAAATCTATTGGATTAAAACATCCCAAGCTCAGCTCTTAAAGTTTGTTAAAATTTAGGTTTAATTACTTAGTTTTTATAGTTTTATTAAATTTTTAATTAAATATTTATATATTTTTAATTAAATTTTTATATTATTTTTATTTTTTAATTAGATCTTTTTTATATTAAAAATATTTAAATTAACAAAATATTTCTCTCAAAATACATCCAGTTATAGATTTAGTTAAATTTTTAATTATTAATACCTTCAATTTATAAAAAAATATTCAGTTAATTTTAATATTTTTTTATATTAAAAATGACTTAATTATAAAATTAAAAGTAGTATAAAGATTTAATTAAAAGAAAAAAATAGAGACTTAATTGAAAATTTAGTAAAACTATAAAGACTAACAGAATAATTAAATCTAAAATTTATTGTAATTTTTATTTATTTATTGAATAACATACACGAACTTCTTATTAGATTTAATTTTTACAAGATAATTTACTGAGATGTTTATAGACAAAATTTTACAATGAGATACTAATATCATATTTCTTAAATTTAAAGAATGGTCAATATATCTTTCTAAATATAATGTAAAATGATATATATAATTTGTCCCCATTTTTATAATACAAATAAATTAATCTATTATTAATTAATTTATTTTTGTATTCACATTTTTTATTCTTAATCCAACATACATGTTTAATTTTTTATTTTAAAGTAAAGCTAAGTAAAGGAAAAACAAAAAATCTGTTAGAGATAGTTGATGGGTAATTTTTGTGAAATTTTTTATTTATTATATGTATTTAATTGATTATGTATACATATTAATTTAAATATCAATGGAACATAAAATTTATTACATTAAAAAATTTAGAGATACCAAAAGGTATCTATTAAAATTGGATATAGAAGGATATTTTTAATTTGGAATTTAGCAAAATCTGGTGTAACGTGTAAATGACAATTTTTTGTTCCAGTTTTATATTGTAGTAAAATACCAGTAAATTACTAGACATTAATGTGTGTGTTAATCCACTTTTTATTTACATTAGTCCAATACTTTAATATTATAATTTTTGCTAATATTTTTAAATATTATTGATTGATTGTTGATAAAAAAAAATAAAATTGTGTTATCATCTAGCATTGCACTTTATATTATTGTTAATGTTTAAAATAATGATCAACGAATATATTAGGAATTTAAGACTAGTCAAGGTGATTAGTTCTTTTATTTCGGTAGTTTTGAATTCAAATAAAAAAAGAGTAGAATTTGTTTTTGTTACGGTAGGTAACCGGAGATTAATTCAATAGATGGCGTTCAGCGGCCCAAGTGTATGAAGGAGGAGAACTCCGGGCGTATCTGCAACTCGAGAGGCTCCGTCCGACTTGCGCGCGTGGGTGAATGGGGGGTGGTACCTGCAAAGACACTCCGATGCCTAAGTTAGCAAGGGTGTAAGCAGGTCTAGAGAGTATTGGACTTAGAAATACCTGAAGCGTGTCAGTGTACTTATAGTGGTGAGCCAATAACCACCGTTGGAGTAGTGCCGTATCTTTAGGATAGTAACCGTCTCATTATCTTAGGGAGGTCAAGATATGGCTTTATGAAGTGGTTAGAGAGATTTCAGGGGCGGTTACTCATTTGAATGAGCGTTTATCTGCCAGCTAATCTCATAACCGACTTCTTCATACTAAGTCGTGGTTGATACCGACTACTTAAGTGGAGGTCGGTGCTTTGCTAGGCTTAATCTATTGGATCAGGCCTTTCGGCTGGACCTGGGCCCTTAACGTTGGGCCAGGGTATGAACAGTGCCCCTACTTGAGCCCAAGATCCCTTTAAGGCTTGGGTTCAAGTATTTAACTCGGGTTCGTAGCCGACCTTCACGGGTTTTGAAACCGACGTGATTTTCGCGACCTTTTGTTTCTGACAGTTACGTCAATTCAAGCGTCGTGTCCGTTGGGGAAGCGTTTAGGGATTGAGGGCTTTGGTAACGGTGCAATCGCATTAATGACTGCCTCGTTTTTACCATTATGCCCCTTAATGTGTTTATAAATGTTTTCCCTCTCTTTCGTTTTTCCGTTTCTGCAAACTTTCAAACTTCTTCTTCCCTTGTTTCGTGCTGCATTCTTGTGTTCGAAGATTTCTGCTCTCTCCAACCTTCGTTTCTTGGATAAAGGTTAGTTTTATTTCTTCCATGCCATGCCTTATGTTTGCATGTTTTGTTTTGTGAGTGGATAGGTTGGCCTGTAGGTTCTAGCTTCGTATCTCTCCTCTTTAGGGGCCGTGTTTTTTTATTTTTCTTTTTCTTTTTTCCTTTTGTAGGTTTCTGCCACTTTTCTTTATATAAAAAATGGCTTCCGTAGACGTTCTTTCTCAGTGGGTTGACGTTACGGTCCTTGGGGAGGAACCGTTGGTCGATGCTGAGTTCATCACTCATCTTCGTACTCATCACAGGCTCTGTACTTCGGAGGAGGACGAGCCAAAATATGAACTAATAATCCCGGGTCCTGAAGACCGGGTCTGTTTTGGGAGAAAATGAGGCGGCCCCTCATTTTTTCTTTATGTATGAGTGTATGATCACCCGTTTGGGTGTTTTTCTTCCTTTCTCAGATTTCGAAATATCTGTGTTGCATTACTGTAGAGTTGCCCCTACTCAACTTCACCCCAATTCTTGGGGTTTTTTGAAGATCTATCAGTTTATAAGCCATGCTCTGGACTTTCCGACTTCTTTGAAGATTTTCTTCTTTCTTTTCCATATGACTAAGCCCTTTAGTGGGCTAAACAACAAACAGCAGTGGGTATCCTTCCGAGCCATACAAGGTCGGAGGATTTTCACCCTTTTCGACGAATCTTTTCACGATTTCAAAAACTTCTTTTTCAAACTTCAAGCTGTAGAGGGTCACCACCCCTTTTTCCTGGATGAGCATTCCTCTCCCCGCTTTCCCCTTTATTGGTCGCCGCCTTCCTCTTGTGAAAAGTATGGTCCAGATGACCTGGATGAGGTGGAGGCGGCTATTGTGGGGTTTTTCCGAGAAGCGTGGGGGAAGGCCCCATACTTGGATACCAGGAAAATTCTCCAGGGTACACCGACCTTCGTTCAATCTCAGCTAGGTAGTGCATGAGTTCTTTATTTCCGAGTTGTTTCTGCCGACTTGCATTCTACCGACTTGTAATTTTTGTTATTTGTTTTCTTTTGTAGATATGGCAAAAAGGAACGCTCAGGAGGCCTACCAGAGGGTCCAGGAAGCCAAGGCGAAGTCCTGGGCTAGGTCTAGGGGTGCCAGGGCGATCACCTCTCCTCCTCCTCCTCCTAAAAATACTGGCACTCCTTCTCAACCCCTTGTCATTTCTTCCTCAAGTTTGCCCCGACCACCCCCTTCTGCCCAAATTCTCTCCGAGCCCGAGAAGAAGAAGCGCAAGACTTTAGAGTCTGGCCCTTCTTCTTTTGATGGTGGGGTTAAGGCGGATGCTCTTGCATTCGTCCGAAAGAATATCTATCCTTTTATAAATATGGATGATGTTTCTGTTCGAAACCACCTTACCACCATGGCTGAGGAGAGTTTTAGGACGGCGGGTGTTTGTGGCAAACTTTTGGACATTTTTGAGAAGACTCCCCTCAGCTCTCTGGGGGCAACCTCAAAAGTTGAGGAGTTGGAGGGGAGGCTTCTTCTTTTTGAAAAACATGAGAAGGAGTTGAAGGAGGAGAGAGATAAATTGAGGAAGGAGAGGGATCACCTTAGGGAGGAGGTAGGTAAGCTGCGGGCTCAATGCACTTTGGAGGCAAATTTGAGGAAAACAGCACAAGACAGCTACCACAGTTTATTTCAAGATATTGTTGCTGTGAGGAAGGACTTGCTGAACTCTCGGAACGCATACGCCGAGTTGGAGGACTCCATCGCCGATGGTGCCGAGGAGTCTTGGAGAATTTTCTTGGAACAAGTCAGAGTTATCGCTCCCGACTTGGACCTTTCTCCTTTACATCCCGACAAGGAAGTTATTGATGGCGCCATCGTTGATCCTCCTGTCCCCGAGGTTGTTTCTGAGTCGGAACTGAAGACTCGGGGGCAGAGGATTATTGAGTCTCCTCCTCGTTCTAAAGATGCTTCAGGTTCTTCCTCCGTTCCTCCTGCTGGTCCTGGCGGCGCCCCTCCTGAGTCTGGTGGTGATTCTTCTACTCCTTTGAAGAAATGACTCTTATTATTTTTTATGGCTATATGGGGGCCCGGCCTGTGGGTCCCCCTTTTTTAAACTTTATTTCTATGTTGGTGGTTGTGAACAATTTCTTTTTGGCCTTTTAAGGCCGTAAACAAAATGTTCTGATCTGTGCCCTTTTTTGGATAAGGGTTTAAGTTACCTTGTGTGTGTGCATGCTTTTCTGTTTTTGATCTTTTTTTGATCTTTTTTTTTTTGAAGAAACCTTTTTGTTGGCTTGCGTTGTTTTCTCGAGCCTTTTTCCTTCAAGGGCTTTTATGCAGCCTTTAAACTTTTTCCAGGTTTTCCTATCTCTTTCGCTATCCTTTGTACTCAACTTTGCTTTAGTGAGCTTCTGTGACTTAGGTTATTTTTGTGATGCGTTTTTCCTTTACTCGGAGCTCGGTTTTCTTTTACTCGGAGCTTTTTCGAGTTCTTTTTACTAGGATTTGCATTTCAACTTGAGAGTCGGATGATTCCTGAGTTCTTACGATCAACTCATATAACCTCTTTACGCCGACTTGTACCTCGTCGTTTTATCCTGACGACCATCTAGGTCGGTTCATGGGATTTTCACGTTTTGTCGAGCTTAAGTCGGCGCGTTTCGTAGAAAGACTTATAAAAATAAAGGAGGATATTTAAGAGAGATATAGTAAATGAAAAAGATCTTTATTAATTGGGAAGGTACCTTTTTGCTACTAAGGGTCTTAATAGCCTATTTTCCCTTAGCCTCTACTATGATGCCTCGTTAAAAACCCTTCTCCAGAAAAAACCCTTTTTCTTTGGGAAAAAATCGTGAAGTTGGGAAAAGAGTACATCAGGGAGTAGAGTTCGCTTTTAACTGTAGTACCTTTTCATATTACAAGCATGCCACGACCTTGGTAGCTCAGTGCCATTTAGGTTGGTTACTTTATAATAACCTTTTCCTAAGACTTCTTTGACTTTGTATGGTCCCTTCCAATTTGCGGCGAGTTTTTCTTCCCCCGATTTGTTGACTCCGATGTCATTTCTGATTAGGACCAAGTCATCTGTAGCGAATGTTCTTCGAATGACTTTTTTGTTGTACCTCGTAGTCATTCTTTGCTTCAATGCAGCTTCTCTTATCTGGGCTCCCTCTCGGACTTCGGGGAGCAAGTCGAGCTCCTCTTTGTGCCCCTGTATATTTCCGACCTCGTCGTGGAGAATTACCCTTGGGCTTTGCTCACTGATTTCTATTGGAATCATGGCTTCTACGCCGTAGACTAATCTGAAGGGTGTTTCTCCTGTGGCGGATTGGGGAGTTGTCCTATAGGCCCATAATACTTGAGGGAGCTCTTCAGCCCAAGCTCCCTTTGCTTCTTGTAGTCTTTTCTTTAATCCTGCCAGTATGACTTTATTAGCTGCCTCGGCTTGCCCATTGGCTTGTGGGTGTTCTACCGAGGTGAACTGGTGCTTGATTTTCAGACTGGCTACTAGATTTCTGAAGGTGGCGTCGGTGAATTGGGTTCCATTGTCTGTAGTGATGGAATAAGGTATTCCATACCTTGTGATAATATTTTTGTAGAGGAACCTGCGACTTCTTTGAGCGGTAATGGTGGCTAACGGTTCCGCTTCTATCCACTTTGTGAAGTAATCTATTCCCACGATCAAGTATTTGACTTGTCCTGGTGCTTGGGGAAAAGGACCTAACAAATCCATCCCCCATTTTGCAAAGGGCCAGGGAGAAGTGATACTGGTGAGCTCTTCGGGTGGAGCTACGTGAAAATTTGCGTGCATCTGACATGGTTGGCATTTCTTCACAAATTCTGTGGCATCTTTCTGCAAGGTCGGCCAGTAGAATCCAGCTCGGATTACTTTTCTGGCTAATGACCTTGCTCCGAGATGGTTTCCGCAGATCCCGCTATGTACTTCCTCCAACACCTCGGTGGTTCTTAAGGTCGGTACGCACTTCAGCAATGGTGTTGATATCCCTCTTCTGTAAAGGACATTTCTCACCAAAGTATAATGTTGTGCTTCCCTTCGGATCTTTTTAGCTTCTTTCTCCTCTTTGGGGAGGATGTCGAATTTCAGGTATTCGACTAAGGGATTCATCCATCCGAGGTTTAGGCCGGCTACCTCAAGTATCTCTTGTTCATCCTCTGTTTTTGATACCGAGGGCTCTTGGAGGGTTTCTTGGATCAGGCTTCTGTTGTTCCCTCCGGGTTTGGTGCTTGCTAACTTGGATAGGGCGTCAGCTCTGCTATTTAGATCCCGAGTTATATGCTTAACTTCGGTTTCCGCAAAGTGCCCAAGGTGCTCCAAGGTTTTTTCCAAGTACCTCTTCATATTGGGGTCCTTTGCCTGATACTCTCCGCTTATTTGGGAGGTCACCACCTGTGAGTCGCTGTATACCATCACCTTTGTAGCGCCAACTTCTTCCGCTAATTTTAATCCGGCTATCAAGGCTTCATATTCTGCCTGATTGTTTGAAGCCGGAAATTCAAATTTTAAGGAGACCTCTATTTGGGTTCCTTTTTCATCTGCCAATATTATGCCTGCGCCGCTCCCTGCCTTGTTGGAGGATCCGTCTACATAGAGTTCCCATGTAGTCGGCTTTTCCTCTTGTTCACCTGCATATTCTGCAACGAAGTCGGCGAGACATTGGGCTTTAATTGCTGTTCGAGTTTCATATCTCAAATCAAACTCGGAGAGCTCTATTGCCCATTGAACCATTCTCCCTGCAACATCCGTCTTTTGGAGGATTTGCTTCATGGGTTGGTTCGTACGGACTCTTATTGTGTGAGCCTGAAAGTAAGGTCGTAGCCTTCGTGAGGCTATTACTAAGGAGTAGGCAAACTTCTCTAGTTTGTGGTACCTTAGTTCAGGGCCTTGTAGGACCTTACTGGTAAAGTAAACCGGGTGTTGCCCGTCCTTGTCTTCTCTGATCAGAGCTGATGAGACAGCCCTGTTTGCCACGGATAGGTATAGGACAAGGTCTTTTCCCGGTACTGGTCGTGTTAAGATAGGAGGTTGGCTTAGGAATCTTTTGAACTCTTGGAACGCCTCCTCGCATTCCGAAGTCCATTCAAATTGGCATCCCTTCCTCAATAAAGAAAATAGTGGAAGGGATTTTAGTGCCGATCCCGCCAAAAATCTGGAGAGGGCGGCAAGTCGGCCATTGAGCTGTTAAACCTCTCTCAAACAAGTCGGGCTTTTCATTTCCAGGATGGCTCTGCATTTGTCGGGATTGGCCTCAATCCCTCTTTGTGTTAGCATGAAGCCTAGAAATTTCCCCGCTTCTACTGCGAAGGCGCATTTTGCGGGATTTAGTCTCATCCCATGCAACCTTATAGTGCTGAAGACTTGTGAGAGGTCGGTTAAGAGGTCGTTTTCTTGCTTGGTTTTTACTAACATGTCGTCGACGTATACCTCCATTAGGCTCCCTAGATGAGGGGAAAACACTTTGTTCATTAGCCTTTGATACGTGGCTCCTGCATTCTTTAGTCCGAATGGCATGACCACGTAGCAATAGTTGGCTTTTGGTGTGATGAACGATGTTTTCTCCTGGTCGGGTTCATGCATCGGGATTTGGTTATATCTCGAGTAGGCATCCATGAATGATAGGTATTGGTACCCCGAGCTGGAGTCCACCAGGGTATCAATACTCGGTAGAGGATAAGGGTCTTTAGGACATGCCTTATTTAAGTCGGTATAGTCGACGCACATTCTCCATTTACCATTCTGTTTCTTGACTAGCACTACATTGGCTAGCCACGTTGGGTATTTGACCTCTCTAATGAAGCCGGCTTCCAAGAGCGCATGTACTTGTTCTTCTACTATTGAGGCTCGTTCTGGGCCGAGCTTGCGTCTTCTTTGCTGTACAGGTCGGGACCCAGGGAAAACCGAGAGCTTGTGTGACATGAGCTCGGGGTCAATCCCGGGCATGTCGGAAGCCTTCCATGCGAAGAGGTCGGCATTAGCTCTTAGGAGCTCTCCCAACCTTTGTTTTAGGGTTTCCCCTAGGTTGGCTCCTATGTAAGTGTTTTTTCCTTCCTCCTCACCGACTTGTATCTCCTCGGTTTTTCCTCCCGGTTGGGGTCGCAGTTCTTCTCTGGTCCTTGAGCCGCCTAGCTCTATGGTGTGGACTTCTTTGCCCCTTCCTCTCAGATTTAGGCTTTCGTTATAACACTTCCTTGCCAATTTCTGATCTCCCCTCACCGTTGCTATTCCTCCTGGAGTCGGGAATTTCATGCAAAGGTGAGGAGTCGATACCACTGCTCCCAGGCGATTAAGGGTAGTTCTGCCGATTAAGGCATTGTAGGCTGACCCTTCGTCGATGACTATGAAGTCTATGCTCAAAGTCCTTGATTTTTCCCCTTTTCCAAAAGTGGTGTGAAGGGGTAAAAATCCCAGTGGTTTTATTGGCGTGTCCCCTAACCCATATAGGGTGTCAGGGTAGGCTCTCAACTCTTTTTCATCTAACCCTAGCTTGTCGAAGGCGGGCTTGAAAAGGATGTCCACCGAGCTTCCTTGGTCTACTAGGGTTCTATGGAGATGGGCATTAGCTAGGATCATAGTTATCACCACGGGGTCATCATGCCCGGGTATTATCCCTTGCCCATCTTCTTTTGTGAATGAGATAGTGGGGAAGTCGGGTGTCTCTTCTTCGACTTGGTAGACTCTTTTGAGGTGTCTTTTGCGAGAAGATTTGGTGATCCCGCCTCCCGCAAATCCTCCTGAGATCATATGGATATGTCTCTCTGGGGTCTGTGGCGGCGGATCTCTCCTGCCCATATCATCTCGCTTTCTTTTCCCGTGAGTGTCCGACCTTTCCATGAGATATCTATCAAGCCGACCTTCTCTGGCCAGCTTTTCTATCACATTTTTGAGGTCGTAACAATCATTGGTGGAGTGACCATATATTTTATGGTACTCGCAGTAGTCGCCGCGGCTTCCCCCTTTTTTGTTTTTAATAGGTCTAGGGGGGTGGCAGCTTCAGTGTGGCATATCTCTCTGTATACATCCACTATAGAAGTTTTGAGAGGAGTATAAGAGTGATACTTTCTGGGCCTTTCGAGACCGAGTTCTTCCTTCTTTTTGACTTCCCTTTCCCTCTCCTTAGATGAGGGAGAGGGTCCAGGTCGCCAACTCAGGTCTTTTAATTTTGCGTTCTCTTCCATATTGATGTACTTCTCGGCTCTTTCTTGTACATCACTTAGAGAAACGGGGTGTCTTTTAGATATGGACTGTGAGAAGGGACCTTCTCTGAGTCCATTGACTAGCCCCATTATGACTGCCTCTGTGGGCAGGTCTTGGATCTCCAAACATGCCTTATTGAACCTTTCCATATAGGCTCGCAAAGATTCTCCGACCTCCTGTTTTTCTGTGGGCAGGTCTTGGATCTCCAAACATGCCTTATTGAACCTTTCCATATAGGCTCGCAAAGATTCTCCGACCTCCTGTTTTACCCAGGAGGCTCGGTGCATGTTTACCTTATCTTTCTGAATTGAAAACCTCATCAGAAACTTTCTTGAGAGGTCTTCAAAACTGGTGATTGATTTTGGTGGGAGGCTATCGAACCACTTCATTGCCGCTTTCGACAGAGTGGTCGGGAAAGCTTTGCATCTCGTAGCGTCGGAGGCATCGGCTAGATACATCCGACTTTTGAAGTTGCTTAGATGCTTTGGGGTCCGTGGTCCCGTCATAGAGGTCCATATCAGGGTTTTTAAAGTTTCTCGGAACTTTTGCCTCATGATGTCCACTGAAGGGATCCTCTCCACCCGGAATTGATCTTCTTGGTTGTCGCGAGAGTTATGGCCCTTGAGGGAGGATTCTAGCTGTAAGAGTTTTCTTTCTAACTCTTTTTCGCCGTTCCATCTCCTCTTTGAGGTACCTTTCAGTTTCTTTGCTTCTCCCGCTCTTGCTCCAATTGTTCTAAGCGACTGTGGACCAACCCCATTAGTTCAGTTACGTGGGATGGTCCACCTTTTCCGGTTTCGCTCGTCTGAAGGATTTGCCTTCGGGTTTTTTTACCCGGAGGTGCCTTCTCTATGTTGATCATTAACTTCCTGGTGGAGGGTTACATCCACATTGTCATTACCTGCGTTCAGATTCTCTTCTTCAGAATCCGTTTCCGCATGGACTTCTTCGTGGAATCTATCCGCCATCGATGGGTGATCTCTCGGGTCCCCGGCAACGGCGCCAATGTTACGGTAGGTAACCGGAGATTAATTCAATAGATGGCGTTCAGCGGCCCAAGTGTATGAAGGAGGAGAACTCCGGGCGTATCTGCAACTCGGGAGGCTCCGTCCGACTTGCGTGCGTGGGTGAATGGGGGGTGGTACCTGCAAAGACACTCCGACGCCTAAGTTAGCAAGGGTGTAAGCAGGTCTAGAGAGTATTGGACTTAGAAATACCTGAAGCGTGTCAGTGTACTTATAGTGGTGAGCCAATAACCACCGTTGGAGTAGTGCCGTATCTTTAGGATAGTAACCGTCCCATTATCTTAGGGAGGTCAAGATATGGCTTTATGAAGTGGTTAGAGAGATTTCAGGGGCGGTTACTCATTTGAATGAGCGTTTATCTGCCAGCTAATCTCATAACCGACTTCTTCATACTAAGTCGTGGTTGATACCGACTACTTAAGTGGAGGTCGGTGCTTTGCTAGGCTTAATCTATTGGATCAGGCCTTTCGGCTGGACCTGGGCCCTTAACGTTGGGTCAGGGTATGAACAGTTTTTGTTCTCTGTTTAAGAAAAATATCAAAGTACCAGTAAGTTAAAAAAGATAATTGGACAATTCTTGCTAACTATATTTTGTTAAAATATATGAAATACTCTTAAAATATTGATTTTTGTATTTGATGTTGGAATAATATAAATTAAGATTCTATAGTTAAAAATTTGATAAAGCTATAGCATCAACAATTAATTAATTAAACCTTTCAAGTCTCATCTCTAAATAATAATTTAAATACTTTTCGGGAAAAAAATAAATTAAGAAACTTAACACGGTTTTTATGTGGAGGTCTAAAGTCTAAACACGCTAGTGACGTATTTTCCTTTGTCTTTGGAAACCAAACATGAAAAAAAAAAAGGAAAAAAAAAAAAGACAAGAAAATAATAGCGGTTTGGTTCGTTTGTTTCCCGGTCAGAAAAGTGTGAACGATTGAAGTTATTATAAAGCAAGCTAAATTATTTCTCATTTTTCACACGTAGTTAATTAATTGGCATGGTTGGGTAAAATATAATTTATTATAATGCAAATCCAACTTTGTAGCTATCAATTTTTTAACTATTAATTATTTTTCATATCTATACTTATATATTATTATAACTAATTATTATTTTTAAATAATTTTAAAATAGCTATAATATGAAATCGAACTCATCAGTTTTAGACTTCTAAAATTATTTTATGTACAATCTTCAACTACTATACTATAGTTAATTTTAGGATTTTTATAATATATATACAACTATGTTGTGTGTAAAATAAAATTAGTTATCAAAATTAGTCATATAAAAGAAAAAGATATAAGGATTAATAGAAATTTTTTTTATTAATATTTTTAACTATCAATTTAATATCTTTAGTCTAATAATATATTTTTAGTCTATAATTTTAAATATTATTAATTAATTATTAATAAAAAATAATAAATTCTATTAATTATTTAATATTTTTTATTATAAAATATATATTAAAATATAAAATATATATTAAAAATAAATTAAATAACACATAATAGTTAATTTTAGTAATTGAATTTAGTGTGAAAATAAGAATTGTTGATATACATATAACTTGATGAGGTCAGTGTGTTCAACCAAGAGGCTAATAATAATAATAAGCATGCCAAACGTGACTAATAAATGTGTCCCATAATTTCTCTATTTCTTAGAACATTCAACTAACATTTCAAATCTATGCTTTTTCTTTTCTTTTTTTTTTTTCCCTTTTATCTGAAGAGAAAAAAACTCTTAAGCTGTAGCTTCTTGTCTTGATGGTACTAGTAAAATATTTTCAGGACATGACCTATATATATAAATATTCAGGGGAAAATTGTGTTGAAATTTCGGATAACCCTTACTTGCCTTATTTATTGGGCAGTTCTCACTTCTGAGGTACATCCTTTTTCCCCTCAATGCAAGTTATTTTGATCAAAATAAAAATTATTATTATTATTATTATTAACAATCTGATTAACTTAACTCAAATAAGGTATATTAAGGTTAATAAAACGAATAGTAATCTCTGACATCTCAAAAAGAATGTTTTATTCCGGATGTTCAAATTGGAAATATCTAAATAAATTATCAAAGCACTTACTATTGCTTGATCTCCCTATTGATGGCATCAAATCTAGTTTAACCTAGCTAGTTATTACTTTCAAATATCATGCACTCTTATAATTTATCCAGTAATATCACAATCTAGTATACTATTTATGCTACCTATAGTATCCTTAATGATTTTTAACAAATTCATGAGGTAATTTTTCTTATATTCGGGCAAATAGGGCTAAAATTATCACCATATTTAAGTAATATTAGAGAGATAAAAAAAATTAGAATTTGTTTTACTTAATATTTATTAATTATTATAACAATTAATAAATATTAAATAAATTAAATTCTAATTATTTTTAACTAATTATTTTTTGTTATCAAATATTTCTAGTTATAATAATATATATTTAGATAACAGAAAATGCTAGCAAGCTAAGCTATATACTAATATACACTACTAGAATATTTTGCATTGCGACGGATATTTTCATGAGTTTTCATGAATTAGTAATAGATATTATTATATTGTTATTGATGGAATTAATGACGAATAATATTCGACGATAAAAATGGCATCGCTAACAATTAGCAATGATAAAGATTTTATATCTGATCTTAAGTAATGACCAAATTTTGCGACAAACATAATATCTGTTGCTAATTCTAATTATAGAAAAATTTTAAGATGATAGTAATAGATTTATTCCGTCGATACATTTTTATTTTAAAATTTTGTGGTAATAGTTAAAATTTATAACATTTTTTCTCTTGTTTCTTGGACGAACTCCATAAAATCCAAATAAAAGACCTAATTATACAATAATTTTAATATAATTTACAATTTAGCATTGTTAATAACTTTAATTCAAAAAATATATATAAAGTTCAATATATCTAAATTAAATTGATGCCCACAAGTAAAAGGGATGGGGTTTGGGAGAAGGAGGTGAATTTTTTTTTCCTCAATGTTTGGATAAGTGACGGGGATGTTGTAATTTATTTTGAATTAGCAACAGATTATTAGAGACAAAAATTGAAAATTCATCGCTAATATTAGTGAAATGCATCGTTTGATATCAATCTGATAGGGACGAATTGTGCGAATATATAGTGCCAAATTTTTTAATAGAACACTATATCCATCTCAAAAGATTTGGAGAAATTCGTTTACCAATTCTTCCGTCGCTAATTTGATTACATCCATCGATAACTATGAGTAGAAAAATTTTGTTAAAGAAATCTGTTGCTAATGCGAATGATTATAGTAGTAATGTATATTTAGGCTGCGTTTGCATTATTTATAGGTACGAAACACTGAGACAGATAAGGGTGGTAAACGGAAAAATCCGTTCCGTCTTGCCCTGCACCGTCAAAAGCACGCCATTTGGCGGGCTGATCTGTCCTACCCTGCACTGCCTAACAGCAGACTGGCGAGTTGGTCGCCCACCAAATTTCTTTTTGTTTTTTAATATAAACCATTAAATATTAAACAATATATATAATTTCACAACCATTTCAATAAATTTATAATTTCTAAAGACATACAAAAATTATAATTTCTAAATTCACAAACATTAAAATCTTTATAATTATAAATATGTAATAAATATAATTATAAACTAAATTTTTGAAATAAAATAATAAAAATAACATTGTCTAAAACAAAACAAATATTGACCAAAACATATAATTAAACATCTTCAAGTTTATAATCAATCAAACATAAAACATAATCCAAAATATAATTTAAAACATCTTCAATTATCATCTTCATCCTATTATAGACCAATAACATTATCAAAATTTATAAAAAAAAGGGCCCTGACCAAAAAAAAAAAAAAACCGCTTGACCCGCCAAGGAAGCCTACCCTCCCTGGCGATGCCTGCCAAATCCCACAGATTAGGCAGTGTAGGTTAGGCGGACTTTTTAAATTTGGCGATTTCAAATTTATAGTCTAACCCGTCTTTTTTGGCGAGTTACACGGGTCGGACCGGCAGGTTTCGATCTTTTGTCATCACTAGAGACAGGGACACAAACATAAAATCGTGTTTGCCAGATGAGACATCGACAAAGATATTGTATCCAGAGACACTAAACTAATGTATTTTGTGTCCATCCTAGCAGGAAAGATACAGAAATACTAACAAGAGACACAACTTATTTTTTATTTTTTCATTTATTATTATTGTTAATTTTTTATAATTATATTTATTATTATTATATTCTTTTCTCAAAATTTTTAAATGAAAAAATGAGAATAAATTGAACTTTTATAATTTATTCTAGTTCATTACCAAATAAAATACAAAACATTAATTTTTGTATTTTTATTTTTTATGTCTTGTTCTCAATGTCTTATTTTATCTTATTTTTAGAATCAAATATAGTCTTAAAAATATTGAAAACTAAAAATAAATATAAACAGAATAAGTTTAATAGATACAATTAAGATTCAATTCTTCATGTAAGTAGGGACGAATTTATGCAGGATTTTTTTCTTAAATAAGATAAAAAAAATTAATAATTATCCAAACAAAATATTTCAGCTTTATTTCCAGGAATACGATTTTTTTTTTTGTAATTAGGGCAAGTTCGCCGCACCCACCCCCAAACTCTAGAGAAGATGATGAGTTCGGCGCTCTATATATACCAATAGGGCCATATGCCTTTGTCCCTTTCTTTTTCAATCTCTCTTTCAAATTCATTTTGTTCCTCTTTTCTTTTTGTTTTTTCAACACCCGTGAAGTTCATTGGGGACGACATTCTCAATTCCAAATTAGTAAATAATGGGTTAGTTAGTGTTAATTTTTTTAGGTTTCTTAGAGTTATTTTTTTTAGCTTAGTTAGAGTTACTATTGACATATTGGATAAAATTATTACTTATAGGTTGCATGTTAATTAGGATTACAGATTTACCGATTACATATTTTTTAGACTAACTATTTTTATGTTAGTTAAATTTTTTGTGTTATTGTTTTTAAGTATAGTTATTGTTTATTGTCTATAACATGTTAAGTAGTATAACAAAATAAATTGTTAGTTAGTTTAGTCAAAATAATTAGTTTAAATTGTGAATCGAATGGTAGTTGGTGGAATAATTATTAGTAATATATTGATTAATTAGTTAGTTAGTGGCGTCAGTTAGTTGGGGCAGAAGTAGAATTACTAAGTTTATAAACTGTTTTGGGTTTACATATTTTTTTTAATAATTTAGTTAACGTAGAAGGAACTGAGTTCAGTGTGTGTGATTTCATTTTACTAGATTGTGTTTAGATGGAGGAGCAGTTATTGGGTTATGAGGGTCAGATGTACAGAGTGGATCGTGAAGAGCACATTGCTGGTAGGCTTGATCGAGTGGTACACATTTTTAACTAGGTTTTTATTTTACTCTAATTAATAAGCAGGGAACTTGTAATTTTTTATGTGTTCGTTGTCCCCTTATTTTTTTATTTTTTTGTTTCCGTTTGGTAGGCGCCTCGGATCTTGCGCACCAGGAGAAATTTGATGACACGGTCATCGGAGCATATTAGGCCATATCTCAGACGAGTTGGGTTTGAGTATGCGGCCTATATGGTCGAGTTCGAGCACGATTGGCCGCTTGCCTCGGCTTTGATAGAGAGGTGGAGGTCTGAGTCCCACACATTTCATCTACCATGCGGGGAGATGACTATCACCCTGCAGGACGTGGCTTATCAGCTGGGACTCAAGATCGATGGTGATCCTGTGAATGGATGCATTGGTGGGTGGGAGCAGCACTATCAGGGACGCACAATTGAGTAGTTATGTGAGCAGATTCTGGATGTTGTTTCCGGTCCAGATGACAGACAGTCACAGACGAAGTGGACTGTGAAGCTCGCTTGGTTCCACAACAGGGTTTGTGGAGAGCTGGAGCAGGATGCCACAGAGGAGCGCCTGATGAGGTACACAAGAGGGTACATCATGCAGTTGATAGGGGATTTTCTATTTCCAGAGGCATCTGACTCTCGGGTGCACATCAGGTGGCTCCTCCTCTTGGAGGACCTTGATACGTGTGGCCAGTTATCGTGGGGCTCAGCTGTCCTAGCATGGCTGTACCGCCAGATGTGCCGGGCCACGGAGCATATGGTCAATACAATTTGGGTGGGTGCGTCAGCTTGCTGCTGTCCTAGGCTTATCACCATATTCTGCTGCTACGGCCCGACAATTTTGATACTCGTCGATTTTTCTTGATGGAGAGGTATTATAAATACTTATAAATACCTTGCATATTATTATTACCTAGTTAATTGAATTGAGCAATAATCAATATTGTGGTTGGCATTGTAGGTGAGTTCAGTACCAGCTGGACAAATGCCAGAGGCGAGAGTAGGTTTAGGTATTACAAGCATATCCTGAACGGAATTGAGATGCTGAATGTAAGTGATAAATATTTAAGTTTTACATATTTAAGCTTATTTTACTTGAATAACTGTTTCATTTGATATTTGAATGTCGTCGTTTATATGCGTTTTGTGAACAGTTAGAATGGACGCCGTATGTTGACCCGCCGCCATATGCTGACCCACGCCGTAAGCCATACGTCATCGTCGTCGCGCAAACGGTACCTAATTAAAGAAAATAAAAATATTTCTCACAATTGTGATTTGATAAATATAATAACAACAAAGACAATACAACTGTAACATACCTTTTATAAAACAAAGTGGCATCTACTTCGGTCGGATATTTGTAGTAAATTTTTTTCACTCTTTTTGTCTCTTGTTGCACGATAGAATACAATATTAAATTCTTCAAAGTTGTTAAACTGTCGACTTCCGGTGTCATATAGGTAATTATCGGTTGTCCCGAATTACACACGATTGAACTTTCTTCGTCATACACTATTTCACCATCATAATAAAAGTATAACAATTGATTCCTTGACATCGTAAAAAAAAATGTCAGCAGTAAGAGGAAAAAAATGAACAACAAAATGGTGCTATTCTGATCTGCACACCAACATGCATGAAAAATTATATTTCCGAAAATAAAGATGAAATATCTTGTTTGGAGAATTATTAAATTTTGTTATTTTATTTAAGAAAAAAATCCAATTTATGCAAGGGAAGGGCGAGTGGAGGCCTTGGTTTCCGATTTATTTTTAAAAAATAAATAATAATAATAATAATAAATTATTAAGTATATAAAATTATTATATATTATATAACTTTATATTTTGTTTAAAAATATATTTAGTATTTAGTCTAGTATAAATAAAAGTTTAGTTCAAATATTAATAATTTTTAATATCTAAAAATTAAGTAAAATAGTAGAATGATTTTATTTAACTGAGTTTAGTGACAAAAAAAATTTCACATTAAAATGTAAGTTCAATATTATAAATTTAATGTTCTTAATCATGTTGAATTAAGTAATTTGTGCATAATTTATGAGTTATCTCAATGGTTAACGAATAGAAAGTCTTTCACATATTATTTGATTGATCGTTTGATTTGCTTGATATTAATTCTTTCTGTTTTAACTACTACAACTAAGAGATCTTTTTCAATTATGAATATTGTACAGAATAGACTCGAAAATAAAATAAAAAATAAATTTTTTGTTAATTAACTTTTAATTTATATTAAAAAAGATTATTAAAAAATTTGACACAAATTTTATTATCAATAAATTTTATAATATAAAAAATTAACATATACCATTTTATTAATAAAAAATATATACATATTTTTTGTATTTCAAAATATATATTACTATCAATATATTTTTATAATATATTTTACATCACATAATTTATTTGCATAAATTTATTTTAATATTATATATATTATTAACCTGTATAATAATATTTTTGGATTCATCTTTACATGTAAGTATGTGTAAAAGTTCTGCATCAAGCTTATTAATTAAGTAAGTGATGAACAATGTAGGAAGAAGGAAGACTTCAGAGAAATAAATGCTAAAAATTATGTGAAATTATCATGCTATTGATTGATTAATCTTCGTCACAATGTATAAAACATATTATATTTTGCAGTCAAACACAAATTTATGTCTCCATTTATCTGTCTAGTATCTTGTTCATACAAATTAAACTTAACCAAATAATTACATATACTTTTATTTAGTTTTGGAACTTGGAAGTAGTAATAAGAATACTTCTCCCAACAACAAAAAAGTAATAAAGGGACCTGGTCAAAAATTAGAGAATAGTGAAGCGAAGGTGACATAAGCACATGAAGTTATTTAAGACGATAACATGATTTGTCCAGCGAAAGAGTCTTCCCCTCCAATCATCACAAAAGAAAAAAGAGGGCCAATAATATATTATTTTAATTTAAAAAACAAAACGAAGTAAAACGTTGTTATTGATGACTTAATTATTGAGATCAAATAAATACAAAAATAATTGTTAAGACGAAATTGATGGATGTGGTGGGGTGCAAGATGGTGATCCAACGGCTGAAGAAGAGAGTGGCAAGTCGCAAGAGTCTCGTGGCGTTAAGAGTGACCTTTTAAGTTTTAAACGTGACCTGATGGTTTCGACAGCTGGCATGATGACGTGGACATCCCATCCCAACCACGTGATGTTGCATTCATCCGCCATTCACGCCACGTGTCTTTTTCTCTCTCTGTCAAATCCGAATGAAAAAACATCATTAAACAAATTTATAAAACAAAATCGCTACGTCAATAAACCAAATAAGCAAAAGAAAATATTGGGAATTTGGTTTAGGTGTATTCAGATATATAAAAATATACAATTTCGCTGTGTGTATATATTTTTTTTATAGTACATATTGTTCTGATATTAATATTTTTAAATAATCATATATATTTTATTTTTATAATTAAAAAATTAAATACAAAATTAATTTGTAAAAATCTATTTTTAAATAAATATAAAAAATATTTAATATATAAATAATATTATTAAAAATATATAGTTACTTTAAGAGGTTACAATTAAAATATTATAAATTATTTTTATTAATAAGAATTTTAAAATTATTTATCAAAATTTTTATCATATTTTTTTTGTAAAATATAAAACTTTAAATTAATAATGTATTTAATGTATTATTTTAGAGGCATCATAAGGGCAACAAAGGTTACCCCACAACCCAACATGTACGGCTTATAGGCGTCAAATTATACTCAAAATCATATTTTATCCAAATTCCCTTAAGATGGGTCAAGTGAAATTAGATTTTTGCTTGATCCAAATTTGGTCTGGTATATTCATCGAATTTATTTTTGAGATTTTTATCTGATGAAATTATGTTATTTTTGGATAATAATAAAATCAATTTAAACTGGATACAAATCGAATTTGAATAAAGTTTAAAACCAAAATTCTAATTTCTATATATATTATGTAAGTTTGTATGGCAATAGACAATTATATATATATATATATATATATATATATATATATATATATATATATACTTTTTAAATTTATTTATTTACGTTGGAAAACCAAACATACTAATTAAAGATCTACATTTTCACAAAAACACTTATTAATAAATACATATCAATAAAATCAAACTATTAAAATATATATTATGTGATTGAACGAACATATAAGAATAAAGGTAATTATTTTTGTTAATATAATATTATATAATTAGATGAACATGTAAAATAATTTTATACTAACAGTACATTAAAATTAAATTCTAAATAATATTCATAAATTTATTAAGAACAAGAAGAATTAAAAAAAAACAAATATCAATAGAAAAAGAAATTATAAGAATAAAAAAAATTGTCGTAAAAAATGACATAATGTGATATGAAGAATAAAAATAGAATTGACAAGAGAAAGAGAGATAGTGAAATATGATTTTGAACTAAAGAAAGAGAAGAAGAAAAACATAGTAGTAAACTAGTATTTAGGTTTAGTTTGTGAAAAGAAAAAATAAATTTTTTTTTTGGTTTAAAGTCAATAAAAATGACTAGAAGTTACAAGTGATACAAGTGGAGCATAATGAAGTTTTAAAAAAAAATTAAAGAACATTATAAAATTTAAGTTTGGTCTAGAATCAAATATGTTGTTATTAAGTTGGAAGACTCATGAAATTATTTTGCAAGTTGTCCAACTTGTATTGTCAAAAATTCTAGTCAAATATTGCAACTTGATAAAGATAAATGTTGTTATTAGTGTATTTACTAATGTATGTCATGTTTTGCATAGAATTAGTGAGTGAAACTTAGAGAGATAAGTAGTAAAGTCTCTCATATGTGTAATTCCTTTATATGAATTTTTATAATATGTAAGAGAGTATTATAGATTTCTCTATATATTGCGAGAGATTATAATTTCACCACTTTATCATATTATTTCTATTGTTATCTAAATTCTTGTTTAGTTTCATCTATTTCTCGTTCGCAAATTTTAGTTGCATTATTTTGTCCCCATTAACTCTGGTATGTAATAGTGGTATCAGAATTTTAGGTTCTTAATCTGCCTCTATAAAAGAGACAAGTTGGTATCAAAACCATATGGCAACAAAATTTAAGATCGAAAAATTCAATAAAAAAACTTTTTTTTTGAAAACTGAAGATCAAGGCAATTTTGAGAAAGGAGAATTACTCAAAAGCAATAGAAAGTAGGTCTACCGGCATTCTTGATGACAAGTGAAAAGAGATGGACGAAAATATCATTGCCAATTTACACTTGGCTATAGTAGATTTCGTATTATCAAGCATCTTGGAGAAATAGATAGCAAAGAAAATTTGAGAGGCACTCACTAAGTTGTACGAGGCAAAGTTGCTTCACAATAGAATCTTCATGAAAAGGAGGCTCTATACTCTTCGTATGAGTGAATCCACATCGGTGATGGATCACATCAACAATCTTCATACTATATTTTCACAACTGATAGCCATAGAATGCCAGATTGTAGAGAATGAATGTGTTAAATTTTTTCTCCAAAATTTATCAGACTCGTATAATCAACTCATCATCAACATCACAAATAAAAATATTATTAATCAAGTCTGATTTGATGATGTTGCTACTGCTATTCTTAAAAAAAAAAGTAAGTGCAAAAAAGATGATCGAACGGAGAGTTCAAAGTAAACAGAAGCTTTGTCGGTGATGAGAGGCAGATCAATAGAACGTAATTCTAGTGGAAGTCAAAGTCGTAGTAGAAAAAAAGTCTCGGAAGAAGAACCTTACTTGTTATAATTGTGGTAAGAAATGGCACTTGAAGAAAGATTGTTGGTTCAACAATAAGAGCACAGGAAAAACTGTTGATGCAACTACCTCACATGATTGTGTTGCAAATACCTATGATAATGGAGATGTCTTGTGCATTGAAGTTGCAATTGGTCATGAAGACAATAAACCACTAGCTGATATCTGGCTATTGGATTGTGCAACAACATATCACATGACTCCACATCATGAGTGGTTTAGTACTTATGAACTTGTTTCAAAAGGATCTGTACTCATGGGAGATGATCATACCTTATAAACTGTGAAAATCAGTATCATCAAAATTAAGATGTTTGATGGTTCCATCCATACAGTTTAAGGTGTAAGACATGTGAGGCCTAAAAAAAATTTGTTATCCGTTGGGTTGTTGGATTCTCAAGGGTACAAGATTAATATTAAAAGTGAATCGTTAAAGGTGACTAATGGTGTTCGTATGATCATGAAGTCAAAAAAACTAACAACCAATCTATACTTGCTTTCTGGAGATACAGTTTGAGTCGTAGAGGCATCAGTTGCATCTCCAAACCAAGAAGACACAACGATATTGTGACTTCGTAAATTAGGCCACATGTTAGAACGTGGTCTACAAGTTCTTGCAGAACGTAATCTCTTTCTATGGCTCAAAATGATGAATCTACCTTTCTATGAGCACTGTGTGACAAGCAAGCAGCATAAATTGAAGTTCGAAAGACCAACCGCTAGAAGCAAACATGTACTAGATTTGATTCATTTTGATGTTGGGAATCACGACAATTATCACTAGGAGGAGCACAATATTTTGTCTCCTTCTTATATGATTACTCACGAAAAGTGTGGGTATTTTTTATCAAGAAGAAGTCAGATGTGTTTTCAGTATTCAAAGAGTTCAAACCACGAATAGAGCTTGAAAATGGAAAAAAATAATGTTTTTGAGAACAGACAATGGAAGAGAATATGCTGATGGTGATTTCATTTCATTTTGCAAGGACGAGGGTATTTAGAGACAATTCACAGTTGCATATATACCTTAGTAAAATGGTGTTACAAAGCAGATGAATAAAACTTTTTTAGAAAGAACTTGAGTTATGATATGAACTGCAGGATTAGCCAAGTCTTTCTAGGCAGAAGCAGTAAAAACAGTTTGCTACGTGATTAATAGATCGCCAGCAATAGTAATTGGGTTGAAAAAACCAATGAAGATGTGGCAAGGTAAGCCACCCCGATTATTCTTGTCTACATATATTTGGATGTCTTGTTTATATGATGTTTAGTACTCAAGAAAGAATAAAGCTTGATCCTAAATTAAAAAATGTATCTTCTTAGGCTATGTTGACAATGTAAAGAGGTATCATTTGTGGAACTCCACTTCCCACAAAATTATTGTCAGTAGAGATGTTATATTTGCTGACAATAAGTTGCAAAGAAAGCAAGAAAAGAATAGCAACACTGAAAAAAACTACTACAATATACATGGATGATAAATATAGAAAAAAGACTCTTCTAATGCAAAATCTGAGCAAGTTGTATAAGGACTAGCTGAAGCTCGGAGAACAACAGGTGAACTAAGAAGACCATCATGGCATGCTAAGTATGTCTTGACTTACCATGATGCATATTATTTTGTTACTGAAAATGGAGAACTATCAACCTTTGAAGAGGCTATTGAAAGTTTAGGTTCTTCTTTATGGATGATAGCTATGCAAGAAGAAATGAATGTACTACGCAGAAACAAGACGTGGGAGCTTGTCCCACTCCTGGACAGAAGGAAAGCCATTGGTAACAAATGAGTTTACAAAATCAAGCGTGACAATCAAGACCAGATAGAACATTATCATGCAAGATTGGTGGTAAAGGGATTTTCTTAGAAAGAAGGTATTGATTTCAATGAAATATTTTCTCCAGTAGTTAGAATTTCTATCATAAGATTAGTTCTTACTATATGTGCTGTGTATGATTTATATCTAGACCAACTAGATGTAAAGACTGTTTTTCTTCATAGTGAATTTGAAGAAGAAATATATATGCTCTAACCAGAAGGCTTTGAAGAACAAAAAAAAACTTAGTTTGCAAGTTAACCAAATCTCTGTAGGCTTAAAGCAGGCGCCAGGATATTGGTACAAGAGTTTTGATTCTTTTATTATTAGCCTTGATTACAACAGATTTCAATAAGACTATTGTACTTATTAAAAGAGGTCTAGTATTGGTGATTTTATCATTCTGCTATTGTATGTGGATGACGTGTTGGTGATAGACCTCAACAAAGATCGTGTCTAGGAATTAAAGGCTCAGTTGGCTAGGAAGTTTGATATGAAGGATTTGGGACCAACAAATAAGATTTTGCGATGCAGATTTTTTGAGTCAGAAAAGATAGAAAAATTTGACTATCCCAAGAAGATTACTTAAGGAAGGTCTTGTGGCGCTTCAAAAATGCAAGAGTGTAAGCTAATATCTACCCCACTTCCTATCAATTTTAAATTATCTTCTGAGATGTGTTCTAGTAGTAAAACAGAGAAGAAAAAAAATTTCAAGTACCATATGCATCTGCAGTAGGAAGCCTTATGTACGCCATGATTTGCACCAGACCAGATATCGTTCAATATGCTAGGATCGTCAGCAGATTTATGGCAAATCTAAGAAAAGAGCACTAAAGTACTGTGAAGAGGATCCTGAGATATATCAAAAGAATCTCTAATGTTGCTTTATATTTTGGAGGATCTGAATTTACTATCAAAGATTATGTTGGCTTTGATTTCGCAGATGATCTTGACAAAAGAAAGTCCACTAAAGATTGTGTTTATACTTGCAAAAAATGCAGTAAGCTAATTATCAAAATTACAAACAGTTGTAGCACTATCAACTACAAAAATTGAATATATGACAGCTACACAATCTTATAATGAAACAATTTGGTTGCAAAGGTTAATGGAAGAACTCGGACACAATTAGGATATGATTCTAATATTTTGTGATAGTTAGAGTGTATTGCAAAGAATCCAGCCTTTCACTAAAAAATGAAGCACATAGGCGTTCAATATTATTTTGTTTGTAAAGTAGTGGAGGAAAGAAATGTGGATATGCAAAAAATCCACACCAACGACAATCTTACAGATATCAAAACAAAACCAATTAATACAGATAAATTTGATTAGTGCAGATCTTCTCCTGGCCTATTGAAAATATGAGTAGTATGAATATTCTAAAATAATAATTTTGAGTGAGAGATTGAAAAAAGAAGAAGCAAAATTATTTTTTTTAGTTTGAAGTCAACAAAAATGGCTAGAGGTTACAAGTGATACAAGTGGAGCATAATAAAATTTCAAGGAAATTAAAGAACATTATAGAACTTAAGCTTGGTCTAGAATCAAGTATGTTCTTATCAAGTTGGAAGACTCATGAAACTACTTGACAAGTTGTTCAACTTGCATAGTCAAAAATTCTAGTTAAAGATTACAACTTGATAAAGATGAATGTGAAAAAAGCCTTTAGTATACATATTTGTGCAATTTGTGCACAACTTGATTAACTTGTAAACTAAATACATCTCCACAAAATACTATATATAGGTGGTTAGGGTATTTATTAATGTATGCCATATTTTGCATAGAATTAGAAAGTAAAACTTAGAGAAAAAAGTAATAAGATCTCTCATATGTGTAACTCTTTGAATGAATTTCCATAATATGTAAGAAAGTACTATAGACTTCTTTATGTATTATGAGAGATTATAATTTCACTATTTTGTTATATTATTTTCATTATTATCTGAATTTTTGTTCAGTTCCATCTATTTTTCGTTCGCAAATTTTAGTTGCATTATTTTATCTTTATTAACTCTAGTACCTAACAGTGATATCAGAATTTTAAATTCTTAATCTTCCACTACAAAAGAGATAAGTTAGTATCAGAATTATAACAACAAAATTTAAAATCGAAAAGTTTAATCAAAATATTTTTTAAAAAAAATTGAAAATCAAGATAATTTTGAGAAAAGAAAATTATTTAGAAGCAATAGAAACCATACCTACTTTTGTTTTCTATAAAGTAATTACATTTGTTTTACTTTTTAAATTTTAATGAACGTGCTTGTTTTATATTCCATGTTTATAGTTAAAATTAGTAAAGATATATTTAGATTAAATTTAATTATTCTATAGCTTCTTATAATTTTATTAAAGTTTTATTAAATATAACTTAAAACGTTTTCAATCAAGTCTTTCTTGTGTAAAAAAATTTCAATTAAGTTCAGAAGTTCATAATTTCGTCCACCGTCACAATAGAAAAAATAATTCATGAAAAGATCTCGCTAATAAAAATATCCCTGAATTCAACAATTCATATAAAGTGAGATTTGGCACTTGCTGGTCAATTGAAGTGGTATATGACTATGACTGTATGAGAGTAGTTGGATACAAAATATTCATTTTCAGTCTCTTAGTTTTAGAAAGTTTTGGTTACATTTTGATCCACAAAATGGAGAGATCAAAGTTATCAAAGATAAGTGTTCCGCAAAATCCAAACCTCCTCCGACCAAGGATCAGAAGAGCAACCAACTTTATATATAGACCCAAACAATTCAAACCAAATCCCTTGAATCTAGCTAACGAGGAACGACACCTACTTTGATCCACTTGATCTCCTAGCATGCATCCTACCCAATACAAAACTCTTCCCATTACTTCTTTCAAAAATTCATAATACTTCTTGTGACTATGGATGAAAAAAAAGACTTAATGTTTGAGTTTTTTTTTTATAAATAAATATTTTATTTTATTTACTAATATGCATACTTTCTAAAATATTTATCAATTTAAATTTTGAAGTACATCTCGAATACAGTAGATACAAGATAAATATATAAGTATTTGGGATGCGTTATAACCGAAAAGAATTTTAATATGTTGATATAAAAAATATCCAAAAATTGACTCGTTTAACAAATTGATCATATCTATTACAAGAAAAATGCTAAATACTGTTGGATTTATCGTCTCGAATTATCATTTAGGAAGCACCGATACGATACGTGATACGGACACGACACGACACGGATATGCCGACACGTTCTTTTTATAAAAAATTGGATACGACACGTTTAGGATACGATGTGAATTAAAATTTGAATAATATATTAAATTAATAAAATATCATATTGTAAATATAAGAGTAAATATAATTGCATAAAAAAGTCTTAAAATTATGCAATTATTAAAAAAATAAGAAATTTTAATCTACTATTGACATCTCGCTAATAGAAAATGTAAAAATTTCTTCTCCTTCAAGTCCATCATCTACAAATACCACAGCTTCCATTATCTACAAACACCACACACCATACAATGTAGTTCTTCAGTTCGTCTTCAACCTCTGTATCTTCTATTCTTCTTCTTCTTCAATATAACGCAGAGAACCAAGAACGGCTAAGCTAGTGAGTAAGTAAGCTACCAAAGACAAACGGTAAATAGATTTAGGTTTTGATTTATTAATTATTTTATTTTTAAATTTAAATTTTGATTTGTTTTAATTTTAGAATATTTTAAAATTAGAAAGAAAAAATTGGTTAATCGAGCCATAAAATCACAAAATCAATTGAAGATTTGCAGTCCAGTAGAAATATCCATTTGATGAACATCTGAATCGGGTCGGACTCATTCGGATTCATGACCGCTCCACTAAAATTCTGCACCGCAAGAAGACACGCCGCCGATACATTCGTTTGAAGTATCCACCACGTGTCGGCGTCAGATTCGTGTCCGACACGGATACACCAGCACCATAAGAGAATCCGTGCTTCATAGATTATCATTGGTTTTGTTGACAGATTTATAAAGAGTTTTGTTGTAAAATTCGTTACGTCAAATTGCTATCGGCGAATTCACTTATCCGACGATAAATTTGTAGGTAATATTTGGAGGAAAAAGGTATGAAATAGGTGAGAACTTTTTCGTTAGATTTACCATCGGATTATTCCGACGGTAACACGTTTTAGTTAAACATTGCGCTTTGGTGACATGCAGTGGGTTACTGCCGGATGAATCTAACGGTAATCAGGTCTAAAATTAAAAGCACAAATCCCCCCTCTCTCTCAAACCTTCTTCTTTGTTTCTCTCTCTATTCAGTCCAGCCCTCTTTGCTACCGCTTCTCCGTTTCTCTCTTTACCTAACCCCTTCGTCGCTACTCCATATTCAGGTACATCTTCATCACTCTCCATTTCCATGACATCTATTTCAAAATTAGAAATATAATTTCTTTAATTGTTAGTGTATTACATGTTAGTTTGTTATTCTATTAGTGTTAGGAATTTGATTAGTAAGGATTATGGTTGTTGAATGATTCTGAGTTAGTTGGAGTGTTGGAGTGTTATATATTTTTTTTAGGAATTATGATGTCCGAGAATGTTGGTTCAAGAATCATGCTTAGTTTGTATATTTGTGTGTGTTAATTGTTATATTAGAATATCAGAACATACAGTACTTAATTATAATCAAGGTTTTGAAAACCAGTTCGAACCGATCAGTCGAACTAGTTGAACCGTGAACCGCACAGGAAAACGATTCGGTTAAACAGCAAAATCGTAGAATTTAAAAACTGAAATTGAACCGGTGAACCGGCCGGTAACCGATCGGTCGAACCGAACCGTGACCCGGCCGATTTTTTGGCTGGCAGCAAAATGTTGCCGTTTCAGCCTCTGGAGCCCTAAATCCCTAATTCAATCGTGATCCCTGAGTCCCCTTCTCATCGAGCTTCAGAAGTGAGAAGAATGCCTCTCTGACTTTCACACGACAGGTGGTGCACGAAATTGTGATCACTACTTTTACACAAAACAATCCCCGGTAATGGCTCCAAAGACTTGGTGCGCAATACCATGGCATAAACACAACTTCGCACAACTAACCAGCAAGTGCACTAGGTCGTCCAAGTAATAAACCTTACGCGCGTAAGGGTCGATCCCACGGAGATTGTTGGTATGAAGCAAGCTATGGTCACCTTGTAAATCTCAGTCAGGCAGACTCAAATGGGTATAGTGATAAATGAATAAAGCATAAAGACAAAGATAGAGATACTTATGTATATCATTGGTGAGAGCTTCAGATAAGCGAATGAAGATGCCTTCCCTTCCGTCTCCCTGCTTTCCTACTGTCTTCATCCAATCCTTCTTACTCCTTTCCATGGCAAGCTTATGCAAGGGTTTCACCGTTGTCAGTGGCTACCTCCCATCCTCTCAGTGAAAATGTTCCTATGCTCTGTCACAGCATATGGCTAATC
Organism: Arachis stenosperma; assembly: GCF_014773155.1. Classification (NCBI taxonomy): domain Eukaryota; kingdom Viridiplantae; phylum Streptophyta; class Magnoliopsida; order Fabales; family Fabaceae; genus Arachis; species Arachis stenosperma. The sequence continues at coordinate 21,198,233 of NC_080385.1, forward strand.
AGCTGTCGGTTCTCGGTCAGGCCGGAATAGAATCCAGCGATTCTTTTGCGTCTGTCACTAACGCCTCGCCTGCTAGGAGTTTGAAGCACGTCACAGTCATTCAATCATTGAATCCTACTCAGAATACCACAGACAAGGTTAGACCTTCCGGATTCTCTTGAATGCCGCCATCAGTTCTCGCCTATACCACGAAGACTCTGATCTCACGGAATGGCTGGCTCGTTTGTCAGGCGAGCACTCGGTTGTCAGGCGATCAACCATGCATCGTGTATCAGGAATCCAAGAGATAAACACTAGAGCCTTGATTGCTTGTAGAACAGAGTGGTTGTCAGTCACTTTGTTCATAAGTGAGAATGATGATGAGTGTCACGGATCATCACATTCATCAAGTTGAAGAACAAGTGATATCTTGGACAAAGAACAAGCGGAATTGAATAGAAGAACAATAGTAATTGCATTAATACTCGAGGTACAGCAGAGCTCCACACCTTAATCTATGGTGTGTAGAAACTCCACCGTTGAAAATACATAAGAACAAGGTCTAGGCATGGCCGAATGGCCAGCCTCCCAAATGATCTAAGATAGCATGAAACTCAAAGATAGCTACCAAGATTCTCAAATACAATAGTAAAAGGTTCTATATATAGAAAACTAGTAGCCTAGGGTGTACAGAGATGAGTAAATGACATAAAAATCCACTTCCGGGCCCACTTGGTGTGTGCTTGGGCTGAGCAATGAAGCATTTTCGTGTAGAGACTCTTCTTGGAGTTAAACGCCAGCTTTTATACCAGTTTGGGCGTTTAACTCCCATTTTGGTGCCAGTTCCGGCGTTTAACGCTGGAATTTCTGTAGGTGACTTTGAACGCCGATTTGGGCCATCAAATCTTGGGCAAAGTATGGACTATCATATATTGCTGGAAAGCCCAGGATGTCTACTTTCCAACGCCGTTGAGAGCGCGCCAATTGGGTTTCTGTAGCTCCAGAAAATCCACTTCGAGTGCAGGGAGGTCAGAATCCAACAGCATCTGCAGTCCTTTTGAGTCTCTGGATCAGATTTTTGCTCAGATCCCTCAATTTCAGCCAGAAAATACCTGAAATCACAGAAAAACATACAAAATCATAGTAAAGTCCAGAAAAGTGAATTTTAACTAAAAACTAATAAAAATATAATAAAAACTAACTAAAAGATACTAAAAACATACTAAAAACAATGCAAAAAAGGGTACAAATTATCCGCTCATCACAACACCAAACTTAAATTGTTGCTTGTCCCCAAGCAACTGAAGATCAAATAGGATAAAAAGAAGAGAATATGCAATGAGCTCCAAAAACATCTATGAAGATCAGTATTAATTAGATGAGCGGGGCTTTTAGCTTTTTGCCTCTGAATAGTTTTGGCATCTCACTTTATCCTTTGGAATTCAGAATGATTGGTTTCTTTAGGAACTTAGAATCCAGATAGTGTTATTGATTCTCCTAGTTAAGTATGATGATTCTTGAACACAGCTACTTATTGAGTCTTGGCTGTGGCCCAAAGCACTCTGTCTTCCAGTATTACCACCGGATACATACATGCCACAGACACATAATTGGGTGAACCTTTTCAGATTGTGACTCAGCTTTGCTAAAGTCCCCAATTAGAGGTGTCCAGGGTTCTTAAGCACACTCTTATTGCCTTGGATCACAACTTTATTTCTTTCTTTTTCTTTCTTTTTCTCTTCTCTTTTTTTTTCGGTTTTTTTTTTCGCTTGCTTTCTTCTTCTTTTTTTTTTGTATTCACTGCTTTTTCTTGCTTCAAGAATCATTTTTATGATTTTTTAGATCCTCAGTAACATGTCTCCTTTTTCATCATTCTTTCAAGAGCCAACATTCATGAACCACAAATTCAAAAGACATATGCACTGTTCAAGCATACATTCATAGAACAAAAGTGTTGCCACCACATCAAAATAATTAAACTGATATAAAATTCAAAATTCATGCAATTCTTTTCTTTTTCAATTAAGAACAATCTCTAAGAAAGGTGATGGATTCATAGGACATTCATAACTTTAAGGCATAGACACTAAGACACTAATGATCATAAGACACAAACATAGATAAACATAAAGCATAATTTTCGAAAAACAGAAAATTAAAGAACAAGGAGATTAAAGAACGGGTCCACCTTAGTGATGGCGGCTTGTTCTTCCTCTTGAAGGTCTTATGGAATGCTTGAGCTCCTCAATGTCTCTTCCTTGTCTTTGTTGCTCCTCTCTCATGATCCTTTGATCTTCTCTAATTTCATGGAGGAGAATGGAGTGTTCTTGGTGCTCCACCCTTAGTTGTCCCATGTTGGAACTTAATTCTCCTAGGGAGGTGTTTAGTTGCTCCCAATAGCCTTGTGGAGGAAAGTGCATCCCTTGAGGCATCTCAGGGCTCTCATGATGAGAGGGATCTCTTGTTTGCTCCATCCTTTTCTTGGTGATGGGCTTGTCCTCATCAATGGGGGTGTCTCCTTCTATGTCAACTCCTACTGAATAACAGAGGTGACAAATGAGATGAGGAAAGGCTAACCTTGCCAAGGTGGAAGACTTGTCCGCCACCTTGTAGAGTTCTTGAGCTATGACCTCATGAACTTCCACTTCTTCTCCAATCATGATGCTATGAATCATGATGGCCCGGTCTAGAGTAACTTCGGACCGGTTGCTAGTGGAAATGATTGAGCGTTGAATAAACTCCAACCATCCTCTAGCCATGGGCTTGAGGTCATGCCTTCTCAATTGAACCGGCTTCCCTCTTGAATCTCTCTTCCATTGTGCGCCCTCTTCACATATGACTGTGAGGACTTGGTCCAACCTTTGATCAAAGTTGACCCTTCTAGTGTAAGGATGTTCATCTCCTTGCATCATGGGCAAGTTGAATGCTAACCTTACATTTTCCGGACTAAAATCCAAGTATTTCCCCCGAACCATAGTAAGATAATTCTTTGGATCCGGGTTCACACTTTGATCATGGTTCTTGGTGATCCATGCATTGGCATAGAACTCTTGAACCATCAAGATTCCGACTTGTTGAATGGGGTTGGTAAGCACTTCCCAACCTCTTCTTCGGATCTCATGGCGGATCTCCGGATATTCACCCTTTTTGAGTGAAAAGGGGACCTCGGGGATCACCTTTTTCAAGGCCACAACTTCATAGAAGTGGTCTTGATGCACCTTTGAGATGAATCTATCCATCTCCCATGACTCGGAGGTGGAAGCTTTTGCCTTCCCTTTCCTCTTTCTAGAGGTTTCTCCGGCCTTGGATGCCATAAATGGTTATGGAAAAACGAAAAAGCAACGCTTTTACCACACCAAACTTAAAAGGTTTGCTCGTCCTCGAGCAAAAGAAGAAAGAAGAGAGTAGAAGAAGAAGAAATGAGGAAGAAGGGAGTGGCTTATGTATTCGGCCAAGGAGGGGGAGAAGTGGTGTTTAGGTTGTGTGAAAATGAAGGAGTGAAGAAGGGTATTTATAGGAGAGAGGGGGGGATAGGGTTCGGCCATTATGGGTGGGTTTGGGAGGGAAAGTGGTTTGAATTTGAAGGGTGAGGTAGGTGGGGTTTTATGAAGGATGGATGTGAGTGGTGAAGAGAAAGATGGGAGTTGATAGGTGAAGGGTTTTTGGGGAAGAGGTATTGAGGTGATTGGTGAATAGGTGAAGAGGAGAGAGAGTGGTGGGGTTGGTGGGGATCCTGTGGGGTCCACAGATCCTGTGGTGTCAAGGAAAAGTCATCCCTGCACCAAATGGCATTCAAAATCACGTTTTGAGCCATTTCTGGCGTTAAACGCCGGGCTGGTGCCCATTCCTGGCGTTTAACGCCAGGTTCTTGCCCTTTTCTGGCGTTTAACGCCAGTCTGGTGCCCCTTTCTGGCGTTAAACGCCCAGAATGGTGCCAGACTGGGCGTTAAACGCCCAAATGCTAACCTTACTGGCGTTTAAACGCCAGCAACATCTTCCTCCAGGGTGTGCTGTTTTTCTTCCTGTTTTTCATTCTGTTTTTGCTTTTTCCATTGATTTTGTGTCTTCCCATGATCATCAACCTACAAAATAAAATAAAATAGCAAAAGAAAATAGATAAAATATAACATTGGGTTGCCTCCCAACAAGCGCTTCTTTAATGTCAGTAGCTTGACAGAGGGCTCTCATGGAGCCTCACAGATACTCAGAGCAATGTTGGAACCTCCCAACACCAAACTTAGAGTTTGAATGTGGGGGTTCAACACCAAACTTAGAGTTTGGTTGTGGCCTCCCAACACCAAACTTAGAGTTTGACTGTGGGGGCTCTGTTTGACTCTGAATTGAGAGAAGCTCTTCATGCTTCCTCTCCATGGTGACAGAGGGATATCCTTGAGCCTTAAACACAAAGGATTCTTCATTCACTTGAATGATCAGTTCACCTCCATCAACATCAATCACAGCCTTTGCTGTGGCTAGGAAGGGTCTGCCAAGGATGATGGATTCATCCATGCACTTCCCAGTCTCTAGGACTATGAAATCAGCAGGGATGTAATGGTCTTCAATCTTCACCAAGACATCCTCTACAAGTCCATAAGCTTGTTTTCTTGAGTTGTCTGCCATCTCTAGTGAGATTCTTGCAGCTTGTACCTCAAAGATCCCTAGCTTCTCCATTACAGAGAGAGGCATGAGGTTTACACTTGACCCTAAGTCACACAGCGCCTTCTTGAAGGTCATGGTGCCTATGGTACAAGGTATGAAAAACTTCCCAGGATCTTGTCTCTTTTGAGGTAATTTCTGCCTAGACAAGTCATCCAGTTCTTTGGTGAGCAAAGGAGGTTCATCCTCCCAAGTCTCATTTCCAAATAACTTGTCATTTAGCTTCATGATTGCTCCAAGGTATTTAGCAACTTGCTCTTTAGTGACATACTCATCCTCTTCAGAGGAAGAATACTCATTAGAGCTCATGAAAGGCAGAAGTAATTCCAGTGGGATCTCTATGGTCTCATTTTGAGCCTCAGATTCCCATGGTTCCTTATTAGGGAACTCATTGGAGGCTAGTGCACGCCCATTGAGGTCTTCCTCAGTGGCGTTCACTTCCTCCCCTTCCTCTCCAAATTCGGCCATGTTGATGGCCTTGCACTCTCCTTTTGGGTTTTCTTCTGTATTGCTTGGGAGAGTACTAGGAGGGAGTTCAGTAACTTTCTTGCTCAGCTGTCCCACTTGTGCCTCCAAATTCCTAATGGAGGATCTTGTTTCAGTCATGAAACTTTGAGTGGTTTTGATTAGATCAGAGACCATGGTTGCTAAGTCAGAGTGGTTCTGCTTAGAATTCTCTGTCTGTTGCTGAGAAGATGATGGAAAAGGCTTGCCATTGCTAAACCTGTTTCTTCCACCATTATTGTTGAAATCTTGTTGAGGTCTCTCTTGATTCTTCCATGAGAAATTTGGGTGATTTCTCCATGAAGAATTATAGGTGTTTCCATAGGATTCTCCCAGGTAATTCACCTCTTCCATTGAAGGGTTCTCAGGATCATAAGCTTCTTCTTTAGATGAAGCATCCTTCAGCAGAGCTATCCAAAGACATCTTGGATAGTTCAGAGAGACCATCATAGAAAATACCTATGATGCTCCATTCAGAAAGCATGTCTGAAGGACACTTTCTGATTAATTGTTTGTATCTTTCCCAAGCTTCATAGAGGGATTCACCATCCTTCTGTCTGAAGGTTTGGACTTCCACTCTAAGCTTACTCAATTTTTGAGGTGGAAAGAACTTTGCCAAGAAGGCATTGACTAGCTTTTCCCAAGAGTCCAGGCTTTCTTTAGGTTGAGAGTCCAACCATATCCTAGCTCTGTCTCTTACAGCAAAAGGGAATAGCATCAGTCTGTAGACCTCAGGGTCAACCCCATTAGTCTTGACTGTGTCACAGATTTGTAAGAATTCAGCTAAAAACTGATGAGGATCTTCCAATGGAAGTCCATGGAACTTGCAATTCTGTTGCATTAGAGAAACTAATTGAGGCTTAAGCTCAAAGTTGTTTGCTCCAATGGCAGGGATAGAGATGCTTCTCCCATAGAAGTCGGGAGTAGGTGCAGTAAAGTCACCCAGCACCTTCCTTGCATTGTTGGCATTGTTGTTGTTTTCGGCTGCCATAGGTTCTTCTTCTTTGAAGAATTCGGTCAGGTCCTCAACAGAGAGTTGTGCCTTAGCTTCTCTTAGCTTTCACTTCAAGGTCCTTTCAGGTTCAGGGTCAGCTTCAACAAGAATGCCTTTGTCTCTGCTCCTGCTCATATGAAAGAGAAGAGAACAAGAAAATGTGGAATCCTCTATGTTGCAGTATAGAGATTCCTTGAGGTGTCAGAGGAAAGGAAAAGTAGAAGACAGAAGTAGAAAATTCGAACTTATCAAAGAAGATGGAGTTCGAATTTTGCATTAAGGAATAGTGTTAGTCCATAAATAGAAGGATGTGAGAAGAAGGGAAGTAATTTTCGAAAATTAAGTAAAAGATTTTTAAAAACATTTTGAAAAACACTAGTTAATTTTCGAAAACCAAGAGTGGGAAAGAGATCAGGTGATTTTTGAAAAAGATTTTGAAATTAGAAGTTAAAAAGATTTGATTGAAAATTATTTTGAAAAAGATGTGATTAAAAAGATATGATTGGTTTTAAAAAGATGTGATTGAGAAGATATGATTTGAAAAACATTTTAAAAAGATTTGATTTTAAAATTAATGACTTGCTTGACAAGAAAAGATATGATTCAAAAATTAAACCTTTCTCAACAGAAAAGGCAACATACTTGAAATTTTGAATCAAATCATTAATTGTTAGCAAGTATCTTTGAAAAAGGAAAGAAATTGATTTTGAAAACATTTGATTGAAAAGATATGATTTGAAAAAGATTTGATTTTGAAAAACTTTGAAAACTTGAAAAAAATTGATTTGAAAACAAAATCTTCCCCCTTGTGCCATCCTGGCGTTAAACGCTCAGAATGGTATCCATTCTGGCGTTTAACGCCCAAAATACTACCTTTTTGGGCGTTAAACGCCCAACCAGGTACCCTGGCTGGCGTTTAAACGCCAGTCTGTCCTTCTTCACTGGGCGTTTTGAACGCCCAGCTTTTCTGTGTAATTCCTCTGCTGCATGTTCTGAATCTTCAGTCCCCTGTACTATTGACTTGAAAATAGAACCAAGATCAAATAAACAAGGCATGCAAGATACCAAACTTAAATTTAGACACTAGACTCAAGCAAGAAACATAAAGTATTTTTGGTTTTTATGATTTTAAAATTTTTTTGTGCTTTTTTTTTTCGAAAATTATATGAAAATAGAAAATAAAGGTTTCAGAATTCTCAATTTGGATTCCAGGAATCATTGCAATGTTAGTCTAAGACTCCGGTCCAGGAATTAGACATGGCTTCACAGCCAGCCAAACTTTCAAAGAAAGCTTCGGTCCAAAACACTAGACATGGCCAATGGCCAGCCAAGCCTTAGCAGATCATTGCTCCAATAGCAAGATTGATAGAAATCAACAAGTTCTTGTGATGATCAGTTGAAACCTCGGTCCAATAAGATTAGACATGGCTTCTCAGCCAGCCAGATTTCAACAGATCATCATGAAACACTAGAATTTATTCTCAAGAACTCTGAAGAAAAAAAAATACCTAATCTAAGCAACAAGATGAACCGTCAGTTGTCCATAAACAGACAATCCCCGGCAACGGCGCCAAAAACTTGGTGCACGAAATTGTGATCACTACTTTTACACAAAACAATCCCCGGTAATGGCTCCAAAGACTTGGTGCGCAATACCATGGCATAAACACAACTTCGCACAACTAACCAGCAAGTGCACTGGGTCGTCCAAGTAATAAACCTTACGCGAGTAAGGGTCGATCCCACGGAGATTGTTGGTATGAAGCAAGCTATGGTCACCTTGTAAATCTCAGTCAGGCAGACTCAAATGGGTATAGTGATAAACGAATAAAGCATAAAGACAAAGATAGAGATACTTATGTATATCATTGGTGAGAGCTTCAGATAAGCGAATGAAGATGCCTTCCCTTCCGTCTCCCTGCTTTCCTACTGTCTTCATCCAATCCTTCTTACTCCTTTCCATGGCAAGCTTATGCAAGGGTTTCACCGTTGTCAGTGGCTACCTCCCATCCTCTCAGTGAAAATGTTCCTATGCTCTGTCACAGCATATGGCTAATCAGCTGTCGGTTCTCGGTCAGGCCGGAATAGAATCCAGCGATTCTTTTGCGTCTGTCACTAACGCCCCGCCTGCTAGGAGTTTGAAGCACGTCACAGTCATTCAATCATTGAATCCTACTCAGAATACCACAGACAAGGTTAGACCTTCCGGATTCTCTTGAATGCCGCCATCAGTTCTCGCCTATACCACGAAGACTCTGATCTCACGGAATGGCTGGCTCGTTTGTCAGGCGAGCACTCGGTTGTCAGGCGATCAACCATGCATCGTGTATCAGGAATCCAAGAGATAAACACTAGAGCCTTGATTGCTTGTAGAACAGAGTGGTTGTCAGTCACTTTGTTCATAAGTGAGAATGATGATGAGTGTCACGGATCATCACATTCATCAAGTTGAAGAACAAGTGATATCTTGGACAAAGAACAAGCGGAATTGAATAGAAGAACAATAGTAATTGCATTAATACTCGAGGTACAGCAGAGCTCCACACCTTAATCTATGGTGTGTAGAAACTCCACTGTTGAAAATACATAAGAACAAGGTCTAGGCATGGCCGAATGGCCAGCCTCCCAAATGATCTAAGATAGCATGAAACTCAAAGATAGCTACCAAGATTCTCAAATACAATAGTAAAAGGTTCTATATATAGAAAACTAGTAGCCTAGGGTGTACAGAGATGAGTAAATGACATAAAAATCCACTTCCAGGCCCACTTGGTGTGTGCTTGGGCTGAGCAATGAAGCATTTTCGTGTAGAGACTCTTCTTGGAGTTAAACGCCAGCTTTTATGCCAGTTTGGGCGTTTAACTCCCATTTTGGTGCCAGTTCCGGCGTTTAACGCTGGAATTTCTGTAGGTGACTTTGAACGCCAGTTTGGGCCATCAAATCTTGGGCAAAGTATGGACTATCATATATTGCTGGAAAGCCCAGGATGTCTACTTTCCAACGCCGTTGAGAGCCCGCCAATTGGGCTTCTGTAGCTCCAGAAAATTCACTTCGAGTGCAGGGAGGTCAGAATCCAACAGCATCTGCAGTCCTTTTAAGTCTCTGGATCAGATTTTTGCTCAGATCCCTCAATTTCAGCCAGAAAATACCTGAAATCACAGAAAAACACACAAACTCATAGTAAAGTCCAGAAAAGTGAATTTTAACTAAAAACTAATAAAAATATAATAAAAACTAACTAAAAGATACTAAAAACATACTAAAAACAATGCCAAAAAGGGTACAAATTATCCGCTCATCAACAGGGGCCAGGGGTTTTCATTATCTGGTCGTCCCTCACCTCCGTCCAGCCACCGCATCGTGCTGCCGCCGTTGTTCCTTCGAACAGCCACCTAATCGCGCAGCAGCCGTCGTTCCTTCGACCAGTCACCTTTGTTGCGCAGCAGCCATCGTTCCTTCAAAGAACCTCCTTCATCGCGCAGCAGCCGTCGTTCCTTCGAAGGTGCTCCACCACTGCTTGGTCACTTGGCGTCGCTGTCTCCCACTCTCCCTATTACATGTTCTGTTGAAGGTGCCGTCGAGCTTCTAGAGTTCCAAGTAATTTTTTTAGATGTGATTGTTTGATTGAATAACATTTGCATGTCTCTGTCTCTCTGATGAGCTTGATTGAGTAGTTGTTTGATTTTGTTTAGCTCTGTGAACTGAAGTCACTGAAGTGTGAGATGATGAACTCTGAAACTGTGAACTTTGAAACTGTGAACTCTGTCTCCTTGTTTTATTTTTCTTTGAACTGTATAGTGTGAAACTGTGAACTGAAGTGTGACATGATGAACTCTGAAATTGTAGTCCCTGCTTGTTTACTTATTACTGAACTGATTTTGCTTTGTTTACTGAACTGAACTTTGTTGTTGTTACTTGTTACCGGGTTAAAAAAAGTACTTTGAAAAATTGAGGGAAAAAAGCTTTTTCTGCAACAAACCCTCCCCTAAATTTGGTTTTTTATGCTCTGTTCAGAAATTATTGAATGATTATTGAATGTTTTGTGTTTTTGTTGAATGATTATTTGATTCTTGATTAGCACCGGATGCTCTGCTGTGTTTGTGTACTATTTTTGAATGAAAATTTCTGTACTGTGTGATTTTTTTGGGTAATTTAACAGGTTAGAAATAAACTTGCTGTTTAATAATATTTGTTCCATTGTAAATCTCGGTAGTTTCAATAGGAAGCAGATATAAAAAGCAGACCTTTCAAGTCTGTGCGAGTTGCTGTCTATGTCCTGGTAAATCGATTGCCAGTTAATGTTATTTCCTTTAGTTTTAATGTTAGATTTTGAAACTAACCCTAATTTCTTGCTTCTCAGGAATCAAAAATAAAAAATCAAAGAAATAGAAAAAAAGTAGGTATTATCAATTAAATTCAATTCTGAATATTATTGGATCAACATGTATTTGGTTTCAAACTTTCATTAATAAGTTCTTAATATGTATTTTTATTTTTGGTCATCAGTTTTGTTATTGCTTTTTTTGTTGTTCTGTATGGTGATCATATTTTCAACTAAAATTACTACCAGGGTTATATCCATTTGAAAGAAGTTACTTACTTCACATCAAGCATGGGTTCAAGCCATTGGTTTAAGACAATCATTCGATTAAGAAAATCAAAACAAAGCAGATCAAAGAAATCAAAGGTACAACACACTTTTTGTGTCAATTTTACCTTCATTAATAACTCATCTTATTCCAGGATTTCATTGTATGAGAGTCAAAATGATTATGTAAAACTATGTAGTACCACTATGTAGAGAGATTTGAAGTTCATGTGTGTCTTACTATCAAGAAGACCGATACAAATGTAGTACACTATGTAGTATCACTTTGTTTATTTATATTTTATTATAAAACGGTTTTTACGGTTTAACTACGATTCAACCGGTTGAACCTATAAACCAGTAAACTAGTAACTAAAGCGGTTCGATAACCGGTTCGGTTTTTAGAACCTTGATTATAATTTATGATTTAGGATCATGTTAATTTTTAGTCATGTTAATTTAGGGTTAAGTTAATTTAGAATTTATGTCTTGGTTATTATATAATAATTTAGGATTTATTTGTACTTGTTTGATTATTATTATTTGTGTTTTATTTTTACTTGTTTTTGTTAGATTGAAAAATCATGGGATATGAGAAATTTTTATTTAATTTTTGATATAAATTTCATTGGTTTGAATAATTGGTTTGTTTGGTGGGTTAGTTTGAATAAGTTAGGGTTTAGGGTTTTATTCAATCCTTGTATGTTGGTTTGGATGGATATTTGGTTTGGATAGAATCTTTGAAGGGTAGAAAAAATCAAATTTTAAGGGAGTAAGATTTTGATTGAAATTGAAAAATCAAAATTATGTTTTTGAAAGTTTTAGAATTATGTTTAGGATTGATAGATATTTGTGTTAACTGTGACATGAATTGGTTCCTCCTTAAAATTCTTATTTTAAGTGTTTTGGATTATTTATTATAATTATTTGTTATTCATACTTTTTCTCATATTTGTTATAATTATTTATTATTTTTTGAGTTTCTTATGTTATTGTTGGGTTTGGAAAACTTATATTTAATTAAATGATGATCAAACATTATTAAAATGTAAATTAGAAAATTATTAAAATTATTATTAAGTGTCTTATTAATAGCTTCCAATGGGTTGTTTGATATTTTTGTTAGTGTGCAGGAAGAAAAATAAAACTGTTATCTTGGCCCAAGTGATGAAAGCCCAGTTTGGTTACTAAATATGCTTAGCCCAATAATAGTCGTTCTCTTCAAGTGGCTGAATATTAAAAGAGAAAGGAAACCAAAGGAGCCTAAGACTCTCAAAACCTAATATTAATTATTCACTTCATGTGGCTAAAAGGCAAAGAAACTCAAAGTGACCCAAGGATTTCAAAAGCATGCTTCGTTGCTCCATGCCTTGGTTGTTTTCAACTCAATTAACTTTACTCATTGGTAACCAAAAGTCTGACATGTGACTTGATGCCTTGGTAACTGATAGCTAAAATTCAATTGAGTTTAATGTGCTTTGAAAGCTTCACATGTCTTGGAGAATGGAAGTGAAAATTCAATTTGATTGAATTCCACTTAATGCTTCCACCAGAAGCTTTTTTCCTTATCTCTTCTCTCTCATCTCTCTTTGTATTCGGTCACTTCAATCAGAAAAGAAGAAAATACAAGTTATCATAGAAAGTAAACAGAGAAGCTATAAAAGAAGAAAAGGCTAGGATGATGATAGCATTTGAAGAAGGAAGATCCGAAGCAAGGCATGGCAAGATCTTTGCCATTAAAGGCAAGATTTGAAAAAGGGCTTCAAGATTTTTGAAGCCAAAAATAGAAGCAATCTACCTCTGTCAAAGAGAAAGATCTCAGTTGCAAAATTTTATTTCCATTTTTGTTTATCAGAGAAGGAAGCTAGCCTCTGAAGCTACGAATAGGAAGAAGCAAAAATATAAGGAAAGAAGCATTCCTGGGTTAGAGATTCATCAAGGGCTCAGAGTGAAGGAACTTGATGAAAAGGGTTGAGAGAGGTGCATGCATGTTGGTTTTTGATTTTTCCTCGCTCTTCCCTCTGTCCGAACCGAAGCTGTTTTTGGGTTGGAGAAGAAGTTGCTTGGTTGAACCGGTTTCAACCTTGGAAGCTTCCCCTTCTATAATAAGGGTGAACGGCCAAGGGTTGAGATCAAGGAGAGAAAGTGAAAGCACAGAGTTCTCATACCTACCCAAGCTTCTTGAGTTCTTCTCCTTCAAAGATGTCCATTTTGTTTTCTTTTTCTTAGTATTGTCTGTCTGAGTCTCATGGTGAAAAAGACAAACATGGTGAGGTTTGTAAGAAAAAGCTAGTGAGAGAAAAAAGACAGTGATCAATATTAGAGAAAAAGTCATAGATGTCTCAGAGTTGATTTGTACATCTGTATGTTGTGTTTAATGATCCTGTGGGAATTCTCTTGCAAGTTGGGTTAGCACTTTGTGGTTGAAAGCTTGGTAGGAGTCCAAGTCAAGTTCAGATTTGGGGATAGAATCTGGATTTGTCCCAGATAGGATTGGGTAGATCGTAAGAAAGAATTGGTTTTTGTAATCTGATGATTATAGTGAAATTCCGTCACTGTTGTGATGGAGACTGGATGTAGGCTGCATTGCACTTAACGGCTAAACCAGGATACATCTGGGTGTGATTCTCACTTTCTCTTCTACTTCTATTCTATTTCTGTTGCGTTGGAGACAAAAATGAAAAATATCTTCTAATCCGTTATGAGATAAAAAGAAAATATCTCTTGACTTGTTATGAAACAAAAGTAGAAATATCTTCTGAAGTTTCTTTGAAAAAGCAGAAACTAATATTCAACAATAAGGGGCTAAGATTCAACCCCCCATTCTCTTAGCCATTGTTTACCATCAGTTATTATTTATTGGTGTTTGTTATGTTATTAATATATTTACTGTATTGAGTGTATTAATATGTTTAGAGTTGGGGAGTTTAATTATGTTTTGATTAGTGTTAGTAATATATTCGCTATGCAGACACGACGACAGGTAACAGAGGTAGGTCGAGTGGGTCACGTGGTCGTGGTACAGGGCAAGCTCCGAGTCTCAGCAATCTCAACCGCCTAGTGGGAACGGCGAAGTCAGCTCAGAGACCTTTGTGGTAGATCTTGATACAATTTGGTGCGAGACCGCCTCTGAGTCCTACAAGAATTGCCGCTTTGGGTTGGAGTCGTTCTTCGCTAGTGGCCTCCGTTCCTCCTTGTTGGTGGCTTACTCTATCTCTACCAATTCCCAGGAAGTTGTTGACATTAGGGAGGAGGTGTAGAAGTTGACACAGGAGCTTTACCAGCAAGCGGAGCAGTCTGAGCAGAGGTACAACGACCTTTTTGCACGCGTGGGAGGAGCTGTTGCCTTCAGCTCGGATTTGACAGAGAAGCTAGAGCAGCTCGATCGGTTACGAGAACAGATGGAGGAGTACAACCAACAGATGCACTGCTGGTTCCAGCGGCAACGCTGTTGGTTCCAGCAACAACATTGTTGGTGGGGCACCGACGTCAGCGCCTACTCCGTCGCCTCAACAGGGGGACCACGACGATTACCGGAATCTTTAGGGGTTTCATTTTTTTATTTGTCTACTTCATTGTATTTTACTTCTGTGGTATTTTATTGTATTCAGATAATTTATTTTTAATAAAATAATTTGTTAATTTCTGCTAATTTTAGATCTTTGCTAATAATTTTGTTAAAAAGAATTTTAATTTGACTACTAATTGTGGTTTAACTGTGCAAAAAAAAATAAAAAATAAAAAATATTACTGTAGGATTTACCATCAGATAAATTCGACGGTAACTTGGTGCCTAAACATGTGAAATGGCGTCAAAGTGACCGTCGGATTAATCCAACAGTAATCATCAACTCAGTCTTGACAAATCTATTTAAAAAATTGACGGAAAATTTGCTGATAATTAGTGTCAGAAAAAAATATGCCGATAAATAATTTTTGACGACGTTTATACCGTCAATTCCAAGACAATGATAAATCTGATGGTATTCAACGTTTTTCTTATAGTGATTTAAGATGCATATATAACAGTTGAAATGTATATTAAGTAATCTAAGAGTCACGCATCCTAAATAGAAACAACAACAACAATAACAAAGACTTGTCCCACTAGGTCGGGTCGGCTACATGAATCAAACGACGCGATTGTGCCCTGTCATGTATTATGTCCATAGAGAAACCGTTTACATATAAATCTCGTTTGACCACCTCATAAATAATCTTTTTAGATCTTTTTCTACCTTTCACCCCTTGTCTACATTAATCTTTATTTTTTTTAAAAAAATTAAGATAAATAAATCTGTTCATCAAACTATTTTTTTAAAAATATATTTGAGATAGATTTATATTACAATCTAATAGATTTACATATGATAAGACAAGACTCATATATAATTAAGCTTAAATTATTACGATCTAATAGATTTGCTTCTGTTTTATTTTGTTAGGTAAAAACTATGAATAGACCAAAAAAAATGAAAATTTATGTATAACTATCTAACCATTTTTAATTAGTAATTTCGCATTTGATGAGTTCTCAACCTTAAAAATTCAACTTCAGTATTGCTATAATAAATATAAAATCGATTATGTTACGTGTATATAAAAATTAGTCATTAAAGTTAATTACTAATATAAAATATATGTTATAATATAAATACATATTAAAAATAAATTAAATCATATATGTATTTATACATAAATATATTAGTGACTAATTTTATTGACTAATTTTAATATTCGAATACTATTTTTGATACACAATACATTACTTGATTCATCATAATCGTACTAAAATAATTACATACCCCTCCTCATGATTTTACATTATTTAGAAAGAGAACGAGGTTAGATTAGATCTTCGGAATTTGAGATGAGGCTTACGTTGCTATCATTGAGTCTTGGCATCTTTCAGCTTCAGGTGACTTTGTCCATGGTTGACATGACCCAATAACAACAACACACTGCAATAATTCATCACAAGGTGGAAACACAAACCCAAAGGAGGGCGAAAAATGTCAAAACAAAGCTTTTTAATAAGTCTTTCTCATACAATAATTCTTGCTTTAGATGAGACTTGAGATTCGGGTGCATTAATAATTACTACATTAGTATCTGTTTATCAATAATTCATTAGGGCATGCCATGCAGCGATACAAATTCGTCTCTGCTTGTTCAATGGTTTTGAGATTAAACTCAGTGTGTAGAGAAAATCAGTGAAAAAAGAGACAACCGCAATGTCTTATCAAATTATTGAATACTTCAACAAAGAAGTCTTCACATAAAAATATGATATTATAAATTATTAAATAATTCAGTTAAATATGATAAACAGTTTGCAGTGATATCTTTATATAAATATATTTTTATTGAAATATTTTCCATAATAAAATATAGATATATATTAATAATTTAATTTTAATATATTAATAATATAAAATATTTTATATAATTATATTAAATTATATTTATTTTTTAAATAATTATTTATATAATTACTATAAAAAATAATTATTTTTATTAATATAATAAAATATAATTAAACATATAAAATTATTTTACTCTCACAGCACATTAAAATTAAATTTATAAACTAATGGTAAAGTAAGAATAAAAAAATACGAGCACCAATTTCTAAATTATTAATAATTCATCTTTGTAGGCCGCAGCACGTGATTTTGCGTTTCGATCAATGGTAAAATTGTAAACATTATGAGAATTTTAATATGTTTATTGAACATAATTAAAACTTTTTATCCTTTTATTTTCTTTTAGTACTTGCATTTGTATTAGGTATAAAATAATAAAAAATACTATTTATATGCTAAAAATAATTATTAATATATATATATATATATATATATATAGAGTTTAATTTTATTTTAATGTGTATTTATATTTTAACATATATTTTATATTAATGGTTGATTTTAATATACACATAATATTATCAAAAATAAATATATCAAAAACATAAATAACGCTTAATAGAAGAGTATTAATTTTGAAAATAAAATGATAAAACAAGAAATAATAATTAATAATTTTTTTTTAATTTTTACTGTCTATTTTACTTTTTACCAAGTTTCTAAATATTAAAAAGAAAACAAAAATTTTGACTAAATCAGTTTCGTATTTAAAAAGAGACCGAAACCGAATGACATAGATTGAGAAATAAAAACTAAGAGATTGAAATTAAATTAAATCTCGATATTATATTTAGTGTAAAATATGTAAGATTAAATTATATTTTAGTATCTTGTTAAAAAGTTAGAATTAGATTTAAAATTTAAAAAGTTAAATAAAATTTAGAACTAAATATTATTAAAATTTCAGTTTTTGTCTAAAAATATTTCAATTTCTTATATCTTCACTTTTTAGAGATATTAAAAGGACTAAAATTTTATATCACAAAAATAATTTTTTTAACTATCAAAATATAATATTAAATTTCAATCTTTCACTAATATATATATATAATTTGAGCATAAAAAATACAAGTTGAAATTAATTAGACCTATATATATATCAATTATGTAAATTTCAAAAAGTTAATAAATAATTAGTCAATAAATTAATTACTATTTAAAGAAATAAAAAAATTAAATTTTATAGTTTAGAAAAATAAAAATATTAAAAATTCGAATTTTGACATTAATTTAAAGATTTCGACCCTAAAAATAGACCAACAGAAAATCGATTGAACCAAGTCCAAGACCCACCCTATAAAACAAGCAACAAACTTTCTTTTCCTCATTTCATTCCTGGGTACGCTGAAAAAGAGAGAATTACGTTTAAAAACCCTAACCCTCCCTTCCGAAAATCCTATCCTCTATAACTTTTAATCCGGAGTTTCGATTGACGAGTTATTTGCAGTTATGTATTTGTCTCGAAATTCTCTTCAATTCTATCTGAACAAAATAGTAAAAAATTTACATTTCTCGCCCAGTTCTTCCCTTCCTCAATTTCGTACATTTTGAGACTGAGTATTGAGGAATTGAATGATTTTAATAGTTTAGGTGAACTCTAGCAGCGAATAATCTTTAGATTTTGTCCATTGATCTGGGGTAAGGTAAGGAATTGATGAACCCATGTGAATCATTGAATTAGTGAACCCTATGATGATTATAGTGATATTGTGCGAATTAGATTGTGTTCTTGTTGATTTGGAGTTCAATTGGGTAGTTTGAAACAAAATTTGGGTGATTAATTAAACTTGCGGAATTGGTCATTGGGGGCTTGGAGCTTGTGGAAGAGTGCATTTTTGAGGTGTTGTGAGTTTAGGGAATAATCGGCCAAGGTATGTTTTTGATTTCTCGTAGTTAATGTATGTTTAATGTCACATGAAAACTTAGGTTAGAAGACCTTAAGATAGGAATGAACTGAATAAATTATTGATGGATTGTGTATATGGTTTATGATGTGTGTATAAAGGATGAATAAATTTGTATGTGTTGGATTATGACTTTGATGAGTATAAAATAATGATGATTGTTGATGTGTTGAGGGTTGATGGTAGGTTTGTGAAATTGAATTGAATGGATTGGTTGAGAGATATATGATTCGATTTTGTAAACGGTTTATTATTGAAGTTGGTTGGTTTTTGGAAAAGATTTTATATTCAAATTGGTTTGATTTTGAAATAATTTGATATTGGAAATGATTTGAACGACTGAGAGGTATTTGGTTTAGCGTGGTTGGGATTCTTGAAGGGTGACAGAAGTTTGAATTGCTGTTGAAATTTCTATAAACATTGAAAATTTGAATGTTATTTTAAAAAGAAAAGAGATTATTATGTGGCTTTTATATTTTGAGATTAATATTGTTGACCCTTTGTCGCAAGATGTGATCGGATACTTTAACACCCTGGATTCTTCTATGAAATGTTATATTATTAAACATGGAATTTGATTATATGGAATATTAATTTATTGAGTCTGGAGTTTGACTCTATAGAATATTATATTTGAGATTGAAGTTTGATTCCATGGATATTATTTTTGAGCTTAGGGATGCGTGTACAGAGGGACTATCCAATAGTTAGCTACTAGGACATGTCGGGTTGGTTATATAACTAACATATGAGACTCATCAGCCATAGGACATGCATACATTATATGCATTTGTTTGTTTTGCTTGAATGTGTATTTTTTTTGGTTTGCTTAACTGCTTAATTTTGCTTATTTACTACTTGTTCCACTTGCTGTAATTGCACTTCTATCTGTGTTTTTCTTACTTGAATTGTATGTGTATGTTTTCTGAGAGACGCATCTTGGCGGACGTGTGAGGGAGGGGGGTTGTTCCACCGGTGATTTGCATTGGAGGATTGAAGGAGACAGAAAGTGGAGTGTTAGGTTAAAGTTAGATTCAAAACTTGAATACCTTAGATAACTTACTTAATTTCTGGTGTAGTTGAATATTTAAACTGAAATTTGAGTGTTGGAGTTCTAGAAATGCCTTTGTCTTTCGTGAGACCTTTTTTATTAACTATGCGGAGACCTTTACCGTGCTAAGAACTCCTGGTTTTCATTCCATACATATTTCTGCTATTTTTTAAATGCAAGTTGAGATGCATCTTGTTGAGCGTTTGGAGACTATCCTTACAAGCGAAGAACTGTCTTTTGGCCTGTTATATTTTGTTTTAGGCTATGTATATATGTATATAGGATCTCCGCATGTATATTTTGTATTTTGTCCCTCTTAAAGGTTGACTTGGAGAAACATGTATTTATTCTATAGTTTGAGTTTTATTTTGGATTGTATAAATATATATAATTACATACTCTGGCCAGCTTTAGCTTCACAGGTCGAGTCTGGAGTTTGATATCTGTATTTTGGAACTCTGATCTGTATATTATATTCTTAGCCTTCTTTTAATCTTATCTATCCGTTTTACGATTATCTACGTGAGTATGACACGATTTTCTATTTTCACTTTTACTTAACTTCTTCGTCAAGGCTTCTAGTAATAAAATTCTTTTAACTATATTTATATACGTCTTTTCTTTTAAAAGTCGTAATACCTCACCACCTCTACTTTACGATTTAAGTGTAAGGTTTTGTGTGGTAGAGTGTTACAAATTAAACATCTAATAAATTAATTAGTCCATATAAAAGTATATTAATCTAAAATAACAAAAAGTTAATTTTCAATTGTTCCCCATTTAAGTAGACATGATCTATTCTTTACTCCACTGTGTTGGTTAAAAATTGCTACAAATTAAAAAAGATTATTTGATCAATATATACTGGCATGCGGGTTGTACTGGGAGTAGCTACTTTGGTCTCTCTTGGTTATTTGGGGAATCAAACATGGTCCCTTTAGGTTTTAATCTTAAATATTATTTAACCCCTAAGCTTTTTTTTTTTTAATTGTGTTATACAAAATTTAAAAGGCAGTCACTGTTTAATGCCTGTTAGGACGTTATAGTAATCACAAAAAGAATCATAAAGAATATAAGAAGTATACTTTTAAATAAACCAAGTTTGACTTTTCACAATAATCATTTTAGAATTATTTTCACTTTCACACAATTATATGAGACCAAAATTTAAATCAAACAACCTCGTTTCTCTTCGTATATAACTATAGGCATTGATTTATTGATTTTTTTAGAGTCAATTTATTTATCTATTTGTTTCTAATTTTTATATTAAATCAAATTTCACAAGGTAATTATTATTGTATATATTAAGTTTAATAAAATAACTTTTTAAAACAAAACTAAAAAGCGCCACTTTACATTTCTAATGGCGCGAACCTATGTGATGATATGCATGGAAGTAGATGAATTATTTCAACCACCATTGATACAGTGAAATCCATGACTTTATTGTTAAAAATAATAAAAAGAAAGTCCACGTAACCATTGCCATTTGCCAACATGTGTGGCAGCTAAGCGACCACCACATTTTCCCTTTGAATCGTATTCCGAATTCCTACTACAATTATGAGCATAAAAAAGCATTATTCATATTCTTCCTAATGGAATTTTGCATCAATTTTCCTCACAAGTGGGTGGGACTAAAGCAGAAAATAAATTCTCCTTTTTTCTTCTAAGAAATTCCTAATATTATGATTCTTGAAGCCTTGCAATGCTGTAATATGCTTACTTTGAATTTTATTTTATCTTTTCCAAAAAAGAACATGTTTCTTATATTGTCAAAGTACATACTTATACACTTGTTATTTGTCAATTACGTACCCATGATCATAATTGTCTTGGAATATATAGTATTTTGCCCTTCCTTATGGAACTAAGTCGCACCTATATAAAATGTTTCCTTATTTTGGCTTCCTCCCTTGTCATTTTTCTCCAAAACACTAACTACTTGCTATAATTAGTAATCTAACAGAACTAACAAATTGAGCTAACAATAAACTGAAAATGATAACTGCCTAAGCTAACTATCAAAATGACCAAAGTTACTGATTCGAGGTATTACTTGAAACTGGATTGGATTTTGGTTCAAACGTGAGGTACAAATATCTAAAATTGAGGATTCTAATTCGTTCATTAGAACGGTGATTGTTCTGATCTTCACGTCTAGTCATTTCTTGAGGATGATTTTGAATAATCATGAACGATTAATTTTTTACAGAATAAAAAATTATCACATATTTTAATTGGTTATAATTTTAGTAATGATAAGTAATATAGTGGATAGAGCATTTGACTTGCTCTCCAAATTGAGTCGAATATAAATTATAAAGACTTGTATCTAAGTCGGTTCGATCCATTAAAAAAATCATACGAATTAAGTTTGATACTAATAGATCAACTTTGTGTGACCCAATTTTAAATTTAGCTTACCCGTTAAAAAGAATATATACGGACTTACCCAAATATAAACAGTAAGCAATTTATATCATGTGTATGTTACGAGTATATATCAAATAACAGATATTTATATATTGAAATTTTTTTTAAATATATTAATATATCGATATTTCAGTAATTTTTAACTGTTAATTTTAATTATAAAACATATATATAACTAAAATTAAGGATTAAAAATGATTGAAATATGGGTGTAACTATATATTTGAAAACTTTCCCACATTATATAGGGGTGAGGATACTTCTTGCTTCATGAGACTTGGTAACCTCGTCACTTGATTAGATAGCGTGAGAGGATACAAGAACACTAAAATCACTTCGTGTACAAGATGTATCTTTGATGCCAAAGCACAACAATTGCCTTATTTTGGTGTAGGTGAACTCTAATGGCCTTTATAATTTGGTGTTTAACTTTTGTTTAATTTATTTTTTATTTTAAATTTTAAATATTTAATAATTATTTACTTTTATATTTTTAAAATTAAATAATTATTAATAATTTTTAATAACTTAGATAAATACTTTTAAATATCATAATATAAACCTTTGATATATAAGTACTATTGTTTATTTACAACGTAGAGATGGTTGGGGCATTATAGTCTTTTACTTTCATATTTGTTTTGGTCCCGCGTGTATCAATTGGGTTATCAAAAGATGATTTTGAGATGTAATAAATTGCTCCTTATAAGATTTATTTTTTTTATTAAATAGATGATGTCACATGACAATTATTTTATGACACGTCATCAATTAATTAATAAAAAAATCAAAATTTTATTTATTTTTATATTTTTTAATGACTAATTTAATATTTTTGATCTTTTGAAAAACAAATTGATGAATATATAAACTTTTAAAAAATATTTATACCATTAATTCAGTTTATTTTAATAGTATAAACTATCGTAAAAAAAACTCAAAATATATATCATGTTATTATTTAACTGGAATTAAACAATTTTTTATGCTCAAATAAATGAAGACCTCACCCGAAACGCTCTTTTTGTGCTAATGGCATTTTATTTAACATATAAATGCTCTTTTTGTATTAACATGTGATATTTCACAGGTATAATTTTACTATTTTTTTTTTAAACTTTGTGAAGATATTTTATAGTGTATTTACTCTTACTGTCTTACATCAATTTTATCGAAGTTAAAGTTAATGATTACACTAGTGTAGAGATGATCCTTTTCAATTGATGTGTGGTTCTAAACCCTTAACAAAGTTTCTCTATAAGCGGAATTAAATATTTTAGAGAGAAGAGTACTAGTTGGCGGAAATTGATGAGGGAGAAAGAGACGTGTGTTACATTATTGAAGAGGCAAAACCTACAAAGGTTGGTAACTTTGTTCTTCATCATCATGTGCTTCAAATTGTTGCTTTTACACTTTAACCTTATATGAGTGGATATCGTGATGCTTACAAGTTATAATCACAACGCTTCCAAGTATAATCGTAACCAGAAGCTTAAGATATTTATTAGCCACTTGACAAGACTTAAATTAAATTTCCTCTTCTTTATTATTCATTATTGTTCTTAAAATAATTATAATTAAAACTTGTATGTGTCATTTGTTAGTCTTTTACCCTTTGTATCATTATATGTTTAGACTTAAGATAGACGACTGACTTTATGTGTATTTAATTAACTCTAAATTGTATACCATGCTAATCCCATATCTATCTATCTATATATATTAATTTTATACAGCAACCGACAAACCAAAGATTAATTTATCATAAATTTAAGTTATATTTTAGAATTTGTCATTAACTAATGGGTTACTATATGTACGATAGAATTCGAACTTTTGACATTTATATAAACAAACTAATGAGCTAATCATTAAACTAATCTAACTTAATTAATGCTAACCTTATATATATACCAAGTATTGCCCTCAACCATAATTTTATATATGAAATAAAGGTAATTAAGATTTACAAGTAAATATTCATATGAAAAAAGGGCTCTCATGCTATTATTTAATTTAAAAATTGGTTAAAATAAATACATACCTTTTCAATTAGGAAAAATCTTCAACTTTTTTCCTTTTTGGTTCTTAAACTAACATATTTGAACGGGTATATACACCCATGATTAGTATAATTATTGCTTTCGTTTTAAATTAATTTTTTGAAAATTAAAAAAATTAATAAATAAATCTTGATAATACTTAAAATTGTATGAGTAGGCAAGATTATCCTTAATAAAGGAGTATATATAATTAATGATTATTTAACTATTACAATTATTATTCTAAAATTATGCTAAAAAAATGAAAAGTTTTTTTTAGTGAAATAAATTAAACAATTTTTAATTCTAAATATTACACTCATACACTATACATCCACATAACATACTTACATATACAAACATACTACATGGATACACATAGATTTTTAAATAACATCTGACTTTAACTGAAACTTGAACTCAAATACAGCTTACAAGAGACATATATATAAATATACCATCTGTGTTCGACTTAACACTAGAGTCACTAGATAATATTTTAAAATTTCGAACACCTAATTTGATGAGTATCCTAGTAAATTTATTTTAGTTTATTTTATTTTTAATTGATGGATTAGACAACCTCTAATTTTAATTTACACAATACATCTACTTACATACATATTACTATTACTAATATGAGTTCTATATTTCTTATTGAGAATTCGAAACTAGGTGCAGGTCCCAATGAGGCCTCGGCTGCTGGTAAATTTATTTTCGAACACCCCCAACTACAACAACGTAATAAGTCATATGATTATGATCCATTTTTGAATATTTAACCACTATAAAGTCTCCCTGTCCAAGAAAAAAAAAACACGCTAGAGCCTCGATCCAAGAAACATATATGGGTTTTTTTTTTTTTTTAAGTCATAACTCATTTATTTATTGTTAAAAATAGTTTTCTTTCAAAATTACCTTTCTTTAATTCTTTCGCTTAATTGTTCTTTATTTATTTTCACCAAACGACACTCAATCAGTTAGTTTTTCATGCATGTGTGTGACATAAGAGAAATGGCTCTCAAAATGTTTACAGGTGAATCCAAAAATGTTTCTCACCATCACTAATATAATTTTTACAAAAGAAGATTTTAGGTCTATACTAATAAGTAAAAATTTAAATACAATTATCTTCATATGAAGTTGATATTTAAAAATCGTTATATAATTTAACAAGTTTAATTAAATTATTATTTAACTTTTTTCTCTCAACTATCAACTTTGTATAAAAAAATAACTGCACCGTATTAATATTATCTTGTAAATGAAATAGGTACAATATCCGAAAAAAAAATGAATTAAGGACAAGAAAAGATAGAGGAAAACCAGCATGTAAGAGAAAATCAATAATCTATATATATATATATATAAGGCTTTAGTTTAGACAGTGTAGTTTCCATTGATGGCATCAATGTCAATACCCCTTAGCTTAGCAAATGATTCTACCCTTCCTTTTAAAGTGTGAAGCTCTCTTAACCTGCATCATACGAAATAAGAAAAAAAATGATAAGAGGAAAAAAAAGGTTGAAAACATAAAAACCATTCGAATTTGAATAAAGAGAAGCTTGCTATCTCTGCTCGTTTTCTTGTCTGTTCAGCCAATGTATTCATTTCTCCAAAAGTGTGCTTCTCCGCAAAGGATCTCGGTTCAGCCGGCTGAAGACCATGTTAGGTTCTTTGCTCGGCAGCCCATGCAGCCTCGCGAGCTTCTCTACCAAAACTTATTTTTGTTGGTGAATGCAGTCTGAAAATGTTCATCAATAAGTCATGTTAACTTGAAAAACCGTTCTTAGGAACGAATCTTCTAAATTATAATTAAAAAACAACCATGATAAGTATATATAAAAAATCAGTCACCAAATAAACTACTCATATGGAACAAAACAGGTATGGGGAGTTGATTTGGTGGAATATAAATATGAGTTTATATGAATTTGTGTTGAAATACTCACACGTTAGTCGACCACCAGATTCCATGCTCTTCCACTTAATGCGTAACGAACAGCGAACTTTAAAGGATCAAGAAATCCGTAAGTTACAATATTAAACAACCATATTACTCCGGTCCATCCCCAACCTATGCTTCTGATTCTAGCAGTTTTCCAAGTGACAGTGGCAGATATAATAGATGCAATCTGTTGATTAGAGTATAGTGAAAATTAAATGAAATGTTGCCTTAGAAGTTTCAATGCTTTTGGAACTAGAAGGTTTGAATAAATAATCCAGGAAGGGTGAAAAAAAAGAAGAGAAATGCTCCTCTATATCTTTAACAGGTCCTCTTCAAAGTTTGGGTGTTTTTTTTATAAGACTTCTTTCTCTTTTTATTTGCCTTATAGAAGATACGTAAATTGTTGGTAAAAATTCAGGTAGAGTCGACTTCACGTGAAATTGATAATTGAGAGCCGTTAGATGAAAATTTAGTTAAATCAGTTAAATCATCTAACGACTCTCAATTATCAATTTTACTTGAAGTCAACTACATATGAGTTTTCACTTAAATTGTTATATCAATCCTGCTATGCAACCAACAAGAATTCTACTAACTTCTACCAATTTTTACTTATGGCTATATTTAATGAAAGTGTCTTTGTAGATGTGTCTAATAAAAATGGAAAAAATTTGGTAACAAAAGATTTTCAGCCATAATTAGCTAAAATTTTATATAATTTATTTTATTTATATAACTTAACAACAGTTTTATTTTTTATCTCACTCTCCTATCAATCCACTTATCATATTCTTATCAGCCTATTTATTAATGACATTAATTATAATATCAAATTTCTTGTAATTAATACTTAATATTTTCTTTTATGATTTGATTTTTATAATTTGTATTAAATGAGTTAATTGTAATTGATTTTTTATTTTTGTTAAGTTATTTATTATCATTCAATAGAGATACAAAACCTGAAAGCTACCCTAATATGGTTTTGTTTCCGTTAATTGAATTATTTTCATTCAAAATTCACAACTTTAATACCATTGCAAGTACAATTAAAAATTTAGAATAGGCCAAAAAATTTTACAAGAAGTCATCTTTATCATTGTAAATAGTATAGCAATTGAATTTGACCTTAATAAGGTAGATATGGTAAAAGGTGCTGATGAAGAATTTGAACAACAGACGGACTCACCCAATGAGGTTGTTGTTAGTCAACCAATTTTTGAGAATATGAAAAATTACATTAGTTTTGATGAGATATGATAATAAACCGTTTTTTTTGTATTTTTATGTGTATTTATAATTATATTATACTACTATGTTCATACACATAACATTCATACGTTCACATATATATAATATCCATAATTATATACAACTAACATCTAAAAATTAAATTCATGTTTATTAGATATTACATCTATACACGTATCATTTTTTAGTTATTGCATAAGTAACTATAAGTTAACACAAAAATATTTTTATCATAATTGAATTTAAAAAAATGTCAAATTCTTAAATTAATTTATTCAATTGATAAATTTACTCGTAATATCTATAAATTGATACACATAACATCCATAATTTCATATTAATAACATCCATAATTTATACTCATAATATTCATAATTTCATACCTATGATATTTATAATTAATAAATTTTTATAATTAATATTATCAAATTTTAAACTATACGTATTATTTTATTTTTCAAATTATCTCATATGTGCACTAATAGATCATGATTTTAATTATTTTAATATTTTTTATTTAATATTCATATGTATGCTTATTTATTGATTTTAATATGACGAGTTAATAATTATTTTTAAAAAAATTATTTTTAAATTTTTGTTTATATTTTATTTTTTATTTTTTATTTTAAAATATAATTTGTATAGTAGAAGTTGTTAAAAATTTTTAATTTAACTTTTATGTTTTTTGCAAATAATTATTGCATTTAATAGATAATAATGTGATTGAGAGATGTTAGGGATTTGATTTGAGAGAAACTAAAATTGATTTTGAAAAGAACATTAATGACTCCAAACATGCAGCAAAATAGTAGATAATAAGGAGGATAAGTGATAAGGAGGTGTATGTCACTTACTTATCAAGAGAATGAAAATTTTTATATGGCATTTCTATATTGTAATTATTTTTTGGCTACCTAGTATCACTCAATAAAAATATCTTTTTAATAGTTGTGTCTAATAAAAATGACTTTGTGGATATGCCTCATTTTGAACTTACTAGGTAAATAATGACTTTTGTGAACAATGTGAACAATAGATTCTAAACTTGGTCTAGTAAAATAAAAACACATTACACTCTTAAATTACCCACCTAAATCTTAATATTAGGATAACCTCCGCACAATTGAACATCTAATATATCTATTGTTCATATTATTTAATATTTTCATTGTCTATCTATACTTTTCTATTTTTATTTCTTAAATATGTCTTCTTATACATATTTCTTCTAATAGAGGTGTCTTTAATATCAATTATTATTGACAATAAATTGGCGACAGTGTGTTGGTAGCTATACTTTCCTTTGTTATATATATCACTATTAAGTGGAAAAAAACATGCAGTACCAACTGAGCAATAACGAATGCAACAAGAAGCAAAAGACCAGGTCTTTGTGTGTAAGACCAACCCCTGGAGCGTGTCACAAAGATTAATGCTTGACTAATTGTACTGACTTGAAGATATACAGCTGAAAAAATAGTCCTGCAGCAGAACAATTTTGCTATAGTATCATTTTCTTGAGAGGAGGACAGAGTAGTGGCAAAGCGGAAGGACGATCTCCTTGCCGGAAAGAAGCTTGTTTCATAAGCCAACACGAAGAAGACGACAGTCATTATAGCTTGGTAGCTACCAAGAACAATTCCGGTAGCGAAAATTTCTCTAAGCTTCCAACTGTCTGGGTTTGGAGAAGGCTTGACCTTGTCTTTGGATAGTGTCACGATGGTACCCATAAGGATCCTCACATATTACGGAACAAGGAAGAAAATATTTTTCTTGCAATGATCTTAAAACTAAGGATGTTTTATCTAAAACCTTGTATAACAATATAAGTCATTTGATTAGATTAAGGATGTTTCATTCTTTCTTTTCCACTTATCCCTTATATTCGTAAATTATAGCACACTTACTAAGAATTTATAGGTTTAAGGTCAAATTTGTTTAATCACTAAAAATATTCTTTAAGTCATTTCTGCGTATTTCCTTAGCTATTGCAAGTTGATCACCTACGAATTAGGGGCGATCTAGATACATTAATTTTTCAACGAATCCAACAAATAAAAGCGACTGTTATTTTGAGAGAATTTCTTTGAATAAAAGCATGCACTAAGTAGAGCCCTGGAACTTTAGTAAAAGAATTGGTTTCCAATTGAAATATTTTGACACTAACACCAGGAAACTAGCAATACACTTAAAAGGAAATGAATCAAATAACACTTAAACATACCTGTGATCATTTTGACACTAACACCAACATCAAGATCTCTTCTGATGGCGAGGAGGGTCGAAAATTAAAGCGGAAGAAGGCCGAGAAATTCCCACGGCCCTCCTGGACTGTCTTTATTTCCGTCCGGTACATCCTAAATGGAGGGGGGAAAAAAATCGTTGTTGCTAAAAAAGTTGTTAGAAGGTAACAGGTTCATGGAAAGGTGAAAAACCTGGCGAGCAACAGCCAAAGAGCGAAGTCCACGTTCTTCAAACTTGTCAATAATTGCATGAATTTTCTGTCTAATGTCTGCTTTGTTATGTGCAAGATTCAGAACCTACGTAATGAATGACAAGAGTTATGATCAAAACAAATGTTCTGCTCTATCTAATAGGCACCATGCTTCCCTACTGAAATACTAAGGAAAAAAAAAGTTAAAATTTATTTTATTTAGTATTTATGAATTATTAATTATTTTTTTTGTTAAAATTAATAAATATTAAATAAGATAAATTTTAATTATTTTTATTTTTTTATTAAATATTTTTATTTTTATAAATTAAAATTTTCACTATTTTTTAGTTATAATTACATAATAAATCGTAGACTAAAATATAAAAAAATTGTAAAATTTCAACTATATTACCTCTACAAAATAATCATCAAATTAACTATTTATATAAAATATATGTTAAAGTATTAAATATAAAATATATATTAAAAATATACAAAAATACATATATTTATACACAAACATATAATCATTACTTTTTTATGTGCATATAATATTTTTGTTAAAAGTTAAACAACTATCTAGCACCCAGTCTATAGTGCTCCATAGCACAGCTTGTTCACCTGGAATTCAATAAAAATGGTGTTCCAAATGTTCACATTTGATTAGTGTGTGTTATTTTGAAATTTTTTTTCAAAATTTCTAAGCCAAAGTTTTTAAAGTTGCAACACCTTTCAATTACCACTTAGCCATCATGCTTTTTTATTATCACATATGACAAAACCTAATTATATAATAAACACTCAATTAAATAATTTTATAAATATTTAATTTAATTTAGTTTTATATTTTCTATTTTTTAAATTAATTATCTTTTAATTATATACCATTATTAATATAAATATAAATTTTATTAAAAATTTATTAATCTGCTTGATCTATTTCAATATTAATATTGTGATTAAAGTTATCTATTTTGATATTAGTGTTAAAATTTAATAATATTGTAATTGGATGATAGATTTTGTAAATTAATTAGATAATGTACTAATATAATTGTTACTCTTATTGTGTCAAATTAAGATACTATTATAATAGTATTAAACAAATTTTATGTTTATTTTTAAAATTTGATACTTGATTCATCATAAAATATTAATAAAAATATATATTTTAAATTTTTTACTATTTTATATTTTTTTATTTACACAAAATTGGTTCTATCAGTTAAATCAGTAATTTATCGATTCAACTAATAAATCAATAAATCAGTAACTTATCACCGATTCGGTTCTTGGAGTCACTACAACAGAGGTGCTGCTTAGTGGCGGTTTTTTCCTCTATTAGCGGCGGTTTTAAACCGCCGCAAAATCAAAAATTAGGTTTTGTGGCGGTTTCCAGCCACCGCTGGCATAACCGCCGCTGAATTAATATTTTGCGGCACACTATTTAGCGGCGATTTTAAACCGCCGCAATATACAAGTATTAGGATTTAGTCCCTTCTTTACCGGCGGTTACAAACCGCCGCAATGTTTTTGCGTTTTTTTCCTTATGACTGTTTGTGGCGGTTATAAAACCGCCGCTATTTTCAATACAAATTTAAAAAAAAAATAGATTTTCCTTTTAAAAAATGCTATTTTTTTCTGGGTTTAATTTTAAAGATACTTTTTTTGGACCTTTTAATACTATAAATCTTAATATTTTTCATCTATTGAATCTAAACTTATGGCAAAAATAACAAAATTAACTGGAAAATAAACTAATATATTTATAAAAATATCAACATAGTAAATCTCTTGTTAAGAATTATATAGTCAAATTCAAGAAAATGTTTGCTTAAACCGAAATAAGTCCAATCCTAGGATTCTATTTACTCTGTCCTTCCACGGAATTCATCCATGCGATACTATTGAGTCAACAATCTGTATAAGGATAAATAACAATGTTTTAGTCTAAATAAATAATCGAACACACACTTAAACCAGAGATATATAAGACTTTTGATACTTAGTTATAAAATACTACCAAGGATTTGTAACATTAGAATAGAGACATGCACATTTTGGTTCTATCTAATGAAGAGTTGTCTAATCATAATTACTAGAAAGTTAGGTTCACGGTTGGTTTTGGTATGCATTTATTATAGGTAGCGTTTGGTGGAGAGACAGAGATACTTAATATGCACTATACACTTCGCATGTCACACGAGGCATATAGGTAGCGTTTGGTGGAGAGACAGAGACGGAAAGACTGAGACTGAGAGACAGAGACTAAGAGAAAGGGATTGAAATAAATCTTAGTATTCTGTTTGGTGCAAAATGGGAGACAGAAATTGAAACAAGAATGAAACTCTAATTTAATTTGCACAAAGAGTAAAATTGGAATTAATTAATTGAAATGAAAGTATTTTATGTATAAAATGTTATTAAAATTTCAGTCTCCATATCTAAAAATTTTAGTTCCCTGTGTCTCTATTTTTTGGAGGTACTGAAATACTGAAATTTTAGAGACAGAGACAGAAATTTTAGTACCAGTCTCTAAACTAACAAACACGATACTGAGTCTCAGTCTTTCGGTCTCTGTCTCAGTATCTCAAAACAAACACTACCATATAGACCACAAATTGAACTAACAAAAAACTAAGGCCGTCACATGTTTCGTCCAGAAAAAAAAAATTCTAGATGGCCAACACGTTTTCCTTAGAATTGAACCGATACCATACTAGTCAATTCTCCTTTTTTTTAACCGATACTAGTCAATTCTCCTTTTTTTTTACACTAAAAGTGTTGGTTTTCTAACATTTTCTATTTTACAATGAGACAATGTGACTAACACATGTAATTGTTGCATATAATTTGGCTTTAAGAGTTGTTTAAATAGCAAAATTAGATAAAAACTTAAGTAAGTGTATAAAAAATAATTTAATTAAGTTACTAGAGGTATGTAATCAATGTATGTAAGTGCTGTTCTTTTATCAGTTGGATTGAATGGAAGGAAATGAACTTCCTTTATTCCAGCCCTTTTATCATTGTAGCAAGTTAGTTATGAATTGTTGGAATTTGGCACTGCCCTTCATTTTACTTATTATTGTTTAAATGAGTAGTTGTTTCTCCTGAGCAATTAACTGCTGTTCATTTGATTGCAAGAAGAATAAAACAAAACCTCAATCATATTCTTGTCCACTGTAAGCTTGTTAATTAAGAGTTAATGTGCCTCTTTGTTATGGCACCCTGCAAAAGAAAACCTCCTGTTAGAAAGTAGGAACAATATATTGAGATTTCAGATCATCTCCCGTGTTTGGTTTCATTTCAATTTCATTTTGAGCCCTGTGAAATTTCAAGTTACTATTTGTAGGACGATATGTCATAAATAATTATTTGAGATTAAATATGATATTTATCACTCTAGTGTTTAATTAGTTTTCAAATCCAATCTCATTTCATTAACCATTTCAAATGAAAAATGAAATTTAGAAATAGTCCACTTCCTATAAATGTCAAATTTAAAACTCTAAAAGCACTCTACCAGAATTGCTCTCAACAACAAATTGAGCTGCTAACAAAACTATATAGTATAAACACCAGCTAGACTATTAAGCAAAGCTTAATAAAACTGATCTTATAAGTATATATATAAGTTGGCATTGTAACAGAAAGCACAGTTGGCATTGCAATAGGGATCCCACTAATAAGCAGAACAAGGAGATTATCAAATACCAATTCGGTATTTCCTTTTCTGGATCCCATATATCACAATTATCTCAATAAGCATCCCAATCGCAATGGAACAGATGCACAAGTTCCCAATACAAGTTAGAACCTGTCGAATAGTAATGCAACGCCGCTAAGCAGTATGATCTTGAGACGAGTTAATACTAAAATTTGTCTTTAAGAGTTATATTCACGCTTTAATCTGGTCTTCAAAATTTAGATTCACTCAATTTCGTGACTAATGTTGGTCCCTATTCTCTAACTTTATTTTTGTCATAAAATCCTTAAGGGCGTGTTAAAATGGATCAATAAATACCATACTCTCTAACAGTTATTTGATGTGATAATTAAAACTTTTTTTTATCTAATTTTCTTCTTGCAAAGTCTTTAAAACCTATGTCTTAATTTCACTTAAGGTTTTTAAAATTTTAAATAGCAAATTGAGTTAAAAATTTTAATTACTAGATCAGATAGCTGTTAAAGAATCTAGCGTAACAACCGTCAATCTATTCTAACATGTCAGTTCTATGACAAAAATAAAATTAAGGACTCTGTTAAGTAAACAATGATTTTTGTGAATAATGTGAATAATGGACTCTAAATTGGCCAATAAAATAAAAATACACTACACTCCTAAATTACTCACTTAAATTTTAATACTAGAATAATCATCTGCATACTTAGTGAATTAAACTAACATTCGATATATTATTTATTATTCACATTGTTTAGTATTTTTATTATTTATTTATACTTTTCCTAAAATTAAATTCTAATGTGGTGGGTCATAGATACCATGTAGGAAGGTCAAATTGAATACTAAACAATGAAAATTGAAAATAGTATCACCAAACCATGAAAAGTATAGGAAGGTTTAGTATCAAAACATTATGGTCATAGTATCAAATAATGGTCTACCTATACATAATGGTTTAGTATAGAATGGTCTACCTATACATATTGAATGGTTTAGTATCAAAACATTATGGTCTACCTATACATTATGGTCATAGATACCATTCTATTATTCTATACATTAATCACCAAACCATTCCATACATTTATGGTCATAGATATCATGTAGGAAGGTCAAATTGAATAAATCAAAACTTTGGAAATCACAATGAAACATGAGTGAAATTTTGGAGATCAATGAGTATTAACATGTAACGTATAGAATGGTTTGGTGATTATTTAAAAAAAACAACAAATAGATCGTCAATATTTTAATTTAAATATAAATAAATTATTGACCAATTAAAAATATAAAAATATTTCTCATCTTTTAAAATACGTGACATTTAAGTACTTTTGTTTAGAGTATAAAAGGACAAATAAGTTTTTCGAAAAAATTTAGATACCTTGTATTTTAGACTTTTATTTTAAAAGGTGGACAACGTTTTTATATTTTCAATTAGTATTGAACTTATTTGTAGTTAAAAAATTAGAAAGCTATTTATCCTTTTATGTTGTTTCAATATATGAATGGAACCTTCTGGAAATGGCCAACATGTGTGGTGCTTTGAACAAGATGAGCCACAGGAAGTGATTCTCCAGTTAGAGCAGACTGAAACAATAATAAACACAAGAAATTAGATTAAATGAATGCATGGTAGCTTAATAATTAGCATATGATGATGATTTTATGTTAACTTGATCGATCTTCAAAGGATCTCCTTGAAGGAGATGCTAATTATGTCTCCAGGAACCAACACCCAAGCGTCCTCTTCTCGGAGTACCTTTTAGTGTAACTCCAAAGACTCGGAAGAAACTAGAAATCTGAATGAATGTAAAATAGACAAGTAAAAGAAAAGAAAACCTTTGCTTTTGGGGCCAATAGTCTTGTCATAAGTGCTGCAGCTGCATTACCAGCGTTGTTTTCTTCTTTGAAACTGATGCTGGAGTTTATAATTAGCAAAATAATTATGCCAACTAAGTATTGGTAATCTCCACTTTTACCCTGCAGAGTGTAATGCTCATGAATTTAATTCAACAAAATTTCATTTCATGTTCCGTGCTGAAATATTTTGAACTTGAACTTGCTGCAATAACTAAACTGTTGCAACGAAGCTGAATTTTCAAGAAATGAAGTAACATCGTATGTAATACACTACGATGACAATTTTGTGTGTTTTTTTTTTTTAAATATAGATGTTAGTCTTTTTTTTTAAGTTAATAAATCTAAACCCTCATATTTGATTAGTAAAATTGTTAAAGAAATTTGATCCACCAATTTTATGATGACAAAAATTTTGAATTTTAGTGGAATATAAATAGAACTCTTTGATTTGTGTTAAAATTTAGTAAAATTCAAATTTAATTTAAGGGTTAGAGCATTTTCAATTGGATATTTTTAGAGTATTATTTTTAATATTTTTAAGAAGTGGATTGATTTAGAATTAAAATTCGCATTAAAATTGATTGATGAAATGATTAGTGATACAGTATCACCTTAAAAAAAATTAATAAAATTTTATCACTCGTATAATTATGTTAATAAAATAATTAAAAAATGTAAAACTCTAATTGAATTGAAACAAAACATTGGAAGGGCAAATTTTATTTTGAGTGAATACCCCATTCGATCCCTGACAATTATCTCGAAAGGACAACAAGGCACCTAAAAAAAACATCCAATCTGGCCCCTGATAATTTTTTTTAAGACTGATTAGTCCCTGTGCCAAAAAAAATAATATTGATTTTTTTTTTTGGTACAGGGGCTACTCCATCCCATAAAAGTAAAGCTCAGGAGCCAAGTTGATATTTTTTCGTCAAGAGCCTCGTTGTCTTTTGAGGTAATTGTCAGAGATTATTTTAATTTTTTTTTATTTTTAATTTTAAATTACTATTTATGACAAATGATTCCACAAATATCCAAAATAAAATTAAAATTAAAACTAACATTAAATTAAAGATGCTCTTAGATTTGTGTACCACAAAATTTGACAGTTTAATTTATTGATATCCAACTCGTATTATAGTGTTTACATTAAATCTCAATGGTACTAAAAAATATCATTGTTGTCCCAATATTAAAATTAAAAAGTGCTAAAAGATTGCTGAATTTTTGTTGTGCAAAAAGCGAATTTAAAAAAAAACTTGTTATTACATGATTTTTTTAATATAAAAATTAAAAATAAAAATTTATATACAATTGTCTTATATAAAATTAATAATTAAAGAAGACTATTAGATAATAATTTAAAATGAGAAATGTTAGAGAGTCATCAGAATTTATTATTTTTGACCATTATTTTTAGTTATTAACTCAATTCTTTTAGTCTAATAATTCAGCAACATATTTACTCCACACTTTTAAATATTAATGACTAATTGTTAACTAAAAATAATAAATTCGAATAACACTCTAACATTCTTTTTTTTTTAAATATGATTCGTGTTTCACTACTAGAAAACAGCAGATTACAGATAGATTTTTCCAACAAAATTTTACTGTCGAAAATACCGATGGATTTTCGACAGATTTTTCGTCGGTAAAAAATGAAAATTTTTTTTTTACAAAATTTACCGACAAATTTTAATATCCCTCGGTAACTTTGTTGATAAAATTGAAATTGAAATTTGAAACTATCACCGATAACGAAATCCCTCTGTAACATCTACTAAATCCCTCGCAAATTTAAAATAAGTTAAACCCTGATGAAACACACCATGATGAAACTTCTTTCAACACAAATCACTGTTCATCTTCTCCGATCCTTCCCTTTAAGCTTGCTCGTCTCCTCTCTCTTTGATTCGAGTTGAAAATAGGGCAAGTGTGACTTCTCCGTCGCTTCTGCTTTGTCGCCACACGCGTCGCACGAGCTCCTTCTGTCATTGCTCGCTTGCACGAGCTCCCTCCGCCGCTGCTCGTTCGCATGAGCTCCCTCCTCTGCTGCTCGCGTTGCACAAGCTCCCTCTACCGCCTCTAAGCTTATGTCTCTCTCTGTCTCGTGCCATCCATCCTTGCTGTTCACAGCCTCGTCGAGTCATCGTGTCACCAGATCTGAAACCTACATGTACGTCTTTATCTATTTTAGATTCTGGAATTGTTATTAATCTATATTTTTTTGTTGAATTCAAATGTTCATACGTTATTGTTGCATCTAAAACTCGATCTGTTCTACTTTTGTTTTATGGTTTAGATTTTTGTTCTTGAATCTTCTTCAAGGTTCGAATTTGGTTTTGAAAGTAGCTCTATTAATTGTTATGGCTAAAAGTTTTGTGTTGAAGATAATGTATTGTGCCTTCTGCAGTTCTGCTTCTGAGGTAAGATGGAGAGATTACCATAGTCTTAAATTGAAAAATTTGTTGTTTGAATTTTACATTTGAAGGAACTATAAATATCAGTTCATGAAATAAAATCTGCTAAGTACATAGATTGAAATGATTCTGTGACTGATTAAAATGAGATTAACAACAATAAAAGACAACAGAGAATTGGCTTATTATATGAATTTTATAGATAAAATTTACCTTTATTTTCACCTTCTAATCAAATAGACAGTATAGAAATATATTATTAGTGAATATTGATTTAATACATGGTAAGTATACCTTTCTTATGGGAAGGTCTATTCCTCCAAATTCAAGGAGAAACAATTTAATGTCTTTAGTCAAATAAGTCATTTATAATTTCTACCTACTTTAGTCTGAGTGATTAATTAGGTGTCAGATTCATATTTATATTGTAGGTAAGTAACATTACGTGATCCACTTGATGTATTATGAAGTACAATTGTTCAAATCATACTTTCTTAATGGGAATTTTGTGCTTTGTGGCAGTGCATTAGCTTTATTTGTGACTCAAACATTACGTGCCTTGGCAAGGGATGGAAAAACCGTGATAGCTAGCTTCTATTCATCAATTTAGCAGTGAAGTTTTTGAACTATTTGATCAATTGTACTTGCTTTATGGGGGTAAAACTGTCTATTTTGACCACGCTTCTGCAGCATATGAGACAAGAAACTTAAACTCTGCCTCAGTATCCACTCTTGTATTTTTTAACTTTTTTTTAATAATTAAGGTTTTGCTAATAATAATAATAAAATAAGTATATCTACAGTTCTTTGCACAAACTGAATTTCCATGCCCTACTTTGAGGAACCCATCAGATCACTTCCTTAGGTGCATCAATTCTGACTTTGACAAAGTCAAGGCCACTCTTAAAGGCTCCATGAAACTCAGGGTATTCATTCATTTTATTTACACCATAGGATTAGTAGACTAAAAGATACTGAAAATATTTTTTAATATGTCTTTTTTAATTAGTTAAATGTGTATAATAATAAAATCAGGATGATAAATACTTTGATCTCTCATCTCTTGTCAAAAAGTTTTAAGAATAACAAAGTATGATCTCTCATCTCTTGTCAAAAAGTTTTAAGAATAACAAAATACTTTATATATATATATATAAAGGTATATTTTTGGAGTACTTTAATTAGTTTTACTTCTTGTTGGGATCCAATTGTGCTTGTTTTCATGCCAATTCTCTACCACTGGGCCAATTCTCCACCTGATAGGTTTCTAAGCTATTAAATATCCTTCATGATGTTGATATTTTTGGCTACCACCGCTTTGATTACACTATTGATTGTTATTATTATTACCTTTATTATTTAAGCTTTTTGTACTTATTATTGGTTTTGGGGCACTTAACATTGTCCAAAAATCTGTTATTTCTATTCCCTAACCTGCTCCTGATACTGAATGAGTAACATAGAAATCAAAGAACTATTGATGATCAAAACATAGATGGGCTAAAGAATTTTGATTTGCATGTACTAAGGAGTCTATTGGACTTTGATAAGAAACTTTCTTCTCCTGATGCTCTTCTCATCAATGGGCAAAGAGATTCTGCCGTCTTTACCGGTCAAGCAGGTAATAACTAATTATTAATTAACCATCTCTCCATCTTCATTAATATTCACTATTTGAAACTAAATAAAAATTAAATCAACTATATTTATTTGTAGGGAAGACTTACAAATTCAGAGTGTCCAATATTGGGTTAACAACATCAATCAACTTCAGGATTCAAGGCCAGTTGAAGGTGCTCACACATTACAGGACACATATGAGTCTCTTGATATTCATGTGGGTCAATCAGTGGTATAGTTGAACAATACACTTTGAGTTTATGTTTTGAATTATAATTGATGTATCATCACACTTTGATGTATGGTTGTTACTTATTATTATAGTTGATGTATCAATATATTTTGTTTATGTTTTGAATGATATTGACTTCTTGTTTATAGTACTTTTCTTTTAGTTTGATAATACGATAAATTTATTTATTTTTTAAAATATTATAAATATTCGAATACAAATTAGATAAAAATTTGTATTAAATTTATATTTATTTTGTATGAAAACAAGTTTATTTTGCAATGGAAAAATCTAAAAAAAATTTAATTTTACCTTACTGACGAATTTACAGACGGATTTTCTGTCTCTAATCAGAGTGAGATGATTTTTCAAGGTTCAAATTATAGACAAAAAATCTGTCAGAAAATCTGTCTGTAATTACAGATGAAAAATCCGTCAGAAATCTGTCTGTAATTACAAACGAAAAATCCGTCGAAAAATTCGTCTGTAATTACTGACGGAAAATCTGTCAGAAAAATCGTCGTCTTCGGAAAATGGATGAAAAATTTACAGAAGGAACATCCGTCGGTAACTGGTAAAAATCTGTCGGTAATTTTTTAACAGAAAAAAATCTGTCGATAAATAATTTCCGACGAGACTTTTACAGAAAGACAAAATTTGTCGGTAACTAAAAATCTGTCTGTAATAAAAACTAAATCTGTCTGTAAATTTGTCTATATTAATCTATTTTCTAATTGTGTTTATTAATTATTATAATAATAAAATAATAAATCTTAAATAAATATGTAAAAATGAGTCATTTTATCATTTCTCTTTATAACAAGATATTATCTTTTGTCGTACCCAAGATAAAATGTCTTACTCTTGCATTGAACCAAAAAATTAAAAGAAAACTAATTTTATATTAAAACTAAAAAATCCATGAAAAGAGAAAAAAATTTAAAATAATCTTAAGAAATAATGTAAAATTTACCCCTCCATGTGCCACAGCAATGGCCATGATAGCAGCGGCTTCCATAACTCATGATAAAGGATTCCACATAAAACTCAAAAACTTATGTTCCTTAAAAATTTAACTCAATCTAATTCGATTTATTTTCTATATATTTTTTTGAGTATTCATTTAAATGAGTTAATTTTTTATTAAATTGATATTATTTTAATCGTAATTTTTTATTGATAATATGCATATTTTATTTATAGTGTGTAAATGAGATATGTGTATTTTTTTAAATTTTATATATCTCGTTTATAGTATAATAGATATATTTATACTTATTTTGTTTATTCTGTAAACGAAATAAATTAATATGTTATAAATGAGTAAATACGCTACAAATTACAGGTTTCAGTAAATAAATAATTAAATTATTTATTTATAAAAAAATTTTTCAACAAAATACTACTTCAATTTACAACACTAAATTAATAAATTTACTAGCTTTGAAATTGATGAACTAAATTCAATATACAATTTTAAATAATCAAATTCAATATTTTTTAAGTTAATAAAATTCAAAATATTACTATTTCATATAATAATTTTTTTATTTTTATTATTAAAAATTCACAAAATAAAAATTTTTTAATTATCTTCTAAGTTCTAATCTAGTAATAAACAACAATACTCATTACATCAATAACAAAAATTTAGAATAAAAAAAGTTTCAACAATTAAGATGAATTGTGATTGAAATAATATACTAACATATCAATATACTTAAATGAATATATTTGTCTGGATCTCAATTCTAAACAGTGATATATATATATATATATATATATATATATATATATATATATATATATATTAACACTAAGCACTCCTAAAAGCTAAAGACTAGCCAAGATTAGTTGTAACTAACTTTCAGAGCTGTGATGTCAATTTATTCTTTGATTTGACATATTTGTTCTTTTTTATCCTCAATCTTAATAGCAATAACTTCTAATAATCAGATAATAACTTAGCAACACTGGAAACAACAAACATACACAAAATTCAAACCATAAGCAACAAAAAATAAATCAAAAAATTTAGTATCCAAAATCAAAAAATTCAATAACAAAAAAATTAAGCAAAGAATTCAAACTAAATTGAACATACAGCAAAAAAATCAACAAATAAATTAAACAATTCAATAGAATCAACAAATAAATTATTTTATCTTCAACAGAATTATTCAATTAAGCTATTAACAAAATTAGCAAGGCATAATAACACAGTATTAACAAAATTCCACTCAGAAATAAATTGAACAAGCATAATTGTTCCAACTTCAATAAAATCATTCAATTCAACTATTAACAAAATTCCTAAACCCAATAAGGCAGCAAGTCAGAAATAATTAAACAAGTAGAATTGTTCCATTTTCAATAGAAATATAGAATCATTCAATTCAACTATTAACGAAATTCCTAAACCCAGCAAGCCAACAATTCAAAAATAAATTGAACAAGCAAGCATAATTATTCCATATTCAACTATTAATAAATTTCCAAAATCCAGCAAGGCAGCAACTAAAAAATAAATTGAACAAGTAGAATTGTTCCATATTTAATAGAATCATTCAATTCAACTATTAACAAAATTCCTAAATCTAGCAATGTAGCAACTTAGAAATAAGTTGAACAACCAGAAATAAATTGAACCAGTAGTGCTTATCGGCTACGAGAGAGGAAGGGAAGTCGCGGCGATGGAGGAATGGGAAGAGACGGCGACGGATGACGGGAAGTGGGCTCGAACAGAGAGTGACAAGAGGGACGTTATGCTCGGACAAACACAAAGAGAGAAAAAGCTCGAACAGACAACGACCAAGGAGAGACACGACAAGCTCAAAGAGACCTTTCACAGGTAACGACGGCACCCACGGTCTATCCCCCGGCAGTGATAACTCCCTCTAATAGAGGTTTGACACAGGACAGGCACGTATGCGTGACCATAAACTCTTTTTAGGCCACCCTAAAAATTGTGACCATAGACTCTTTTTAGGTCACCCTTTTTCGAAAAACCGTGACCATAAACCTTTTTAGGTCACCTCCAAAACTGTGTTGATAGGTGCCTTTAGGCCTCTCTCCAAAATCGTGATCATAAACTTTTTTAGGTTACTCTTTCGTAAAATCGTGACTATAAATCCTTTTAGTTCACCCCCCTAAAACTATGACCGTAGATACCTTTAGGTCACTCCTTAAAATAGTGACCATACACCCTTCAGGTCACCCACAAAAATTGTGACTATAAATTCTTTTAGGTCACCTTTTTTGAAAAACAGTGACTATAAATTCTTTTAGGTTATTCTTCAAAACCGTGACCATATATTTCTTTAGGTCACCTCTCAAAATTATGACTATAAACCCTTTTAGGTCACTCTTTTTTGAAAAAGAGTGACTATATATCTTTTTAAGTCACCCTCTAAAATTATGACCATAGATCTATTTAAGTTATCCTAAATCCCTAACCATAGACTTTTTTAGGCCATAATTTTTTAAAAAAATGGTGACTATAGATTTTTTTGTTATGCTAAAAAAATTATGATCATAAATTCTCTATGGTCACAATTTTTTAGCGTGACTAAAAAAAATAAAAAACTATAATCATAGAACAAAAATGTTATAGTACAAGTATTTTCAACAATGAATTCGACTTTCTGGATAGGAAGTTGGAGTAGTAGTTGAGAGCCAAACAAATCTATGCAATCTCAGTTGAAGAGTTGATAAAACTTAAATTGTTGGATTATAATTTGCTTTATTATTTCTATATCTTGAGTCAAATTCTCCGATTGTTCGTGTAATTTTTCTTGATTTTGTATTTTGTTCTCCTAAAATAAATAAATTTGCATTCTAAGGATACAATAAAATGATTTATTGTAGCAAAACCCAAAGCATCATCATGGTAACAACAAAAACAAGAGAAACAATGAGAAATTCATCATCCAAGTTGGGGGAAAAAAGATAAAGAAAAAAATTACATGGTGCAGTGAGATTTAGGTACTTATACTATCGTATAGTGGTACGTATATCTTGTGACACCAATTTTACCATTCATTTTGGTATGATTTCTGTAGACTAATATTATCAACCGATTATTTTCCCCAACTATAGATTGAATTCACCCAACTTTACAAATAACACATTTATTATTTCTATTCTCAGCATTCACATCCAGAAAGAAGTAATGCAATCATGCAAATATATATGATAATATGATATAATATATTTGGTATAAATTTACGTGTATTTGTCTTTCTATAAAATTAATAATTAAAAATTTAGTCTTTCTATAAAATTAATAGGTAAAAATTATTAGATGATGATTTAATTAAATTTATCAAATTATCTAATAATTCTTAAATATCAATTTCACAATAAAGACAATTATATATAATTTCCATCAATATACTTTTTATTGTTGTTGCCACCAAGATTCACCGACTGGAAAATTGCCACATACTTTTATTAGCGGGCTCTAAAGCCGTGGCCGCCACTGCACCCTGACCAACAATTTTGCTCCGCTTCTCTGCATTGTTACAGTAATCGAAAGAGTAAGAAGGGCACGGCAAGGGTGTCTCGGGTGAGCGCCGTTTTAGTGTAACTCTCACCGGCTCACCAACTTCGTCCGACCCAATCAAGTGAGGAAAATTCAGCTTGGCTTTTGAGCCACGCATCTTGAACGCGGCTCGATCATAAGCCAAAGCCGCATCCTCAGCCGTCTCATAAGTCCCAAGCCACACTCTCACACCGTTCCTCTTCGGATCTCTTATCTCAGCCGCGTACTTTCCCCACGGCCGCCTCCGAACCCCTCTATACCCTCTACCGCCCTTAGCCAGCGCGTGAACCTCACGCGCTTCCACAATGCCATTGCCCTTGCCCTCATTTTCCAATTTCACCGCCGCGCTACCAACGCCACCATTCTCTCTGGCGGGGCACCACCCGGTGGTGGCAGCCTCCTGCAATGCACCGTAGATGACCATGTCGTCCGTGTCGTCCTCCTTGAGTGGCAGCTCCGCCCAGTTCTCCGCCAAAAAAATGTTCTTAAAGCTCGAGCTCCGGGGAAGCAATGACGCTCCCACCGCATCAGGAACGCCGTGAAACGTCGACTTGGCGGTCG
The DNA here is from genome assembly GCF_014773155.1 of Arachis stenosperma. Classification (NCBI taxonomy): domain Eukaryota; kingdom Viridiplantae; phylum Streptophyta; class Magnoliopsida; order Fabales; family Fabaceae; genus Arachis; species Arachis stenosperma. The sequence goes on from NC_080385.1 coordinate 21,242,382, forward strand.
TTTCAACGTGATCGTGGACATTCACATTGCTTCCCAAAGCATGCGTGGTCATCATTCCGTACATATCAGATTTGACGTTTGAGTATGCTTTAGTAGTTGTTCAAGTTTTGTTTAATTTTCCTCCTTCATACGTGGATGTTGATTTATATAAAGGAATTAAAGAGAGTGAAAGTGTGAAACAGAGAAAATAGGTCCTGTTTTAGTCCAATTTGGAGCACTTTTTATTTTTTTACCTTATAGTTCGTTCGGGGAAGATTCTTAAATCTCCATGTGAAAGGGTTTGGGTCACGTGTTGAATTGATTTTTTTATTTTAAAACGTAGAATAAAGTTTGTGGGTTAGTTGGTTCGTCCTATTGCTTTTGTTTATTTTAATGATTTCAACGATATCGTTTTAGGTCTCAAATAGAATAGACGAAGACATTACTTTGAAGAGAATGAAGGTCTCCGAATAGGGTCCATGGGCCATAATAAGGCCAACAAAAATATTACATGTATAAAAAAAAGTTAATTATTACATAAATATGCATAAATATATATATTATTAGTTTATTTTTTATATATATTTTATATTGATAATTATTTTAGTCACTGAGTTTGAGCGTGTAATTAACATCGATATATATAAAGCTAGTGTTCAAAGAGGCAAATAGTGCGCTTACGTTTATAAGTTTATTTACTCGTGCGAACTTCTTAGTTGAAAGTTATTAGTTTAATATTTGTTCAACAAAGAAAAATATGTTTATTTGTGCCTTTGTTGACACTATGAACTTTTATTAGCAATTAGCCAATTACAGTGAAATTCGGTTTTTCTTATGACTTTTTTCTAACCATCTTATCCTTTCTCTTTCTCTTTCACATTCACATTATTTTATTGAATATAATATATATTATTAGAATGTATGTCTTTATTATATTATATTACTTTCTCTTATTGTTGGGGAAATCTTTGACCAACTTATTAATATTATTGTTCAACATAAAAGGAATTAAATTTATTTTATATTTAAATAAAAAACCATTTAAAATAGGACAATTTGATGTAAAATAATAAAACAAAAAATTAATTACTATTTGTTCTTGCGTATTAAGTCAAGTTTGATTATAACTCATCCTGTTTAGGGATTGAGTTTGCTTTTGTTTAAAGTGGAAGAAGTATACGTCGGCTTCAAGAGAAATGGCAGCGGTGGATACCTATGAAAAGGCACTCTGACGCTCAAATTAGTAAAAGTAAAAGATGAGTATAATATTTTTCAAAGTGAGTAGTGTACCTTTTACATATTTAGAGTTTAGTATTTATAGAATATTACCTCTTCAGAGAAGCTGAGATATTTACTGATCTTTCGGTCATCATTTGAGTTTGTTTCTGAGTGGGTTGTTATTAGCGAAATTCTCTTTAACTAAAGATAAGTCATGTTTAATATTGGGTTTGGATTTCGATTTATAAGTATAATTGGACCGAATTATAACTACCAAATCACAGCCCCCAAACTTAATCTGTGGTATTTTTCAATACGACGGGTTGAGCTTGAATTTTTGTAGTGCTATAAATCGGAATGGTGATAGTAAATATAGTTGGACTAGTAATTGTAATCATAGTTCGAAATAGTAATTGTAATTTGAAATAGTAATAATAATAATAATAATAGCCTTAAAGCTCAACTTGTTTTATGTTGAAAAATGATAGTCATGCTTGAAAATAACTTTATGTGAATAGTAAAAAAAAAATTGAAAATGATTAGGAATAATGGTTAAATAATGAGAATAAGCCCCCAAATTTAATTTGATGACATGGAAAATACTATATTTCTTTGAGAAAGGTGTTAGTATGTAATGACTTGTTTTTGACTGATTCCATCGTATAAATACAAATTTGATTGGAGTTATGCCGATGCATAAGTGTTAAGCTGTTTGAATTGGATCCGACTTATAATTGTCGGTTTGATTTGGATAAATGGGATGAATGAATTTGTCTTCAACTGTGGGTATGGATTGTAGACAAAATTTTATTTTTGAAATTGGAACATTGAAAAATTTGTTTAAAAAATAAAAAAGATAAAGTAAAAAGGTAAATAAATAGATATGTATTAATTGTTTGTAATTGTTGCGATTACTAAGGTCATAATGACCAGTTGTAGTTTTGATGGTGATTGAATGGGTGGCTCAGATATGATTTAGGGATGAAAAGTTACGATCGTGGTTGTTGGTTATTTTAATTTTGGTTTAGGTTGTGAAAGACGTGGGTTAGGACTTTTTTTTGGGAAAAGGTATTTGTGTGGGACTTAAAGTCATTTGGTGGTTGTGTTAGATTCGGAGATTTTCAAGATGAATAAAAAATGTTAGTTTATTTTGTTTTCTTTGTCTTGTCTTATTTATAGTGTGTTGGTTTGATCACTTTTGGGTTGAGGGATGAAAATGGTAAAAGAGAGTGAGATTGGGGAAAAAAGATATGAGAATATTGTAGTTGAAGAGAAGTTTGTATAGGATTTGAATGATCCGTTTGGTTGGGTGTCTAATTTGGTGAAAAACTAAGTTTTAGTTTTTGATGACGATGATAGTGTGTCCCAACTAGGAACAGATTGTTGGATTAGGTCGGGTGTGGATGTAAAGATTGAGTTTCGGCCATGCATGACTTCTGAGCGTGTGTTTCATAGAGGAAAGGGGTTTGAACATTTCTTTATGTATACATGTGTTTTAGTTGAGTTGGGTGTTAAGTTTTCTTAGACCGAGTTTGAACATGATGTGCTTATTCAGTTGAGATGTACTTCCTCCCAATTACACCCGAATGCATGGGTGTTTGTTCGGAAGTTTGAGATTTTGATGGAATTCTTAGAGGTGGAGTCCTCATTGGAGGTGTTCTTTGCTTTGTTTCAGTCCAAAGGGGATGAAAAGGGGAATTTGGGTAACCTTTAGTGGAAGTCCTAGCCTAGCAATTTTTTGTGCATTTAAATCCTTTTTCAAGGGATTTAAGGAGATGTTTGTAAAGGTTGATTCGATGGAGGATTCTTATCCTTTCTATATGAACAAATTTTTGTGGAGAAATTTTCGTTATATTGGAGGCCACAATCAAAGTAGATTTTGGGAATGAGTTATATGGAAAAAATGGAGGAAATGATTGTGGAGTTTCTGATTGAACGAGTGTCATCTCATAGGTTATTATCTATGGCTGATCTATTAGAGTATAAGTTAGATAGAGCGGCTATATCTGATTATATAGGTAATTTTTCTTTTTGGTAAGGTTATATATGACATTTGAATTTATATTAAAGTTTTGTGTGTTGTGTTTGTAGGAAAAAAAACACCAAAAATGAATGCGAGCAGTTTGAGAGCCCATTTTAAGGTAAGGAATGTAAAGAGAGAAAGATCGACTAGTAACACTAAGATCGAGGGTGGTTTCTAATACCCAAAATTTTTGAAAATTTGATTAAGAATTAATTTCAATTTAAGTTACTCGTTAAAGATTTTAATTTCAGAAATTATTTTATTAAAGGTAATTAAATCAAATTTTGATAATTAAATTGGAATTTTTATCTAATTTTATAATTATTGAGTATTTTTCTATTTACAATTGAAAGTTTAAAAACTTGAAAATAATAAGGTTTTGACTATTTAAATTTAAATAATTAGAATTTTAGTTTAATTTTATAAATTGAAAGCAAATTAATTTATTATCTCTAATTTTAAATTAGAGTACTCAATTGAAAAATAATCTGCAAATTGACAAATAAATAGTATTTTTTTAAAGATAAGTAAATGGTATAATAATTAGCTTTTAATTACTACCCTAATCCCAATTTTATTGAAAATACCTATACTATCATTTTTCCCAAATATTAAAACCCTAATGTACTGGTGCACGAAATTGCAATCACACTTTTGCAATCCCGCACAACTAACCAGCAAGTGCACTGGGTCGTCCAAGTAATACCTTGCGTGAGCAAGGGTCGATCCCACGGAGATTGTCGGCTTGAAGCAAGCTATGGTTATCTTGTAAATCTTAGTCAGGATATCAGAAATTATCAGGATTGATTGTGAAAAGCAAAAGAACATGAAATAGGTACTTGTTTTTGCAGTAATAGAGAATAGGTTGAGGCTTTGGACATGCTTCATCTTCCGAATCTCTGCTTTCCTACTGTCTTCTTCCTCAAACACGCAAGGCTCCTTCCATGGCAAGCTGTATGTAGGGTTTCACCGTTGTCAGTGGCTACCTCCCATCCTCTCAGTGAAAACGTTCCTATGCTCTGTCACAGCATGGCTAATCATCTGTCGGTTCTCGGTCAGGCCGGAATAGAATCCAGTGATTCTTTTGCGTCTGTCACTAACGCCCCGCCTGCTAGGAGTTTGAAGCACGTCACAGTCATTCAGTCATTGAATCCTACTCAGAATACCACAGACAAGGTTTAGACCTTCCGGATTCTCTTGAATGCCGCCATCAGTTCTAGCTTATACCACGAAGATTCTGGTTAAGGAATCCAAGAGATATCTACTCAATCTAAGGTAGAACGGAGGTGGTTGTCAGGCACACGTTCATAATTGAGAATGATGATGAGTGTCACGGATCATCACATTCATCCGGGTTAAGAACAAGTGATATCTTAGAATGGAAGCAAGCATGATTGAATAAGAAACAGTAGTAATTGCATTAACCCATCAAGACACAGCAGAGCTCCTCACCCCCAACCATGGGATTTAGAGACTCATGCCGTGGAAAATACACAAAGAAACGTGTAAAGTGTCATGAGGTACAGATACAATGTCAAAAGATCCTATTAATAGTAAACTAATATCCTAAGGTTTACAGAAATGAGTAAATGACAGAGAAATCCACTTCCGGGCCCACTTGGTGTGTGCTTGGGCTGAGCATTGAAGCATTGTCGTGTAGAGATCTTTTCTGGAGTTAAACGCCAACTTTCATGCCAGTTTGGGCGTTTAACTCCAAGTTTTATGCCAGTTCCAGCGTTAAACGCTGGAATTTCTGAGGCTGATTTGCCACGCCGGTTTGGGCCATCAAATCTTGGGCAAAGTATGGACTATCATATATTGCTGGAAAGCCCAGGATGTCTACTTTCTAATGCCGTTGAGAGCGTGCCAATTGGGCTTCTGTAGCTCCGGAAAATCCACTTTGAGTACAGGGAGGTCAGAATCCAACAGCATCTGCAGTCCTTTTCAGTCTCTGAATCAGATTTTTGCTCAGAACCTTCAATTTCAGTCAGAAAATACCTGAAATCACAGAAAAACACACAAACTCATAGTAAAGTCTAGAAAAGTGAATTTTAACTAAAAACTACTAAAAATATACTAAAAACTAACTAAAAGATACTAAAAACATACTAAAAACAATGCCAAAAAGGGTACAAATTATCCGCTCATCACAACACCAAACTTAAATTGTTGCTTGTCCCCAAGCAACTGAAAATCAAAATAGAAAAAAGAAGAGAATATACTATAGACTCCAAATTATCAATGAAACTTAGCTCCAAATTAGATGAGCGGGACTAGTAGCTTTTTGCCTCCGAATAGTTTTGGCATCTCACTCTATCCTCTGAAATTCAGAATGATTGGCTTCTTTAGGAACTCAGAATCCAGATAGTGTTATTGATTCTCCTAGTTAAGTATGATGATTCTTGAACACAGCTACTTTATGAGTCTTGGCTGTGGCCCAAAGCACTCTGTCTTCCAGTATTACCACCGGATACATACATGCCACAGACACATAATTGGGTGAACCTTTTTAGATTGTGACTCTGCTTTGCTAGAGTCCCCAATTAGAGGTGTCCAGGGTTCTTAAGCACACTCTTTTTGCCTTGGATCACAACTTTTATTTCTTTCTTTTTCTTTTCTTCTTCTCTCTTTTTTTTTTTTCGAAAATAATTTTTTTTTGTATTCACTGCTTTTTCTTGCTTCAAGAATCATTTTTATGATTTTTCAGATCCTCAATAACAGTTCTCTTTTTCCCTCATTCTTTCAAGAGCCAACAATCTTTAACATTCTCAAAACAACAAATTCAAGAGACATATGCACTGTTCAAGCATTCATTCAGAAAACAAAAAGTATTGTCACCACATCAAACTAATTCAACTAGTTTCAAGGATAAATTTCGAAATCCTGTACTTCTTGTTCTTTTGTGATTAAAGCATTTTTCATTTAAGAGAGGTGATGGATTCATAGGACATTCATAACTTTAAGGCATAAATTTTATTAATTATGAATTAAGAACAAGACTCAAATATAGATATAAAATGAAACTAAAAAAATTAGAAAATAAAACAAAAAAAAACGCAAAAAAATAGGCTCCTAATGATAGAGGTTTTCACAGAGTTAGGACTCAACAACCTTGATTTTGAGAAGTGGATGCTCCCTCAACTTGAGAGGAGAGCTTTTGGCGTTTCATCTCTTGGAGTTCACGCCCCTGCTTCTCTTGTTCCTTCAGCAATTTGCAGAGCATGCAGTTCTGATTCTGCTGTTCTTCCTTAAGTTGCTCCATAGTCTCTTGCAACTTGGTGATAGATGCTTCTAGGCTGGCCCAGTAGCCAATTTCAGGAAATTCAGGGAGGAACTCCTGCGCCCTCCTTTTGATAGAGTTGTCTTGCACTTGTCCTTCCATTGACTTCTTGGTGATTGGGTGTTCAATGGGTATGAATTCATCTACTCCCATTTTTACCCCAGCCTCTTTACAGAGCAAGGAGATCAAGCTTGGGTAAGCCAGTTTGGCTTCAGTGGAATTCTTATTTGCAATTGTGTAGATCTCACAAGCAATCACATGATGAACCTCCACTTCTTTTCCAAGCATAATGCAATGAATCATCACTGCTCTCTTGATAGTTACCTCAGAACGGTTGCTAGTGGGCAGTATGGAACGCCCAATAAAGTCTAGCCAACCTCTTGCAATTGGTTTGAGGTCTCCCCTCTTGAGTTGGTTTGGGACACCCTTAGAATTGGTTATCCACTTAGTTCCAGGGAGGCATATGTCCTCTAGAACTTGATCCAACCCTTTATCTGCTCTCACCATTCTCCTATTAAAGGAGTCAGGATCATCTTGCAGTTGAGGCAACTTGAAGATTTCTCTTATTTTGTCCAGATGGAAGTACATAACTTTCCCTCTGACCATGGTTCTGTAGGTATGGTAAGCGGTTCCAGTCATTCTCTGCTTATCTGTCAGCCACAGATTTGAGTAGAATTCCTGAACCATGTTCCTTCCAACCTTTGTCTCAGGATTGGTTAGAACTTCCCATCCTCTATTTCAAATTTGCTCTTGGATCCCCGGATATTCATCTTCTTTTAGATCAAATTTTACTTCCGGGATCACTGACCTCAGACCCATTATTTTGTGATAATGGTCTTCATGTTCTTTGGTTAAGAACTTCTCTTGATTCCAAAGATTCTTTGGATTATTCTCTTTCTTTCCTCTTAAATTGGTTTGTTTTCCCTTAGGAGCCATGATATTGATGAATCTTGGCTTAGTGATCACGGAAAAGCACACCAAACTTAGAGGTTTGCTTGTCCTCAAGCAAAAGAAAGGAAGGAGAAGAGAGAGGAGAAGAGCAAATTCGAATGGTGTGGGGGAATGGTGAGGCCGAACGTGTTCTTATAAGGGGGGGGGGGGGGAAGAGATTTCAAAAAAATAAGAAGAGATTTGAGAAGATATGGAGAGAATTTGAAAAAAGGGTGAGTTTTTGAGTGAGATTTGGAATTGATTTGAGATAGATTTGAAGAATGGTTTTAGATTTTTGAAAAATTGAGATTGAATGATGAAGGGTTGAAGTGCATTTTTGTAGAAAAGTATGGGTAAGAAAAGGAAAGTTTGAAAAAATTTGATTTGAAAATAAAATTGTGGTCCCCCCACCTTTCTGGCGTTAAACGCCCAGAATGGCACCCATTCTGGCGTTTAACGCCCATTTGTTGCCCCTTTTGGGCGTTTAACGCCCAGCCAGGTGCCCTGGCTGGCGTTAAACGCCAGAAAGCCTTTATCACTGGGCGTTTTTCTAAACGCCCAGGATGCTGCACACCTGGCGTTAAACGCCCAGAATGGTGCCCATTCTGGCGTTTAACGCCCAAAATGGCACCATTCCTGGCGTTAAACGCCCAGAATGGTACCCATTCTGGCGTTTAACGCCCATAATGCCCCTTACTGGCGTTTTTTCGCCAGTAAGCTCTTTTTCTCTGCTTTTTGAGCTGAATCCTTCTGTAACTCTGTGAATTCCTTCATTTTTGATACTTGCCTCTGTAAAAACAAATCATATAGCCTCCTAATGACTGGGTTGCCTCCCAGCAAGCGCTTCTTTACTGTCTTTAGCTGGACCTTTACTGAGATTCACTCAAGTCTCAGTTTTGAGCATTCCTGCTCAAAATTGCTTTCAAGATAATGCTTGATTCTCTGTCCATTAACAATGAACTTTTTGTCAGAATCAATATCCTGAAGCTCAACATATCCATATGGTGACACTCCTGTGATCACATACGGACCCCTCCACCGGGATTTGAGTTTTCCTGGAAACAATTTGAGCCTGGAGTTGAAGAGCAGAACTTTTTGTCCTAGCTCAAAGACTCTGGTTGACAACTTCTTGTCATGCCACTTCTTTGCCTTTTCCTTATAAATTTTTGCATTTTCAAAGGCATTGAGTCTGAACTCCTCTAGCTCATTTAACTGGAGCAATCTTTTTTCACCAGCTAACTGAGCATCCATGTTTAGGAATCTGGTTGCCCAGTAGGCTTTATGTTCCAGTTCCACAGGCAAATGACAGGCCTTCCCATACACCAGTTGGTATGGAGAGGTTCCTATAGGAGTCTTGAATGCTGTTCTGTATGCCCACAGAGCATCATCCAAGCTCTTTGCCCAATCCTTTCTTTGGGCTATCACAGTCCGTTCTAGGATTCTTTTTAGCTCTCTGTTAGAGACTTCAGCTTGCCCATTTGTCTGTGGATGATACGGAGTTGCCACTTTATGGCTAATTCCATGTCTAACCATAGCAGAGTGTAGCTGTCTATTGCAGAAATGAGTGCCCCCGTCACTGATTAGGACTCTGGGAACACCAAATCTGCTGAAGATGTGTTTCTGGAGGAATTTCAGCACGGTCTTGGTATCATTAGTGGGTGTAGCAATTGCTTCTACCCACTTAGATACATAGTCCACTGCTACCAGAATGTAAGTGTTTGAGTATGATGGTGGGAATGGACCCATGAAGTCAATTCCCCATACATCAAACAATTCTATCTCTAATATCCCTTGTTGAGGCATGGCATATCCGTGAGGCAAGTTACCAGCTCTTTGGCAACTGTCACAGTTACGCACAAACTCTCTGGAATCTTTATAGAGAGTAGGCCAGTAGAAGCCACATTGGAGGACTTTAGTGGCTGTTCGCTCACTTCCAAAATGTCCTCCATACTGTGATCCATGGCAGTGCCATAGGATCTTTTGTGCTTCTTCTCTGGGTACACATCTGCGGATTACTCCGTCTGCACATCTCTTAAAGAGATATGGTTCATCCCAGAGGTAGTACTTGGCATCTGAAATTAATTTCTTTCTTTGCACTTTGCTGTACTCCTGGGGTATGAACCTCACAGCTTTATAATTTGTAATATCTGCAAACCAAGGAGCTTCCTGAATGGCAAAGAGTTGCTCATCTGGGAAAGTCTCGGAGATCTCAGTAGAAGGGAGGGACGCCCCAGCTACTGGTTCTATTCGGGACAGATGATCAGCTACTTGGTTCTCTGTCCCTTTTCTGTCTCTTATTTCTATATCAAACTCTTGCAGAAGCAACACCCATCTTATTAGCCTGGGTTTTGAATCCTGCTTTGTGAGTAAGTATTTAAGAGCAGCATGGTCAGTGTACACAATCACTTTGGATCCTACTAGATAAGATCTAAACTTGTCAATGGCATAAACCACTGCAAGTAATTCTTTTTCTGTGGTTGTGTAATTCTTCTGTGCATCATTTAGAACACGGCTAGCATAATAAATGACGTGCAGAAGTTTGTTATGCCTCTGTCCCAACACTGCACCAATGGCATGATCACTGGCATCACACATTAACTCAAATGGCAATGTCCAGTCTGGTGCAGAGATGACTGGTGCTGTTACCAGCTTAGCTTTCAGGGTCTCAAACGCCTGCTGACACTGTGTGTCAAACACAAATGGTGTGTCAGCAGCTAGCAGGTTACTCAGAGGTTTTGCAATTTTCGAAAAATCCTTTATAAACCTTCTGTAAAATCTTGCATGCCCCAGAAAGCTTCTGATTGCCTTAACATTGGCAGGTGGTGGTAATTTTTCAATTACTTCTACCTTTGCCTTATCCACCTCTATTCCCCTGCTTGAAATTTTATGCCCAAGGACAATTCCCTCAGTCACCATAAAGTGACATTTCTCCCAGTTTAAAACCAGGTTAGTCTCTTGGCATCTTTTCAGGACAAGTGCTAGGTGGTTAAGACAGGAGCTGAATGAGTCTCCATATACTGAGAAGTCATCCATGAAGACTTCCAGAAATTTCTCTACCATATCTGAGAAGATAGAGAGCATGCACCTCTGAAAGGTTGCAGGTGCATTGCACAGACCAAAAGGCATCCTTCTGTAGGCAAACACGCCAGAAGGGCAAGTAAATGCTGTTTTCTCTTGGTCCTGAGGATCTACTGCAATTTGGTTGTAGCCTGAATAGCCATCCAAAAAGCAGTAGTAATCATGACCAGCTAGTCTTTCTAGCATTTGGTCTATGAATGGTAAAGGAAAATGATCCTTTCTGGTGGCTGTATTGAGCCTTCTGTAGTCAATACACATGCGCCACCCTGTGACTGTTCTTGTAGGAACCAGTTCATTTTTTTTCATTATGAACCACTGTCATGCCTCCCTTTTTGGGGACAACTTGGACAGGGCTCACCCAGGGGCTATCAGAAATAGGATAAATAATCCCAGCCTCTAGTAACTTAGTGACCTCTTTCTGCACCACCTCCTTCATGGCTGGATTTAGCCGCCTTTGTGGTTGAACCACTGGTTTGGCATTATCCTCCAACAGGATCTTGTGCATGCATCTAGCTGGGCTAATGCCCTTAAGATCACTTATGGACCACCCAAGAGCTGTCTTGTGTGTCCTTAGCACTTGAATCAGTGCTTCCTCTTCCTGTGGATTTAAAGCAGAGCTTATAATCACTGGAAAAGTTTCACCCCCTCCCAGAAATGCATATTTCAGGGATGGTGGTAGTGGTTTGAGTTCAGGTTTGGGAGGCTTATCCTCCTCCTGAGGAATTTTCGAAAATTCCTTTGTTTCCTGTGGTTCTTCTTGATCAGGTTGAACATCCTTGAAGATGTCTTCAAGCTCTGATTCTAGGCTTTCAGCCATATTGATCTCTTCTACCAGAGAGTCAATAATGTCAGCGCCCATGCAGTCATTTGGTGTGTCTGGATGCTGCATAACTTTTACAGCATTCAACTTGAACTCATCCTCATTGACTCTCAGGGTTACTTCCCCTCTTTGTACATCAATGAGAGTTCGTCCAGTTGCTAGGAAAGGTCTTCCTAGAATGAGAGTTGCACTCTTGTGCTCCTCCATTTCCAGCACCACAAAGTCAGTTGGAAAGGCAAAGGGCCCAACCTTGACAATCATGTCCTCTATTATGCCTGATGGGTGTTTAATGGAGCCATCAGCAAGTTGGAGGCATATCCTGGTTGGTTTGACTTCTCCAGTCAACCCAAGCTTTCTGATAGTGGATGCAGGTATTAGATTGATGCTTGCTCCAAGATCACATAGGGCTGTCTTGGTGCAAGCGCCCTCTAATGTGCATGGTATCATAAAGCTTCCAGGATCTTGAAGCTTTTCTGGTAAGCTTTTCAGAATGACTGCACTGCATTCTTCAGTGAGAAACACTTTTTCAGTTTCTCTCCAATCCTTCTTATGACTTAAGATCTCTTTCATGAACTTAGCATAAGAAGGTATTTGCTCAAGTGCCTCTGCAAACGGAATCTTTATTTCAAGAGTTCTCAGATAGTCTGCAAAGCGGGCAAATTGCTTATCCTATTCCGCTTTGTGGAGTTTCTGAGGGTAAGGCATCTTGGCTTGATATTCTTCAACCTTAGATGCTGCAGGTTTATTCCTTACAGAAGTGGTTGAAGAAGCCTTGTTAGAGGGATTACTGTCAGCACTTTCAGGTGTCTGATCTCCCCTTGGCGTCTGAACGCCAGGAATGGGTGAAGATTGGGCGTTAAACGCTAACTTCTCCCCCTTTTCTGGCGTTTGAATGCCAGAACTGGGCAAGGAATGGGCGTTTAACGCCAGCTTTCCTTCCCTTTCTGGCGTTTGAACGCCAACAACATTCCTCTCTGGGCTCTTACTGTCCTCAGAGGGATTTTGAACATTGGTTTGGTTATCCTCTGTCAATTGTTCCTTGTTTGGCTTTTTGTTCTTTTGAGCAGTGGTATTCAGTGTTTTCCCACTCCTCAGTTGAACTGCTTGACATTCTTCTGTTATCTGTTTAGATATTTGCTGTTTTGCTTGATTCAACTGCAGTTCTATGTTCTTGTTAGCAACCTTAGTATCATGGAGCATTTCTTTAAATTCTGCTAACTGTTCTGTCATCAGGAGCAATTGTTGATTAAGCTCATTCATCTGTTCTTGAGGATTAGGATCAGTGACTAATGCCATGACTTCCTCTTTTGGAACGAACTCATTGCTAGAATATAAGTATTGGTTTCTAGCAACAGTGTCTATAAGCTCTTGAGCTTCTTCAATTGTCTTCCTCATGTGTATAGATCCACCAGCTGAGTGGTCTAAAGACATCTGAGCTTTTTCTGTGAGCCCATAGTAGAAGATGTCTAACTGTACCCACTCTGAAAACATTTCAGAGGGGCATTTTCTAAGCATACCTCTATACCTCTCCCAGGCATTATAAAGAGATTCATTATCCTCTTGTTTAAAGCCTTGGATGTCCAGCCTTAGCTGTGTCATCCTCTTTGGAGGGTAAAAATGATTCAGGAATTTGTCTGATAACTGTTTCCATGTTTTTATGCTTGCTGTAGGTTGGTTATTCAACCACCTTTTAGCTTGATCTTTTACAGCAAATGGAAACAGTAATAGTCTGTAGACATCCTGATCTACCTCTTTATCATGTACTGTGTCAGCAATTTGTAAGAACTGTGCCAGAAACTCAGTAGGTTCTTCCTGTGGAAGACCGGAATACTGGCAATTTTGCTGCACTATGATAATGAGTTGAGGATTTAGCTCAAAGCTGCTTGCTTTGATGGGAGGTGTACAGATGCTACTCCCATATGCAGCTGTAATGGGGTTAGCATATGACCCCAGAGTCCTTTTGGACTGATCAATCCCTCTTAGGTCCATAATGGACAAAAGGGAAATGATAATGATTGCAAATAGATAAATTTTGTTTTTTTTTTTTGAATTAACCGAAAAAAATAAAATAAAACAAAAGGGAATTAAAATAAAAATTCGAAAATCAAAAAGAAAATAAGATCAAAGCAAATTGAGAACTGAATCAATTAATTAATTAAAAAGATTTTGAAAATAGCAATTAAAAAGATATGATTGAAAAATTTTTATGAAAAAGATTTGATTTTTGAAAAGAGGAAAGAGAAAAACAACAAAAAGACACCAAACTTAAAATTTTTAGAAAATCAAACACTAATTTTCGAAAATTTTAAAGGAAAACACAAAGAGGACACCAAACTTAGAATTTTTATGAATCAAAAAGGGACTAAGAACATGCAAAATCGAAAATTAAAAGAAAAGTAAAAGCATGCAATCGACACCAAACTTAAAATATGAAACTAGACTCAACTAAAAGACTCTAAACCAACAAAAACAAACAGTCCTAATCTAAGCAACAAGATAAGCCGTCAGTTGTCCAAACTCGAACAATCCCCGGCAACGGCGCCAAAAACTTGGTGCACGAAATTGCAATCACACTTTTGCAATCCCGCACAACTAACCAGCAAGTGCACTGGGTCGTCCAAGTAATACCTTGCATGAGTAAGGGTCGATCCCACGGAGATTATCGGCTTGAAGCAAGCTATGGTTATCTTGTAAATCTTAGTCAGGATATCAGAAATTATCAGGATTGATTGTGAAAAGCAAAAGAACATGAAATAGGTACTTGTTTTTGCAGTAATAGAGAATAGGTTGAGGTTTTGGAGATGCTCCATCTTCCAAATCTCTGCTTTCCTACTGTCTTCTTCCTCAAACACGCAAGGCTCTTTCCATGGCAAGCTGTATGTAGGGTTTCACCGTTGTCAGTGGCTACCTCCCATCCTCTCAGTGAAAACGTTCCTATGCTCTGTCACAGCATGGCTAATCATCTGTCGGTTCTCGGTCAAGCCGGAATAGAATCCAGTGATTCTTTTGCGTCTGTCACTAACGCCCCGCCTGCTAGGAGTTTGAAGCACGTCACAGTCATTCAGTCATTGAATCCTACTCAGAATACCACAGACAAGGTTTAGACCTTCCGGATTCTCTTGAATGCCGCCATCTGTTCTAGCTTATACCACGAAGATTCTGGTTAAGGAATCCAAGAGATATCTACTCAATCTAAGGTAGAACGGAGGTGGTTGTCAAGCACATGTTCATAATTGAGAATGATGATGAGTGTCACGGATCATCACATTCATCCGGGTTAAGAACAAGTGATATCTTAGAATGGAAGCAAGCATGATTGAATAAGAAACAGTAGTAATTGCATTAACCCATCAAGACACAGCAGAGCTCCTCACCCCCAACCATGGGGTTTAGAGACTCATGCCGTGGAAAATACACAAAGAAACGTGTAAAGTGTCATGAGGTACAGATACAATGTCAAAAGATCCTATTAATAGTAAACTAATATCCTAAGGTTTACAGAAATGAGTAAATGACAGAGAAATCCACTTCCGGGCCCACTTGGTGTGTGCTTGGGCTGAGCATTAAAGCATTGTCGTGTAGAGGCCTTTTCTGGAGTTAAACGCCAGCTTTCATGCCAGTTTGGGCGTTTAACTCCAAGTTTTATGCCAGTTCCAGCGTTAAACGCTGGAATTTCTGAGGCTGATTTGCCACGCCGGTTTGGGCCATCAAATCTTGGGCAAAGTATGGACTATCATATATTGCTGGAAAGCCCAGTATGTCTACTTTCCAATGCCGTTGAGAGCACGCCAATTGGGCTTCTGTAGCTCCGGAAAATCCACTTTGAGTGCAGGGAGGTGAGAATCCAACAGCATCTGCAGTCCTTTTCAGTCTCTGAATCAGATTTTTGCTCAGAACCTTCAATTTCAGTCAGAAAATACCTGAAATCACAGAAAAACACACAAACTCATAGTAAAGTCCAGAAAAGTGAATTTTAACTAAAAACTACTAAAAATATACTAAAAACTAACTAAAAGATACTAAAAACATACTAAAAACAATGCCAAAAAGGGTACAAATTATCCGCTCATCATGTACCTTAACCTAAACCTAATTGATACACATTCACATCTTTTCCCCTCTCCTAGCCGCCACCAGCCCCTCACCCTTACCTCACCAACGGCACTGACACATACAAACACAACCCACGCACACACACCCAGAACAGAGAAATAGAGGAGGGAAGAGAGAGGCGGTGCCTATGGACTAAGGTGCCATTGTCGCCATTGTCACCAAGAGAGGGAGAAAGAAGACGCGCGGCAGAGGAGAGGAAGAGGGAAGGCCGTCGCGTCCTGTTCCGTCATCGTCCTCATCGCGAACCTTTACCGTCACTGCCAGCTTCCACCAATGCCGAGCTTGAGATTGTCAAGGACTCCATCGCCACCATTAAAGCTCCCGATTGTCGGGCTTGTCGTCGCCTTAACCCAGTGCCGCCGCCATTGGAATTGCGAACTGAGGAGGAAGAAGGGCCAATTCTGTCACCACTGCCGCACCGTGTGATACATAAGCATCTTTTCTATAGTTTGGATGCTACTTTAATGTTTGATGGATGAGAATTAGTGTTGATCTAGAATTTCTCAAAATAGAATAACTTCGTTGCAAGTATAGCCAAATCAACAATTAACTTCCAACATCAAAGTTTAGTTTTTCCAATACAGAATATAAACCGAGACTAAGATCGTTCTCCCTAGGAATGCAATTGAAATGTTACACTTTCGGTTGTGAGGGAAATAGTTTCGAAATCAAAGAACGAAAGATTAAAAGAACTTAAGAAATAAAAGAACTAAGATATTATCAAAATTAGAATTAATGCAATAAAAAAGGGAACAAGGTCAAAACTAGTGAAAATGCTAAGATATGAATAAAGGAGCCTTGACTTGGGAATGAGGATCCAAGGAATCCTATCATCGTCATAACCACAACTATGGTAATTATGATGAGTCAATCTCGTCTAGTTAACCCCTAACATCGAGGAGTAAATCAAGCAAGCATAATTGACCTTAATCCATAAGTCCTAGCTAACTTACCAAATTAATTGGTAAAAAGCTAGCGTCGATGGAAACAAGAGTCAACTAACTACCCAAGAATTACCACTAAATGTCGGACATTATGACTCTAGTATCCTAGGAACTCAAATCCCAAGTCAAGGTGTGAAAATCTACTCAAAATTACCAAGTGGCATTTTCACAAATACTTAGTGGGCATAAAACCAAAACATAAGAAATTGCAAAGGAAAATGAAAAACTATAACCAACTATTCACAATATCAGCAATTAACATTCAATCAAACACAAAGGAAGCATAAAACACTAAATTCATCAATCAAAATTTCAAGAAACTAAAATTGCATATATTAACAAAGTAACTTGAACCATAAGAAAATAAAAGTAAAAGTGATGTAATTAAAGAGAAATTAAAGAGTACTTACAAAAGAGTTGATCAACCCAAGAAAAAATTTGAAACTATAAAATGCTACAATGGAAATGAAAAATGAGATAAAATCCTAAGAGAGCATTTTCTACTCTACATTACTCCTACTCCTAAAATTATGTTCTTAAACTATCTAAATGAGCTCCCCCTTCATATGTGGTCATTTCCCCTTCATATAGCACTCCCATTCAGCATCAAGCCTTCCAAAATTGGGCCAAAAGCCCCAAAAATTGCAGATCACGTGTTTCATTAATGAATCCACGTGCAGGGACCTGTGCGTACGCACAGATGTGTGTGTATGCACACTCCGCTGAATGTTCACTTTTGCGTACACACAGGTGGTTATGCGCCGCACACATACCAAATTCCTTCTTGTGCGTACGCACGTAGGATTGTGCGTACGCACGCTTGACTGTGTGTGCTTCTCCTTGTTTTCTTCATGTGTTCTCCCTTCTTACATGCTTCCTTCCACTTTTGCCTATCTATTCTTGCCTCTAGGACCTGAAATCACTCAACAAACATGTCATGGCATTGAATGGCATAAAAGTGGGATTAAAATCACTAATTTAAGCACAAAAATGCATGTTTTCACATTTAGTATCAATTTAGGGAGAAAACACAAAAGTATGCTACTTAAGTGAATAAGTGTGAGTTTATGTCATGAAATCCATTCAAATCAACTCAAAATATATCGTCAAATATGGACTCATCAATGTGCATTGTGGTTTTCTTAATTTCAGAAAAGATTCGGGCGAGTTTGACTTAATCGTGCAGAAGAAAAATGAGAAAATTAGATGCTGTCAAGCTGGCGCTAAATGCTGCTACTTGGCATTTGTCGCCAGGCACCTCGTACTTCGTGCAATTTTTCTGTTAAGCTAGTGCTAAACGCCACAACTCAACGCTTAGCGCCAGGTACCTCATAAAACGCGCCCAGAACCACACGCTAGTGGCACTAAACACCAATCCTGGGGTTTAACGCCAGGAGACCAGTAACCTCAAGAAAGCTTTCTGCCTCAGCGGCGCTAAACGCCGAGCCTGGCATTTAGCGCCAGTAGCGCGTTTTGGAACTCTAAGAAAGGCTTTGTTAGCTTTAGTTTTTTTTCTTGTTTTCTTTATTTTATTTAAAACAAAACACAATCTTTTAGGTTTTTCTATAATTATTATTTTATTTAATTTTCAAATCAATTAGGTTAGATATAAAAGGGAAAAAGAATTAGTGCTTTGAAGAGGGAGACATCCTGCGAGGAGAAAGAGAAACACGATGGAGCTTGCCTTGAGCCACTGCCGTGGTGGTTGTTGACGAGCCTTTGGCCGCCAGAAAATGACGCTGTCGTCGCTGGGATCCACTACCGGTAAGGGTGTTCTTGTTTCTAGTTTTCATTCTTTTGAATTCCTAAAACATTGTTGTCATTGCTTGGTTGTTACAGTCGCTATCACCAGAGCTTCTGGTCGCCACCGTTACTGGAGGTAACTGTTGGAGCCGCTCCTTACCGATGCCACTGCTGCTTTGTTGAAGTGGTCGCTTGATGGTTATATTGGTTTCTGAATTATGTTGGAATCTCTGAGAATTTTGATTTATTGATTTATTTTTGTTAAATTGGTAGTTGCTGAAATGATTTGAGATTTGTAAATATTTTGATTTATTGGAAATGATGTGAGATATGAAAAATATTTGGTTTTGAACCTGTTGAAAAAGGTGGAGAAATGGATTGGTTGGGACCCTTGAAAGGTGGCAAAGTCTGAGTTTTAGGAGAGGTACTGTCGAAATTTTTTTTATAAAATTTGAGACTTTGTTTGAAATGTTATTTAGAAAGATTTGTATTTGAGAAATTATATTATTTGATTTTGATTTATTAAGAAAAGAATGAATTATATTTTGAGTTTGAATTATTGAGAAAAGAATTTTGTTTTGAGTTTTATTTATTAAGAAAAGTATTATATTTTGAGTTTGATTTATTAAAAAAGAGTTATGTTTCGAGTTTGATTTATTTAAGAAAAGTATTATGTTTTAAGTTCGATTTATTAAGGAAAGAATTATACTATTTTGAGTTTGATTTATTTAGGAAAAAATTATGTTTCAGTTTTGATTTATTTAAGAAAAGAATTATGTTTTGAGGTCGACTTAAATATGAAAAGACTTATGTTTTGAGTTTGATTAAAGAATTACATTTGGAGGAGTTTTAGTGAATTTAAAAGTAATTGAAATTTGATTGAATAATTCCGTTTTGCAACATTTTGAAAAAAAGTTAAAGTATTCAAATTTTGATTTAGCAAAACAGAACGATTTTCAAGCCTTTAGGAATGTTTTAAATTTAAGAATGAAACTGAAATTAGTTTTGGAAAAACTTGACTAACTCAAAAGTGAGTTTATTTGCATGTTTTCAAATTAAAGAGTTATGATTTAAGGATTTCAATGAATTTAAAGTAATTAGTTCTATGATTTTGTTAATTCGATAAATTGGTTTTTTGATTTGGGAAAGTTTGTAAGTTTGATAAAAAGATGAGATCAGTGGTCGCTCCCCTAAAGTCTTGAGACTCAGCTATGAAATTTTAATTATAAATCCTGATTTAAAGTGACTAATGCAAGAATAAATAACCTTTGAGTCTTTTGAAAGAGATTTAACGTTAAACTGGTTTAGAGTGAAGTTGTTTTAAATGTTTTGGAAAATTGTTACAAAAATATTTTGGTTCTCTTACTAAGATGGACAAGATTGAGGTTGAGAATTCCCTCTCTTGCTGCGGTAGACAAGATTGAGGTTGAGAATTCCCTCTCTTGCTGCTGTGGACAAGATTGACGTTGAGGATTTCCTCTCTTATCGCATCAGAAAGTCGGACAGAAGGTTGAGGATTTCTTTCAGTTAATTTCTATATTAATAATTCGATTTTGGTTATGATTATGAGAAATTGTGATAAAAATGAGTATAAAGGCTCACATTTCGATTATGATTATGAATTGAGTTTGATTATGATTTTGAGCCTGATTAATGGTGAATATTACCGAAACTATTGGTAAGTCACTATGCGCTTGGCAAGAACGGTTGGTTAATCCCGCTTGTCGAGGTTGCGGTGCTGGGTAGGGGCTGAGGCAGTCTCCTGCCTACGTTCAGATCTGGCGTCTGAGGCAGTCTCCTGCCGCATCCTTTCGTGTCACAAGAGTGTTCTCGGACACTATATCCCAAGGCACATATTTATGTACGTGACAAAAAAAGCGACGTCCCGAGACAATGTGTCGGGTTGGAAGTTGAACCGACAAGTGATATCTCAGCCAATTAGGACAGACATTTGGTGCGGATTTTAGAATACCACAAACTAACTGGCAAGTGCACCAAGTCGTACTAAGTAATATCTGAGGTGAGTGACGGTCAATCCCACGAGGATTTATGGATCAAGCAACAATGGTTGAATGATTCACTTAGTCAAACAAGCAGAAAAGAGTGTTTTGGTGTTCAATTTGCATTAAATAGTAAATCAGGAATTTAGAAAGCAAGCAGTAAATTTAGTTTGAAAGCTATATAAGAAAACAGTTAAGGTTTTAGAAGTATTTATGTTTCCAGATTAATATTTCTTTCCAACTATTTATGGTTCCAATTCATGGCAAACCCTAATTGACTAAATCCTAATTTTTGAGTAATTTAGTCTCCTCTAACCTAATCAACCCCTAATTCCTTAGTC
Source organism: Arachis stenosperma (assembly GCF_014773155.1). Taxonomy (NCBI): domain Eukaryota; kingdom Viridiplantae; phylum Streptophyta; class Magnoliopsida; order Fabales; family Fabaceae; genus Arachis; species Arachis stenosperma. Next base: position 21,262,851 of record NC_080385.1, read on the forward strand.
ACTTAATGATTAAAGGGTTAAGCCCAATTTTAATTTATTAGTCACAAAAGTCCTAATTACCCAAATATAAGAGGATTATATGCCATGTATCCCGTTAAGTGCAGGTAATTAGTGATTTAGGAGGAATTACTTTAAAGCTATTATTCAAGTGAGCTAACTTTTCCAAGAATCAACAAGAATTCATGTAGAACAAGAGTTATTTTTCCAATACACTCAAATTCATAAGATGAAAAAGGAAAGTAATCCTTGAATTTAAATCAAAACAATAATTAAAATAGAGTGACAATAGTATTAATCCATAGAATAAACAGAGCTCTTAACCTTAACAATGGAGGTTTAGTTGCTCATGGTTCAAAGAAAAACTAGGGTTACAAAAATGTGTAGAGTGTAGAATGAGTTAGAAGAGAAGAGAGAGGACCCGAAGTGCTAAATCTTTTTCCTTTTATATCTAACCTAATTTGATTTGAAAATAAAATAGAATAATAACAACTAAAGCCCAAAATATTGTGTTTGGGAATAAAAATAACAAAAAATAAAATAAAATAAATATGACTCAAATCTAACTAATGAAGCCATTTCGTTAAAATTGGATCCAATCGTTTAACGCCCTTTGAGACAGTAAGCTTCCAATCGTTGCTGTCTTCCTGGCGCTAAAAGTCAGACTTGGCATTTAACTCCCCATGAGGCAGTGAGCTCGCACACGTTACGAGGCACCTGGCACTAAACATCCAGGTTCGCATTTAGTGCGAGCTTGACAGAATGGCTGCACGTATTTCAAAGCGCTTGGGCGCTAAACACCAGATGCGATGTTTAGCGCCAGCTTAACAGAATCAAACTTCTTCTCTTTTCTTCTGCATGGACTCTATCAAACTGCTCCAAACTTCACTTGAAATAATCAAAACAATAGAACGACTCAAAATAGCATCCAAATAGGCTTCAAACACTAAAATCTCAATAAAACTCAATAAATTCATATCTAAAATAAGAAGAAAACAAAGAAAAGATGCTCACGCATCACAACACCAAACTTGAATTGTTGCTTGTCCTCAAGCAACTAAAGACAATATAGAACTGAGAAGTGAAATTGCCTAATAATTGAGTTTTCAGTTAAGCTCCTGTCCATTCACTGAGTAGGGTTGATGACATTGTGATCCTGAATAGTTTTGGCATCTCAAGATCCTTTGAAGCTAAAAAAATGTCAATGTCTTTCAAAGCTAGAACTCAGATAATATTATGAATTCTCTTCCTTTTTAACCTTTGAGTAATCATTGAACACAACTTGTTATGATCTTTTCTTTGGTGCTTTGCACCTTGAGCCTAGCCGTGACTTCTAAATGTTTTGTCTCAAGTTTTTACTTGACACGAAAATACCACAAGCACTTAATTGGGAAACTCTTTGAGTTCTGATTTTTCTTTTCATTTTTTCCAGTCAGTGGTGCTCAGAGCCTTTGGCATACTCTTTAATTGCACTTGGTCTCGACTCTTAGTGCTCTGTCTCAAGAATTCCTTGACACATTCACACCACAAGCATATGGCTAGGAAAACAACTCTTTGAGCTTTTAATCACATTTCACCTTCCTAGCCATTGATGCCCAGAGTCTTAGACCTTACTTTTTATATTCTTTTTCTCTTCGTTGTTTTTTTTCAAGGATTAATTTCTTGTTTAATTTAGAGAATTCATAATACTTCTCTAAACTTCTGTACCTCATGAGTTAATAACCTTAACTCCAAGATCAAATATGCACTATTCTCTTCATGCATTCAAAACTACAGATAAATACCACTATATCACAATAAATAGATAATTCAGAATATAGACTCAATTTCTCATACAATACATCACCTCTTTTCTTTTTCTCTTTTTAATTTCAAGCTCAGTGAGCGGTACATGAGTCATCTTTTTCAAACTAAAATTAAATCACTAAATTAATTAACTAAAACTAGAAAAGCTGAAAATGCTAAAAATCATGCAAAGGATTGAAAGCAAATAATAGAAAATAGAAAGTAATAAAATAAGAGCAGAAATAGGAAAGTAGCATAAAGAGAACTCAACCACCTCAATCGTGGTCGTCTCCTCCGTGAAGATGATTAACCTCCCTTTGGTGCCATTGATAATAAGATAAGCAAAGAGGTCGCTTGACAACACCAAACTTAAAAGTTTGCTTGTCGCCAAGCAAAGAAAAAATGAAACGGAAAGGGACATAAAAAGCGCATGGATGAGTAAAAGCAAAAATAATGCAAAAGAAGATAGGAGTGATATAAGGCAAATAGTTTTTTTTTTTTTGCAGAATAAATATATTTTTTTAACTTATGGCCTGGCACTAAACGCGCAAGTCCGCATTTAGCTCCAATAGGATAGAGGAGAATTCTAATTTTGCGAAACCCTTGGCGCTAAATGCCGCGGCATTTAGCGCCTATGAGACAGTGACGAATCCTTGGAACGTGTGCACCTTGGCATTAAACGCCCTGGTCTGCGTTTAACGGCACACTTTCAGTAGCCTTCCCTTGGTTTTCATGCTCCTCGGTGCTAAACATCTAGACTGGCGTTTAGCGCCAGTACACTCGAAGCTAATTCTTCCCAGGGTAGTCTATTTTCCCTTCTGATTGCTCCTGTTTCTATTTTCAGCACTTTATATGACCAAAACACATGTAAACAAAGGAAAACTGTAAAGAACTATAGTAAATAAAATGGAACCAAAATAAATGTAAAATCAAAGAATACAGACGGTTGGGTTGCCTCCCAACAAACGTTTCTTTAACGTCACTAGCTTGATGGTTGATTGTTATTATGGTGGAGGTTGGTCACAATGCTTCAACTCCTCACCTCTCACTGTGAATTGTCTCCCTATGTCCTCATGCATTAGTTCAATATGCTCAAGAGAGAGGATCTTGTTTACTGTATAGGACAACATTGGATTACAAGCCAACACAACCTTCAACCCTTGGGAGAAGCCTTCAATGGGGATCTTTTTGTTTCTCCATCTCCTTGGCACTTTCTTCTTGGGAACTTCCTCCTTGGTAGATGACACACACCCAACACCAAACTTAGGTGTGATGTCAGGAAAAATTGTATTGATTCCCACCAAAAGAGGCTTGAGCTGCAAACTCTGTTCTACATCATTAAGGGATTCTTGGAGGTTTGGATCAATAAGCTCAGTCTGCATATACCTCTCCTGTTCACCTGATGAATGCATATTTTTTAAGACATAAAAGACTAGTTGCTTATCATGCATTCTAAGCACTAATTCACCCTCTTCTACATCAACTAGAGCTCTCTTAGTGGCTAGGAATGGTCTTTCTAGGATTATAGAGGCGTTTTCATCCTGCCCCATATCAAGAATTACAAAATCTGTTGGGAGGAAGAATTTTTCCACTTTGACCAAGACATTCTCCACTATTTCTTGTGCATGTTTTAGAGATTTGTCTGTCATTTGTAATGCTATCATTGTTGGTTGTACCTCTTTGATTTGCAAATTCTTCATTACAGATAAGGGTATTAAATTGATGCTTGCTCCTAGATATTACAAGGCTTTTTCAAAGGTTGTGCTTCCAATGGTATATGGTATTTGAAATCTTCCTGGATCCTGTATCTTTCTTGGTAATTTTCTCTGAATGATGGCACTACATTCTTTGGTCATGATCACTATCTCATCTCCCTTTAAAATTCTCTTCTTGGATAGTAACTCCTTCATGAACTTAACATAGAGAGGCATTTGCTCCAAAACCTCAGTAAAAGGAATATTGGTTTGTAACTTTTTGAAGACTTCCAAGAACTTTGAAAACTACTTCTCCTTAGTCTTCTTTTGAAGCCTCTGAGGATATAGCATCTTAGACTTGTACTTAGGTTCTTTAGGCAATGCCGAATATTTCTCAAGATCAACTGGAAAGGGATTATCCAGATGCCTTGGAAGGGCGTGCTCTTCCTTGCTCTTATCCTCCTCCGGAGCTTCTTTGTCAACCAGCTCCTCACCAACATGATAATCTTGCACTCCTCTCTTGGATTTGAAATTGTGTTAATAGAAAAGGTATTTATGGACCTCTGATCAATCTCAGCAACTTTTGTGGCTAGTTGACCCATTTGAACCTCCAAGTTCCTAATTGCAGCTATGGTTTCTTGCATGAAACTAAGAGTACTCTTGGAGAGCTCTGCAACTATAGATTCCAAGTTAGAAGGTTTCTGAGAATTGGATGGTGCATTGTTGTTGTCGCTCTAATTGAAATTATTCTTGTGGCCCTGATTGTTATTGAAGCTCTGGTGCCTCTGTGGTTGATTTTTCCATCCAAAATTTGGGTGATTCCTCCGTCTCGGATTATAAGTCTTAGAAAAAGAATCATTATTTGGGGGGGGGGGGGGAGGTCTGAAATAAATGCCTACATAATTCACCTTTTTAGAGGAAAATTGACCATAATCATAACTCTTACCTTGAGGGAAGCCACCACTCATGTCATAGAATGTATCTTGAGTATTAATGGCTGAGACTTGTATCCCACTCAAGTGCTAGGTAATGGCATTGATTTGTTGAGATGTGGTCTTGTTCTGAGCAAGAATGGCATCCAAAGCATCCAACTCCATGACTCCTTTCCTCACAGAGGTCCTCTAAGAAGAATACAAGTATTGGTTGTTAGCAACCATTTCAATCAACTCCATAGCCTCTTCAGAGGTCTTTTTCATGTGGAGGGATCCGCTTGCAGAATTATCCAGAGATATTTTAGCGATCTCAGTGACTTCATCATAAAAGATCTGTAACTGAATCCAGTATGAGAACATGTCAGGGGGGACATTTCCTGAGTATCAACTTGTATTTTCCAAGTTTCATAGAGAGATTCACCTTCTCTCTGCCTGAAAGTCTGAAAATCAGTTCTCAACTTAGTCAGCTTCTAAGGTGAAAAGAATTTGGTCAGAAACCTGTTGACCAATTTATCCCAAGTATCCAAGCTCTCCTTGGGCTGTGTATTAAGCCATTGCTTGGCTCTGTCCCATACAACAAACGAAAAGAAGAGCAACTTATAAACATCAGGCTGAACACTATTGGTTTTCATAGTGTCACAAATTTGCAAAAAATTTGAGAAGAACAAGTTTGGATTTTCCTGCGGAAGCCCGTGAAACTGGCAATTTTGTTGCACCAAAGTGATAAGCTAAGGTTTCACCTCAAAGTTGTTAGCAGCCACAGGAGGTACAACAATACTATTCCCAGAAAAATTGGGATTATGAGCACTGTATGAATCAAGCGTCCTTCTGTGTTGCTCTGAATAACAGGAAGATTGAAAACATGAGGATTAACAACATTGTCGTTGTTGGGATCCATAGTGAACTCTTCAACTTCCTTTTCAAAATTATCCTTGAGATTCTCACAGGCTTTGTAAGCTCTAGCCTGCTGTAAACACCTTCTTAAGGTCCTTTCAATCTCAGGATCAAAGTCTAGAAGAGGTTCTTTGTTCCTATTCCTGCTCATAAACAAACAGAAAACAAGAGAAAGTGGAAATCTCTACATCATAGTGAAGAAAATTTCTGGTGAGGTAACCTGAGTAATTGAAATAAAATAATATAACTGAATAAATTAAAAAGAAATTTTGAAAATTAATAAAGCAAAATAAGCTACCAATTTCGAAAATAATGAAAAAAAGATAATCAGGAAAAATAAATTCAAACAACCAAGGGGACATTAAACTTAATTTTCGAAATATAAGAAAAATTTAAAATAAAATAAAGCTAACTTTTTTGAAAAATTAATGGAGAAAATTAAACAAAATTAAAGTAAAGAACATCTAATCTAAGCGATCAAACGACGGGTAGTTGTCAATCACAGTCAATCTTGGCAACGACGCCAAAAACTTGGTGTGAATTTTAGAATACTGCAAACTAACCGGCAAGTGCACCGGGTCATACCAAGTAATACCTCAGATGAGTGAGGATCGATCCCACGAGGATTGATGGACCAAACAACAATGTTTTAATGATTTACTTAGTCAGACAAGTAGGAAAAAAGTGTTTTAGGGTTCAAATTGCATTAAACAGTAAATCAGGAATTTAAAAAGCAAGCAGTAAATTTGGTGTGAAAGCTATATGAGAAAACAGTTAAGGTTTCAGAGGTATTTATTTTTCTGGATTAATATTTCTTACCAACTATTTTAATCATAAAAGATCCAATTTATGGCAAACCCTAATTGACTAAACCCTAATTCCTTAGTAATTTAGTCTCCTCTAACCTAATCAACCGTTAATTCCTTGGCCACTTAATGTAGATTAAAAGGTTAAGTCCAATTCTAGTTTATTTGTCACAAATCCTAATTACCTATATAAGCGGATTATATATCATGTATCCCGTTAAGTCCAGATAATTTGTGATTTAGGAGGAATTACTTTCAATTTATTATCCAATTGAGTTAACTTTTCCAAGAACCAACAAGAATTCACATAAAACAAAAGTTATTTTTTAATACACTAAAATTCATAAGATGAATAACAAAAGTAATTCTTGAATTTAAATCAAAACAATAATTAAAATAGAGTGACAATAGTATTAATCCATAGAATAAACAGAGCTCTTAACCTTAACAATGGAGGTTTAGTTGCTCATGGTTCAAAGAAAAACTAGGGTTACAAAAATGTGTAGAGTGTAGAATGAGTTAGAAGAGAAGAGAGAGGGCCCAAAGGGCTAAATCTGTTTCCTTTTATATCTAACCTAATTTGATTTGAAAATAAAATAGAATAATAACTACTAAAGCCCAAAAGATTGTGTTTGGGAATAAAAATAAATAAAACAAAATAAAATAAAATAAATATGACCCAAATCTAGCTAATGAAGCCCTTTCATTAAAATTGGATCCGCGTAAGGCAGTAAGCTTCCAATCGTTGCTGTCTTCCTGGCGCTAAATGTAAATCCTATTAAATTAGTAAATAATTAGTCAATAAATTAGTTTTTAATAAAGAAAATTAGAAATATGAATATTGTATTAAATTAGGATAGATCTCATCGAAACGAGAATTTTGACACTAATTTCAAAGAAATCGGTCCAAGATTGGACTGAACGGACCAAACCGGTTGAACCGGGCTCAAACCGAGCCCGTGAGCGCAACCGGGCCATACTTTAAATGAACCCACGTTCCTTCTCTTCCCTATTTTTAGCTGAAGCAGCGTTGAAGCATACAGGAGAAGAAAGGAAAGGAAACATTTCCATAACCCTTACGGTGAATTCCAACTCACGTAACTCCTCCGTCTGAGATCCGATCGCTGCACTATTTGCGGCCACGTGACCATCGCGTCGAGTTCTACATTTCTACAGGAACAATTTCATAGGTAACCTGCTTATTCACCTCAGCCTCTTCTTCCCCAACTTTTGAAAAAATTAAGTGGAGATATTGAATTTCTTTACTCTTTGATGTTTTAGGATCCAATTAGCTTGAGGAAAACGTTTACTCTTGCTTATGTGAAGCTTGTGTAAGGTGAGGATACCATAATTGTATTTTAATTTTACTGAATTTATGTTTTGAGTATTAAATTGGGTATATATGCGTTATGAATGTGTATTAGGTTTTGAATAAATAATTGGAGCTTGAAATTGTAGACGTTGGAATTTTGGCGGAGGCTGGGCATTAGTATTTTGTTAAGCTTTGGGGCTGTGTTTGTGTTGGGTGAATTGCTTTGTTGCCACATGGGAATCGGCCAAGGTATGGTTTAGGTTTCTTGCATTTAATATATAATATTCTGTGAAAACATAGGCTAGATGACTATAGGATAGGTTGGAACGAATGTGCATATAATTATTGCTTAGTATCTTGTTAATTAGTTGGTTTGGTTTGGTGTTTGTGTGAATTGAATAGCTTGTTGATTATAGATTTGAGAATGTAAGTTTATGGTTGATAATGCTTGATGAATTAGTGGTGATTTGGTGGATTTGTTGATGATTTGAAATATGATTATTGTGGTGATGGTTATGGTAATGAGAAAGGATATGTGGTGTTGAATTGGTAGGTTTGGAAGTGTATAAAATGAAACCTTTGAATTGAAAATGAGGTTTGGGGAAGAATTGCAAAATTTTGGTTTTGGGCCAAACTTTGACGGGCGATAACTTGGCTTCCGAAATCCCAAATTGATTCCAACTTGTTTTAAATAAAAATTAGATTCGTGAAGTTTATCCCGTTCGAAGAACGGAAGGAAAACAATTGAGTTATGTCCGTCGGAAGTTTGGGTGGGAATTATGTGATTATGGAGCTGAACATTCCATGGATTTGTAGCTCTCTTGTTGATTCTGTTAATTTTTTTGGAAAAACGTACGTCCACGCGTACGCGTGGGATGGAATTTTGGCTGTGCGAATGCGAGTAGCCCTATGCGTACGCGTGATGAACCAACAAGCATGTCCACGCGTACGCGTGACATGAGGTACTCACTTACGCATATGCGTGACAAGGGGACACGCGCACGAGTTGCATTTTTACACTCATACGCGTACGCGTGGCCCCTATTTTAGCAAACATGGTTTTTAGCATTTTAAACTGTATTTCAAACTTCTAAACCTCCATTTTCCTTCCTTTAGTCAAAAATAGTAGTTTTAAACCTGATAATCAGATGAAGCTAGGAAATGGGGATAACTTGGAGGTGAAGTAAAGCTAAAAAGAAAATGATGAATTGATTATGAAATGTTACGGATGATCATGTATGATATTTGGCTTGATGGATTAAATGATCAGAGATACGAGATTCCTTGGATAAAGTACCGTGGCCTACCACCACGTGTACCAGGTTGAAAACTCGATACTCTGTTGACCCTACGACGTAAGGGTGACTGGACACTTATAAATTCCCGGGAATGGTATCCCCATTGAGCAATTTGATATATATATATTATATATATTATATATATATATATATATATATATATATATATATATATATATAAGTAAAAGCTATGAATAGACTCATGGGGATTCACGTCGGGGGACAGTCCAATGGTTTAGCAAACTGGACTTGTCGAGTTGGCTGTATAACCGACAGATGAGCTCATTAGCCATAGGTTAGGCATGCATCATCTGCATATTACTTGAATTACTTGTTTGTGCTTTAACTGGGTTTGCCTAAGTGCATTTACTATGTTAAGTGTATATTTGCTACCTGCAGTACTTGTAACCTTCTTGTGCTTGCCTTTATCTGTTTATTTGTCTGTGAAGTGCTGACGAAAATGGAGGTATGGAGGAATGACAGTATGGGACTTAGATTTAAGATTAAGTTAAGTTAGGCTTAGAGACTTTTAAAAAACCACCTTTTATGGCTTTTGTTTAATACTTTAAGCTCTATAATTTGAGTGTCGGTGTTCTAGGATTGCCTCTGGCATTTCCAGGACCTTATATATTATGTGTGTGGCACCTTTACCATACTGAGAACCTTTGGTTCTCACCCCATACTATGTTGTTGTTTTTCAGATGCAGGTCGAGAGGCACCTCGTTAGGTGTCTGGACTCCTGAAGCGAAGTGGTTACTGGGTTATTTTGTTGTACAGTGATGTATATATATGTACTTAGCTTTCTCTTCGCATAACTTGTTCTTTTTTATCCTCTTAGAGGTCTATGGAGAGACAGGATTTTGTTTATGTACATTTGGATTTTGGATATGTATGTATATATATATATGTGTGTGTGTGTGTGTGTGTGTGTGTGTGTGTGTGTGTGTGTGTGTAAATATTCTCCAGCCAGCCCTGACTTTGCGGGCTGAGTTAGGAACTTGTTATTTTGTATCTTTGGCACTCTATTCCTATTTTCATTATCTTATGTTTGATAGTTATAGTTTTCTTAGCACGCAAGTTAACTCGTTTCTTGAGCGTTGCGCTTTTATTTCGCAACTTTTATTTCATCCATTTTTCAAGGCTCCTAGTATATTATAATCTTTCTGCTATTATATGTATACATTATATTGTAGAGGTCGTAATACCACACCACCTTTGTTTTACGGCTTAAGCGTAAAGCTCAGTATGGTAGGGTGTTACACTAAACGCTAGGCTTGGCGTTTAGCGCCCCACGAGGCAGTGAGCTCGCACACGTTACGAGGCACCTGGTGTTAAACACCCAGGTCTGCGTTTAGTGCCAGCTTGACAGAATGGCTGCACGCATTTTGAAGTGCTTGGGCGCTAAACCCCAAATGCAGCGTTTAGCACTAGGTCAACAGAATTAAAATTCTTCTCTTTTCTTTTGTACGAACTCTGTCAAACTACTGCAAACTTCTCTTGAAATAATCAAAACAATAGAACAACTCAAAGTAGCATCCTAATAGGCTTCAAACACTAAAATCTCAATAAAACTCAATAAATCCATATCTAAAATAAGAAGAAAACAAAGAAAAGATGCTCTATACATCTATATGATATTGTTTGGGTGTGCATATTATTTTTGGTTTGCCTATGTGAATATTTATGTTTAACTGTTAATTGCAATATTTGCTGTAATTGCTCTTGATTGTGTTTGAACCTCATTACTTGTGTTTGTGTCTGATTGGTTGGATTATGGTGAATTAGATGTTGATTGAGTTGTTTTGTTTGGACCGTAGGCCATGATTGATTATGTGATGGGCCAGAGACCATGATTGGTTTATATTTGAGGTTTAGTAAAGTATGAAAAATCAAACTGGTTCAGCATAGACTTAATGAACCTATGCTTGGAACAGGTCGGTCATTCATACAATTTAGGTAACTTTATTTATGTTTAAGTTCTAGTAAAGTATGAAAAATTAAACTAGTTCAGCAAAGACTTAATGAACCCATACTTGGAATAAGTTGGTCATTCATATACTCTAGGTAACTTTTAAGATTTTTATAGGAAACATACGAGTTTTGGATTTTCGGATAACTAACTATTGGTTTTCGAAAAGGTGTCGACTTTGGATAATTAACTGTTGGTTTTCAAAAGATTCATAAGATGAACGATAATCTCTACGGTTGAAATCAATTCTTTTATTTATACGTATCCTCTTATGATAATTCCTAAACCCTCTACTGAGAACTTGCGAGGATAATGTTCTCACCCCCCTACAAACTTCTCTTTTCAGGACGGACGAGAAAGCATATGAAGTTCCTGTTAAGTTGTTAGCTATGCTATTTCTGTTTGTATATATATGTTATAAATTCTCCTCGCCTTTATTATTATATTCTTGTAAGAGGGATAGGAGTCGTGATTGTATTGATATGTATGTATATAATATTTGCAAGTTACTTGTGTAAGAAGTTTTGTATGTATGTATCTGCATGTTTGTTTTCAAGAAAAAGAATTTTTAGTTTTTCAAAGTATATTTAAAGGTATTAAAGGTCGTAGATGGCGGAAGCGTGACATTCTGGTAGTAAGGGTGTTATAGGTATTGAGGTAGATCAACCTCGGAGAAAAACGGTTAGTGTCAAGAAAAAGAAAGCTGAGATAGAAGGTATAAAGTAGGATGTAATAGATCTTACAGGATGTGGGCAAGTGATAAAGAGCTCTCTTTGGAGGAGGTTGAATCTTTTACTTCGAATAAGAAAGAGCTGCATAATTTCAAAGGGACCAAGGATATTAGCTCATTATGGTGTGAGCATTATCCATTTGCTTTGCTGTCTAAGGAGCATGCCCAGTCACCTGCTGACATAAAACTTGTGAATGATGATAGTAATGTGGTGTTGGATAAGTATCTACAGGTAACTTAGTGAATTGGATTATATTTGAATGATTGTAGGATGTATATGCTAATGTGTCTATATTTATTGTATAGGTGATAGGGGCTCGACTTATGTGTCGGACCCGTGAGTTGAAACATAGGAATGCTTCAGTGGGTATGGAGGAGCTGAACAAGCTTATGCAAGATAAAGTTGAAAAGGAAAAAGAGTTGTAGAATCTTGCAAGGAGCTTGTTTTGAAGGATGAGAAGCTGAAGAAAATGAAAGATAAAGTCGGACTATTGGAAGGAAAAGAGGTGTTACTTGAAATAAAGAAAATTGAACTGGAAGGTAGGATTGCTGAACAGTGCTTAAAAAGGAAAACAATGGAGGAAATTAAAGAGACTCATGGTCTTGAAATGTTTGCTGAAGAATTTGAAAGAGCTTCTGATCAAGCCAAGTTTATAGCGTCCACAGTTGATTTCGCTATGATGGCCCGTGCAAGGTTGTTCTTAATAGAAAACTTATTGATGATGATGATGATGTGGAGTAGGAAGGTGAGGATAATAATATGGCTGCCCCTTAATGATTTGCTTATTGTAGGGGTTAGATTTGTTTTGTTTGAACAACGTCTGTAATTTGGTGTTTTTGTGTTGTTGAACTTTTTAAGGTGGATTTGTTTTCGTAGTAACTGTTTGTGCTTTTGATAAACTAGTATCCAACTTTGTTGGGTGAACTCGTTTGCTTTATATATGTTATGCTTTTGCTTTGATATGTCTATGGATTCATTGTACGATTATTGTGAGATTGATAGAAGTAGCATGATTTATTCTAAACATCAGTTGATGCTTCGGAATAGTTTGATGAAAGAATTATTTTTCGCTTGCAAGGAGTAGAAATATTGATGAGGAATATAGAGAAGAAAACGTTGACTAGGTTTGGCGAATATCTATAGACAATTATAGATATTGCAAAGGATTAACGTGTGTGGTTTTTAGAATTATAAAATTGAATAAGTATAACTAGTAGTTATTAATGAGGATAATTGTTGATAGGTCAAATAGGTAGTGTAGGTTACTGCCATGTTTGGCAAATTGGTGTACCGACGTAATAGGTAGGTTTGGGATTGGGTATAACGTAGATGATGCCGATATGCATGAGAGTTGTACCGACTTATAGATCGATTTGTTTAAAATGATTTTGACTCATAAGTGTCGGGTTGTTTGGAATGATTCCAGGTTATAGATGTTGGTTTGTTTGAAATGATAGATAGCTTAGTAGCTTGTGCGTTTGAAAATCGAAGTATAACTCGACTTTGATTAGTTGATTAAGTCGCTTGTTGCGGTTTGAATATTATTATTAATCGATCACTGGATCAGTAGTCATTTTTAGATATTTTGTTTGGATTGTTGGAATATTTGTTTGTGGATAATATCTGAATTTTGTTATCAGATAATAAATGAGTAAAAGTCGCGATTTGCTTAAAAAGTCAAATTATAATTCGGTAAGGAGAACTAATTTTGAATAATGGATTTAGATAACCCTTTAAATAAGCCTGAGCAGTTGACTCGATGTCAATTGATTTGTAATTTGTTTTTGAAATTTGACTATCCGAATTGTAAGTTTGTTTTGGTATGGGAAGAATTGGTGATATATAACTTGATAACGTGAGAGCTTTATGGGGGAGTATATCTCCATCGAAGATTTGTATATGATTATGAAGATTCATGGCAGAGCGGTTTTTGTTTATCGTGTGTGAGATGACTGATAGGAAAAATTGAAAGTAAAAGAATAAAGATATTTCATTAATGAAGAAATAACACATCGCTGTATTGTCATCTTATAAGCTAAGTTGTGATGCACCTATTAGGCTAGTCTTTGTATATTGATTTTGGTGTCTAGCGGTCGTTAGAAAGTGTGAATTGTCTGAGTTATAATTCGCATGACGGTACTGTTGCTGGGGTTGTTTTGGTGAGATGATTTATAGCACTGCCTGATTTTCTTTTGATCGGCGTAATTGTATTATCATGTATACAAAACTTCGAGCAAAAATGTATGATAGAAAAAATTAGTACCAAATATACTTAGAGAAGGTTAATCAAAATTGAAATACAGATTGATTATATACAACGAAATATAGCATGTCCAAGGTTGGTATACGAAATGGCAAGATACATTAAGGTAAAATGGTTCAAGTATACAGGTTAGTGTATACCTTATAAGAGGCCATGTTGTATTGAAGATTAAAATAAAAAAAATTTATAAGCAGGTTAGGTTATGCTTACGAATTATTTTACCGTAGTGTAGGACTTATCAATTTGATATGTTGAGGTATTTTCCTCTCAATTGTCTTTCAAGTTAATTTTGAATTTTTTCTTTTTTATTGTAGACTCATATTTTGAATTTATCGGTTAAAACTAAAACTGAATCCCCTTATTCTGGGAACAAAATAATTGAAGAAAATAAAAAACAACTTTAATAAAATTGTTTGGATTAAATGTTGAGTAATTAAAGCGTGGTTTGAAAGCAAAATAATAATTATAGCAAGGGCAATGTAAACAAGAACGTGAAAAATTCGTTATAAGTTGGCTTAGATTCATATATGATTCAACTCTTGGTTATATATATCAGAAATATTAAAATCAATTTATTTGATCGAATACTTGCATAATTGTGTTAATTCAGAATTTCTAATAAAAATATGAGAACTGAAAAATGCTTTATATGTAGCTAAAATTGCGTACCATTAAATAATGTTACTAGAGCATTTGGCAAAATTTGTTTTCTCTGTTGATGGCTTTAGAGTGACTATTACTAGTGTCGTTATTTCTGAGGTGTGGTCATCATCGCTGTCACTATTACCAGAACTTCTCTGGTCCTTCTCACACTACTAGAATTTAGACATTTACTAACACTTTTTATCTAACATTTTTAAAAATGTTAGTAATACTAATAAAATCTTATTTTTAGTAACATTTGTAAAATAAATGTTACAAAATATATTTTTTCTTAAAAGAAAGAAAAAAAATTAAATTTAAATGTTACCAAATGTGTAAACATGTGAAAATTATACTGAGACATTGTCTTTTAGTCTCTTTCACATTCTTCACAACAGAGAAAACCACTTCCAAATTCCAAGTTCCAAGTTCCATGGCATTCACATCTCCTTCCTCTGCACTTCATCTTCTTCCTCGATCTTAATCGCAATCTGAATCATTTTCCAGATTCGGATTCTCCTCTCAATTTTGGTAAGCATTTTCTCTCTTCTTTAACTTTTTTCTATTCACTCAGTTCTTCAATTTCTCATCTCTTACTGATTTTGATCCAGATCTGAATCATGCATATGTAATTTCTCGCCTCTGGTTCATCCTTTCGTCGCCTACACTGTCGTTGTGCCGTTCTCTTCTCGCCTGCGCCATTGTCTTCTCCACAGTCGTCTTCTCGTCGGTTCCATCGTTGCTCATCCCACGACTTGGTGAGTTCCAGATCTCTTGTTTAGTTATCTTCTTGCTCCTTCAATCCTCTTTAATCTTTACTAGATGATTAATCTGTAATTAATTTGATGTATAATTATTAGTTTAGGTTTTTAATTGGTTATTTAGTAGTTAGGTTTTGAATTTAGGTTTTAATTAAGTTATTTATTTGAATTTAGGTTTTGAATTTAGGTATAAATGAGTTTAGTTACACTGTTGATGAGCGGATAATTTATACGCTTTTTGGCATTATTTTTAGTATGTTTTAGTTAGTTTTTAGTATATTTTTATTAGTTCTTAGTTAAAATTTACTTTTCTGGACTTTACTATGAGTTTGTGTGTTTTTCTGTGATTTCAGGTATTTTCTGGCTGAAATTGAGGGACTTGAGCAAAAATCTGATTCAGAGGCTGAAAAGGACTGCAGATGCTGTTGGATTCTGACCTCCCTGCACTCGAAGTGGATTTTCTGGAGCTACAGAAGTCCAATTTGGGCGATCTCAGCTGCGTTGGAAAGTAGACATCCTGGGCTTTCCAGCAATATATAATAGTCTATATTTTTTCCGAGATTTGATGGCCCAAACCGGCGTTCCAAAACAGCTCAAAATTGCCCGGCGTTAAACGCCGGAACTGGCACAAGAATGGGAGTTAAACGCCCAAACTGGCATAAAAGCTGGCGTTTAACTCCAAGAGAAGTCTCTACACATGAAAGCTTCAATGCTCAGTCCAAGCACACACCAAGTGGGCCCGGAAGTGGATTTTTATGTCATTTACTCATTTTTGTAAACCCTAGGCTACTAGTTCTCTACAAATAGGACCTTTTACTATTGTATTTTCATCTTTTGATCACTTTAGATCTTAGGATCATCTTTGGACGTCTAGTTCTTAGATCATTGGGAGGCTGGCCATTCGGCCATGCCTGAACCTTGTTCTTATGTATTTTCAACGGTGGAGTTTCTACACACCATAGATTAAGGTGTGGAGCTCTGCTGTACCTCGAGTATTAATGCAATTACTATTGTTCTTCTATTCAATTCAGCTTATCCTTGTTCTAAGATATTCATTCGCACCCAAGAACATGATGAATGTGATGATTATGTGACGCTCATCATCATTCTCACTTATGAACGCGTGCCTGACAACCACTCCCGTTCTACAAGCAAACAAGGCTTGAATGTTTATCTCTTGGATTCCTTAATCGGAATCTTCGTGGTATAAGCTAGAACTGATGGCGGCATTCAAGAGAATCCGAAAGGTCTAAACCTTGTCTGTGGTATTCTGAGTAGGATTCAAGGATTGAATGACTGTGACGAGCTTCAAACTCCTGAAGACTGGGCGTTAGTGACAGACGCAAAAGAATCACTGGATTCTATTCCAACCTGATTGAGAACCGACAGATGATTAGCCATGCTGTGACAGAGCGTGTTGAACATTTTCACTGAGAGGACGGGACTGTAGCCACTGACAACGGTGATGCCCAACATACAGCTTGCCATGGAAAGGAGTAAGAAGGATTGGATGAAGACAGTAGGAAAGCAGAGAGACGGAAGGGACAGAGCATCTCCATACGCTTATCTGAAATTCTCACCAATGAATTACATAAGTATCTCTATCTTTATGCTTTATTCATATATCATTCATAACCATTTGAATCTGCCTGACTGAGATTTACAAGGTGACCATAGCTTGCTTTATACCAACAATCTCCGTGGGATCGACCCTTACTCGCGTAAGGTTTATTACTTGGACGACCCAGTGCACTTGCTGGTTAGTTGTGCGAAGTTGTGATAAAGAGTTGAGATTTCAATTGAGCGTACCATGTTGATGGCGCCATTGATGATCACAATTTCGTGCACCAAGTTTTTGGCGCCGTTTCCGGGGATTGTTTGAGTTTGGACAACTGACGGTTCATCTTGTTGCTTAGATCAGGTATTTTTCAGAGTTCTTAAGAATGAATTCTAGTGTTTCAAGGTGATGTTCTTATCATCACCAAAGCTGATTGATTCTCATCAATTTAGCTCTTGAATGTAATGTCTTGCTGAAGCTTGGCTAGCCATGTCTAATTCCTTTAGACTAAAGCTTTAGACTAACATTGCATGATTCCTGGAATTCTCATTAAGAATTTTGATATCTTTATTTTCTTTTCCACTTAATTTTCGAAAAATTCAAAAAAAATTTATAAAATCATAAAAACCAAAAATATTTTTTGTTTCTCGTTGAGTCTAGTGTCTCATTTTAAGTTTGGTGTTAATTGCATGTTTCTATTCTTCTTGCATTCATTCATGTGTCTTAAGTGATCTTCAAGATGTTCTTGATGATTTTCTTGCTCTGATCTTTAAATTCTCTTGTCTTGAGTGTTTTGTTGTTTCTCATGTGCATTCTCAATTTGTTAGTGTCAATAGTATACAAACTTCTAAGTTTGGTGTCTTGCATGCATTGTTATTTGATTTTAGTTGCATTTTAATTATTCCTCATTATTAAAAATCCAAAAAATTTTTTAATTTCTGTCTTTTCAAGTCAATAATACAGAGAATTGAAGATTCAGAACATACAGCAGAGGAATTACACAGAAAAAGCTGGGCGTTCAAAATGCCCAGTGAGGAAGGAAAACTGGCGTTTAAACGCCAGCCAGGGTGCCTGGCTGGGCGTTTAACGCCCAAAAGGATAGTGTTTTTGGGCGTTAAACGCCAGAATGTATACCATTCTGGGCGTTTAACGCCAGGATGGCACAAGAGGGAAGATTCTGTTTTTTACTCAAATTTTTTTCAAGTTTTCAAATTTTTTTTCAAAATCAAATCTTTTTCAAATCATATCTTTTCAATCATATGTTTTCAAAATCAATTTATTTCCATTTTCAAAAATACTTGCTATCAATTAATGATTTGATTCAACATTTCAAGTATGTTGCCTTTTCTGTTGAGAAAGGTTTAATGTCTGAATCATATCTTTCTTGTTAGGCAGGTCATTAATTTTTAAAATCAGATCTTTTTAAATTGTTTTTCAAATCATATCTTCTCAATCACATCTTTTTAAAACCATAACTTTTCAATCATATCTTTTTAATCACATCTTTTTCAAAATAGTTTTCAATCATATCTTTTTGATCTCTAATTTCAAAATCTTTTTCAAAAATCACTTGATTTCTTTTCCACTCTTAGTTTTCGAAAATCAATTAGTATTTTTCAAAATATTTTTAAAATGTTTTTAATTTATTTTCAAAAATTTCTTCCCCTCTTCTCACATCTTTCTATTTATGAACTAACACTACTCCTCAATGCACAATTCGAACTCCATCTTTCTTTGATAAGTTCGAATTTTCTACCTCTTCCTTCTATTTTTCGTTTCCTCTGACACCTCAAGGAATCTCTATACTGTGACATAGAGGATTCCATATTTTCTTGTTCTCTTCTCTTTCATATGAGCAGGAGCAAAGACAAAAGCATTCTTGTTGAGACTGATTCTGAACCTGAAAGGACCTTGAAGCGAAAGCTAAGAGAAACTAAGGCACAACTCTCTGTAGCGGACCTAACAGAAATCTTCAAAGAAGAAGAACCCATGGCAGCCAAAAATAACAACAATGCCAACAATGCAAGGAAGGTGCTGGGTGACTTTACTGCACCTACTCCCGACTTCTATGGGAGAAGCATCTCTATCCCTGCCATTGGAGCAAACAACTTTGAGCTTAAGCCTCAATTAGTTTCTCTAATGCAACAGAATTGCAAATTCCATGGACTTCCATTGGAAGATCCTCATCAGTTTTTTGGTGAATTCTTGCAAATCTGTGACACTGTCAAGACCAATGGGGTTGACCCTGAGGTCTACAGACTTATACTATTCCCTTTTGCTGTAAGAGACAGAGCTAGGATATGGTTGGACTCACAACCTAAAGAAAGCCTGAACTCTTGGGAAAAGCTAGTCAATGCCTTCTTGACAAAGTTCTTTCCACCTCAAAAATTGAGTAAGCTTAGAGTGGAAGTCCAAACCTTCAGACAGAAGGAAGGTGAATCCCTCTATGAAGCTTGGGAAAGATACAAACAATTGATTAGAAAGTGTCCCTCTGACATGCTTTCTGAATGGAGCATCATAGGTATCTTCTATGATGGTCTGTCTGAGCTGTCTAAGATGTCATTAGACAGCTCTACTGGAGGATCTCTTCATCAGAAGAAGACGCCTGCAGAAGCACAAGAACTCATTGAAATGGTTGCAAATAACCAATTCATGTACACTTCTGAAAGGAATCCTGTGAACAATGGGACAAATCAGAAGAAATGAGTTCTTGAGATTGATACTCTGAATGCCATATTGGCTCAGAACAAAATATTGACTCAACATGTCAATATGATTTCTCAAAGTCTGTCTGGAATGCAAGCTGCACCAGGCAGTACTAAGGACGCTTCATCTGAAGAAGAAGCTTATGATCCTGAGAACCCTTCAATGGAAGAGGTGAATTACATGGGAGAACCCTATGGAAACACCTATAATTCTTCATGGAGAAATCATCCAAATCTCTCATGGAAGGATCAACAGAGACCTCAATAAGGTTTCAACAACAATAATGGTGGAAGAAACAGGTTTAGCAATGGCAAGCCTTTTCCATCATCTTCTCAGCAACAGACAGAGAATTCTAAGCAGAGCCACTCTGACTTAGCAACCATGGTCTCTGATCTAATCAAAATCACTCAAAGTTTCATGACTAAAACACGGTCCTCTATTAGAAACTTGGAGGCACAAGTGGGACAGCTGAGCAAGAAAATTATTGAATTCCCTCCTAGTACTCTTCCAAGCAATACAGAAGAGAATCCAAAAGGAGAATGCATGGTCATTAACATAACCCACAGGCCGAACTTGGAGAGGAGGAAGAGGCAGTGATCGCCACTGAGGAAGACCTTAATGGACGTCCACTGGCCTCCAATGAGTTCCCTAATTAGGAACCATGGGAATCTGAGGCTCACACTGAGACCATAGAGATTCCATTGGATTTACTTCTGCCATTCATGAGCTCTGATGAGTATTCTTCCTCTGAAGAGGATGAATATGTCACTGAAGAGCAAGTTGCTAAGTACCTTGGAGCAATCATGAAGCTAAATGACAAGTTATTTGGTAATGAGACTTGGGAGAACGAACCTTCTTTGCTCACCAAAGAACTGGATGACTTGTCTAGGCAGAGATTACCTCAAAAGAGACAAGATCCTGGGAAGTTCTCAATACCTTGTGCCATAGGCACCATGACCTTCAAGAAGGCCTTGTGTGACCTAGGGTCAAGTGTAAACCTCATGCCTCTCTCTGTAATGGAGAAGCTAGGGATCTTTAAGGTACAAGCTGCAAGAATCTCACTAGAGATGGCAGACAATTCAAGAAAACAAGCTTATGGGCTTGTAGAGGATGTTCTGGTAAAGATTGAAGACCATTACATCCCTGCTGATTTCATAGTCCTAGAAACTGGGAAGTGCATGGATGAATCCATCATCCTTGGTAGACCCTTCCTAGCCACAGCAAAGGCTGTGATTGATGTGGACAGAGGAGAATTGATCATTCAAGTGAATGAAGAATCCTTTGTATTTAAGGCTCAAGGATATCCCTTTGTCACCATGGAGAGGAAGCATGAAGAGCTTCTCTCAAAACAGAGTCAAACAGAGCCCCCACTGTCAAACTCTAAGTTTGGTGTTGGGAGGCCACAACCAACTTCTAAGTTTGGTGTTGAACCCCCACATTCAAACTCTAAGTTTGGTGTTGGGAGGTTCCAACATTGCTCTGAGTATCTGTGAGGCTCCATGAGAGCCCTCTGTTAAGCTACTGACATTAAAGAAGCGCTTGTTGGGAGGCAACCCAATGTTATATTTATCTATTTTCCTTTGTTATTTTATGTTTTCTGTAGGTTGATGATCATGAGAAGTCACAAAATCAGTTGAAAAAGAAAAAACAGAATGAAAAATAGAAAGAAAAACAGCACACCCTGGAGGAAGATCTTGCTGGCGTTTAAACGCCAGTAAGTGCAGCAAATGGGCGTTTAACGCCCAGTCTGGCACCATTCTGGGCGTTTAACGCCAGAAAGGGGAACCAGACTGGCGTTAAACGCCAGGAAAGGGCAAGAAGCTGGCGTTAAACGCCAGAAATGGGCACCAGCCCGGCGTTTAACGCCAGAATTGGCATGAAGAGCATTTTTGCTCGCCACTTGGTGCAGGGATGAATTTTCCTTGACACCTCAGAATCTGTGGACTCCATAGGATCCCCACCAACCCCACCACCCCTCTCTTCTTCTTCACCCATTCACCAATCACCTCAACCACTCTTCCCCAAAAACCCCTCACCTATCAAATCCCATCTTTCTCTTCACTACTCACATCCATCCTTCATAAAACTCCACTGATGAGCGGATATTTTATACGCTTTTTGGGGGTAATTTCATGTAGATTTTAGTATGTTTTAATTAGTTTTTAATAGAATTTTATTAGTTTTTAAGCAAAAATCATATTTCTGGACTCTACTATGAGTGTGTGTATTTTTCTGTGATTTCAGGTATTTTCTGGCTGAAATTGAGGAAGCTGAGCAGAAATCTGACTTAGGCTGAAAAAGGACTGCTGATGCTGTTGGATCCTGACCTCCCTGCACTCGAAATGGATTTTCTGGAGCTACAGGAGTCCAATTGGCGCGCTCTCAACGGCGTTGGAAAGTAGACATCCAGGGCTTTCCAGCAATATATAATAGTCCATACTTTGCACGAAGATAGACGACGTAACTTGGCGTTGAACGCCAAGTACATGCTGCTGTCTGGAGTTAAACGCCAGAAAAACGTCATGATCCGGAGTTGAACGCCCAAAACACGTCATAACTTGGAGTTCAACTCCAAGAAAAGCCTCTACTCGTGGATAGCTTTAGTCTCAGCCCCAGCACACACCAAGTGGGCCCCAGAAGTGGATTTCTGCACCAATTATCTTAGTTTACTCATATTCTGTAAACCTAGGTTACTAGTTTACTATTTAAACAACTTTTAGAGAATTATTTTGTACCTCATGACATTTTCAGATCTGAATTACATACTTTTTGACGGCATGAGTCTCTAAACTCCATTGTTGGGGGTGAGGAGCTCTGCAGCGTTGATGAGCGGATAATTTATACGCTTTTTGGCATTGTTTTTAGGTAGTTTTTAGCAAGTTCAAGCTACTTTTAGGGATGTTTTCATTAGTTTTTATGTTAAATTCACATTTCTGGACTTTACTATGAGTTTGTGTGTTTTTCTGTGATTCTGGACTTTACTATGAGTTTGTGTGTTTTTTCTGTGATTTCAGGTAAATTCTGACTGAAATTGAGGGATTTGAGCAAAACTCTGAAAAAAGCTGACAAAAGGACTGCTGATGCTGTTGGAATCTGACCTCCCTGCACTCAAAATGGATTTTCCGGAGCTACAGAACTCCAATTGGCGCGCTCTCAACGGCGTTGGAAAGTAGACATCCAGGGCTTTCCAGAAATATAAATAGTCATATTTTATTCGGAAATTGACGACGTAACTTGGCGTTGAACGCCAAGTTTCATGCTGCTGTCTGGAGTTAAACGCCAGAAAACGTCATGATCCGGAGTTGAACGCCCAAAACACGTCATAACTCGGAGTTCAACTCCAAGAGAAGCCTCAGCTCGTGGATTGATCAAGCTCAGCCCAAACATACACCAAGTGGGCCCCGGAAGTGGATTTATGCATCAATTACTTACTCATGTAAACCCTAGGAGCTAGTTATTTATAAATAGAACATTTAACTAATATATTTCACATCTTGGGACGCATAGTTCTCAGATCATGGGGGCTGGCCATTCGGCCATGCCTGAACCTTTTACTTATGTTTTTCAACGGTGGAGTTTCTGCACACCATAGATAAGGGTGTGGAGCTCTGCTGTACCTCAGTATTAATGCAGTTCTATTTTCTTTTATTCAATTCTCTCTATTCTTATTCCAAGATATTCATTCGCACCCAAGAACATGATGAATGTGATGATTAGATAACCCTCATTATCATTCTCACTTATGAACGCACGTGATTGACAACCACTTCCGTTCTACATGCAACAGAGCTTGAATGCGTATCTCTTAGATTCCCCAACAGAATCTTCGTGGTATAAGTTAGATAGATGGCGGCATTCATGAGAATCCGGAAAGTCTAAACCTTGTCTATGGTATTCCGAGTAGGATTCTAGGATTGAATGACTGTGACGAGCTTCAAACTCCTGAAGGCTGGGCGTGATGACAAGCGCAAAAGAATCAATGGATTCTTTCCAACTGATTGAGAACCGATATGATAGCCATGCGAGTGACAGCCGCAGAGGACCATTTTCACTGAGAGGATGGGATGTAGCCATGACAACGGTGATGCCCTACATACAGCTTGCCATGGAGAGGAATAAGAAGGATTGAGTTGAAGCAATAGGAGAGCAGGCGTCCTCGAGCCATACAGTATCTCCATTCGCTTATCTGAAATTCCCACCAATGAATCTGCATAAGTATTCTATCCCTTTTACTATATCATCTATTTTCTTATTTCTATTTTCGAACCCATAAACAATTTTAATCTGCCTAACTGAGATTTACAAGGTGACCATAGCTTGCTTCATACCAACAATCTCTGTGGGATCGACCCTTACTCACGTAAGGTTTATTACTTGGACGACCCAGTACACTTGCTGGTTAGTTGAACGAAGTTGTGGATTCAACTAGTGCCATAATAAAGACTTCATCTCAAAATAGTTAGAACATGGATCACAATTTCGTCCACCAAGTTTTTGGCGCCGTTGCCGGGGAACAATCAATTTCGAACAACAATTTCACAATTGTTTCCAGACCACAATGGTGCCAAGTTTTAATCCGGCAACAACACCAAGTTTTGGCGCCGTTGCCGGGGATTGTTCGAGTATGGACACTGACGGTTCATCTTGTTGCTCAGATTAGGTAATTTTTATTTTATTAAAAAAAATTTCGAAAATCTTTTCAAAATCTTCTCCCTATTTTCGAAAATTATTCAAAAAAATTTTTTTTAATATGCATTCTAGAGTTTCATGAAGCATGTTGAAGCCTGCTGGCTGTAAGCCATGTCTAAATCTTTTTGGACTGAGGCTTCAAGACCATCTTATAGAGGCAAGTTAATTGATTATTAGCTGTATGCTAAAGTTGGCTGGCCATTGGCCATGTCTAGTGTTTTGGACTGGAGCTTTCATTGAAGCTTGGCTGGCTATTAAGCCATGTCTAATTCCTGGACCGGAGCTTTAGACTAACATTGCATGATTCCTGGAATTCTATAAAAAAATTTTTCATTTTATTCTTTTTCTTATATATTTTTCGAAAAAAATCAATAAATACAAAAATTTAGAAAATCATAAAAAATCAAAAATTTTTGGTTTCTTGTTTGAGTCTTGTGTCAAGTCATAAGTTTGGTGTCAATTGCATGTTCATCTTTTTCTTGCATAAAATTTTCGAAAAATGTCATGCATTCATAGCATTCATCATGATCTTCAAGTTGTTCTTGATGAACTTCTGTTTGATCTTCATATTTTCTTATTTTGTGTTGTATGTTGTTTTTCATATGCATTCTTGCATTCATAGCTAACATGAAAAATTTCTAAGTTTGGTGCTTGCATGTTTTCTTTTCTTGAAAATTTTTCAAAAATATGTTCTTGATGTTCATCATGATCTTCAAAGTGTTTTTGGTGTTCATCTTGACATTCATAGTGTTCTTGCATGCATCATGTGTTTTGATCCAAAATTTTCATGCATTGAGTATTTTTAGTGTTTTTCTCTCTCATCAAAAAAAAAATTCAAAAATAAAAAAATATCTTATCTTTTTAAAACCTTTTTCAAAAATAATATCTTTTCCATTTTTTATCATTTTTGAAAATTTCAAAAATCTTTTTCAAAATATTTTCAAAATCTTTTTCTTATCTTTACATCATATTTTCGAAAATTGCATCAAAAATTAATGTTTTGATTCAAAAATTTCAAGTTTGTACTTTTGTTAAGAAAGATTCAAATTTTAAGTTCTAGAATCATATCTTGTGATTTCTTGTGAGTCAAGTCATTAATTGTGATTTTAAAATTCAAATCTTTTTCAAAACTAATTTCAATCTTATCTTTTCAAAACCATATCTTTTTAAATCATATCTTTTTCAAAATTTTATCTTTTTCAAAAATTTGATTTTAAAATATCTTTTCTAACTTCTTATCCTCTTATCTTTTCAAATTTGATTTTAATATCTTTTTCAACTAACTAATTAATTTTTTGTTTGTTTCTTATCTTTTTCAAAACCACCTAACTACTTTTCCCTCTCTAATTTTCGAAAATACCTCCCTCTTTTTCAAAAATTCTTTTTAATTAATTAATTGTTTTAAATTTTAATTTTAATTATATCTTATCTTTAATTTTCGAAAATCACTAACCCATTTTTTAAAATTATTTTTGAATTTCTCTCCCCCATCTCTTTCTATTTATTTTATTTATTTACTAACATTTCTCTTCACCTCTTCATCTCCAATCACTGCCTCTATCCTCACCATTGTGATTGGATTCTCCACTTTTATTCCTTTTCTTTACTAACAATAAGGAACCTCTTTACTGTGACATAGAGGATTCCTCTTTCTTTTCTTGTTCTCTTCTTCCCTATATGAGCAGGAACAAGGAAAAAGGCTTGCAAAAAAAAAAAAAAAACTGGCGAGCAATATTTTAAGTTTGGTGTGGTAAAAGCATAGCTTTTTGCTTTTCCATTACCATTAATGGCACCTAAAGCCAGAGAAACCTCAAAGGGAAGACAAAAAAGCTTCCACCTCCGAGTCATGGGAGATGGAAAGACTAATATAAGCCGTCATAGCTCAGTGGTAGAACATGTGGCTGCAAATCAAGAGATTCCTGAGATACCTCAGGGAATAAGTTGTCCTCCACACAAATATTGGACAAACTAAGGGGAGGAACACCAAAATTACTAGGAATCATTCAAAAGAAGCAAGGAAGAGACATAGAGGAGCTCAAGAGCACCATTGGTTCTTCAAGAAGGCGCACCTCACTCAGGTGGATTCATTCCTTGTTCTTATTTCTTTCTGCTTTTCGGTTTTTAATGCTGTGTTTATCTATGTTTTGTGTCTTTATTTCATGATCATTAGTATGTAACCATGCCTTAAAGCTATGAATAAATTCCATTAATCCTTCACTTCTCTTAAAAGAAAAATGTTTTAATTCAAAAGAACAAGAAGTACATAAATTTCGAAAATAGCTCTTGAATTTAGTTTAATTATATTGATTGGTGACAATACTTTTTTGTTTTCTGAATGAATGCTTGAACAGTGCATATGTCTTTTGATCTTGTTGTTATGAATGTTAAAACTGTTGGTTCTTGAAAGAATGAGAGAAACAAGAGAAATGTTATTGATGATCTGAAAAACATGAAATTGATTCTTGAAGCAGAAAAAGCAGTGAAAAAGAAGAAGCATTCGAAAAAAAAAAGAGTATATAAAAAAGAGGAGCAGTAGAAAGAGCCAATAGCCCTTAAAACCAAAAGACAAGGGTAAAAAGGATCCAAGGCTTTGAGCATCAATGGATAGGAGGGCCCAAGGAAATTAAATCCAGGCCTAAGCGGCTAAATCAAGCTGTCCCTAACCATATGCTTGTGTCATGAAGGTCCAAGCAAAAAGCTTGAGACTAAGTGGTTAAAGTCGTGATCCAAAGCAAAAAGAGTGTGCTTAAGAGCTCTGGACACCACTAACTGGGGACTTTAGCAAAGCTAAGTCACAATCTGAAAAGGTTCACCCAGTTATGTGTCTGTGGCATTTATGTATCCGGTGGTAATACTGGAAAACAAAATGCTTAGGGCCACGGCCAAGACTCATAAGTAGCTGTGTTCAAGAATCAACATGCTTCACTAGGAAAATCAATAACACTATCCGAAATTCTAAGTTCCTAGAGAAGCCAATCATTCTAAACTTCAAAGGAAAAAGTGAGATGCCAAAACTGTTCAGAAGCAAAAAGCTACAAGTCCCGCTCATTTAATTATAATTAATATTCATTGATATTTCTGAATTTATAGTATTCTCTTTCTTTTATCCTATTTGATTTTCAGTTGCTTGGGGACAAGCAACAATTTAAGTTTGGTGTTGTGATGAGCGGATAATTTATACGCTTTTTGGATTGTTTTTAGGTAGTTTTTAGCAAGTTCAAGCTACTTTTAGGGATGTTTTCATTAGTTTTTATGTTAAATTCACATTTCTGGACTTTACTATGAGTTTGTGTGTTTTTCTGTGATTTCAGGTAAATTCTGACTGAAATTGAGGGATTTGAGCAAAACTCTGAAAAAGGCTGACAAAAGGACTGCTGATGCTGTTGGAATCTGACCTCCCTGCACTCAAAATGGATTTTCCGGAGCTACAGAACTCCAATTGGCGCGCTCTCAACGGCGTTGGAAAGTAGACATCCAGGGCTTTCCAGAAATATATAATAGTTCATATTTTATTCGGAAATTGACGACGTAACTTGGCGTTGAACGCCAAGTTCATGCTGCTGTCTGGAGTTAAACGCCAGAAAAATGTCATGATCCGGAGTTGAACGCCCAAAACACGTCATAACTCGGAGTTCAACTCCAAGAGAAGCCTCAGCTCGTGGATTGATCAAGCTCAGCCCAAACATACACCAAGTGGGCCCCGGAAGTGGATTTATGCATCAATTACTTACTCATGTAAACCCTAGGAGCTAGTTTATTATAAATAGAACATTTAACTAATGTATTTGACATCTTGGGACGCATAGTTCTCAGATCATGGGGGCTGGCCATTCGGCCATGCCTGAACCTTTTACTTATGTATTTTCAACGGTGGAGTTTCTGCACACCATAGATTAAGGGTGTGGAGCTCTGCTGTACCTCAAGTATTAATGCAGTTCTATTTTCTTTTATTCAATTCTCTCTTATTCTTATTCCAAGATATTCATTCGCACCCAAGAACATGATGAATGTGATGATTAGATAACCCTCATTATCATTCTCACTTATGAACGCACGTGATTGACAACCACTTCCGTTCTACATGCAACAGAGCTTGAATGCGTATCTCTTAGATTCCCCAACAGAATCTTCGTGGTATAAGTTAGATAGATGGCGGCATTCATGAGAATCCGGAAAGTCTAAACCTTGTCTATGGTATTCCGAGTAGGATTCTAGGATTGAATGACTGTGACGAGCTTCAAACTCCTGAAGGCTGGGCGTGATGACAAGCGCAAAAGAATCAATGGATTCTATTCCAACCTGATTGAGAACCGACAGATGATTAGCCATGCGAGTGACAGCCGCAGAGGACCATTTTCACTGAGAGGATGGGATGTAGCCACTGACAACGGTGATGCCCTACATACAGCTTGCCATGGAGAGGAATAAGAAGGATTGAGTTGAAGCAATAGGAGAGCAGGCGTCCTCGAGCCATACAGTATCTCCATTCGCTTATCTGAAATTCCCACCAATGAATCTGCATAAGTATTCTATCCCTTTTACTATATCATCTATTTTCTTATTTCTATTTTCGAACCCATAAACAATTTTAATCTGCCTAACTGAGATTTACAAGGTGACCATAGCTTGCTTCATACCAACAATCTCTGTGGGATCGACCCTTACTCACGTAAGGTTTATTACTTGGACGACCCAGTACACTTGCTGGTTAGTTGAACGAAGTTGTGGATTCAACTAGTGCCATAATAAAGACTTCATCTCAAAATAGTTAGAACATGGATCACAATTTCGTCCACCAAGCGTCTCGATGAATTAATACAATTCCTTTGTTTTCCATTCAAACACGCTTATTCTTATCTAAGATGTTCATTCGCGCTTAATTATGGAGAAGGTGATGATCCGTGACACTCATCACCTTCCCCAAACCATGAACGTGTGCCTGACAACCACCTCCGTTCTACATCAGACTGAATGAGTATCTCTTAGATTCATTACGCAGAATCTTCGTGGTATAAGCCGGATTGATGGCGGCATTCATGAGAATCCGGAAAGTCTAAACCTTGTCTGTGGTATTCCGAGTAGGATTCTGGGATTGAATGACTGTGACGAGCTTCAAACTCCTGAAGGCTGGGCGTTAGTGACAGACGCAAAAGAATCAATGGATTCTATTCCAACCTGATTGAGAACCGACAGATGATTAGCCGTGCTGTGACAGAGCATAGGAACGTTTTCACTGAGAGGATGGGAGGTAGCCATTGACAACGGTGACACCCTACATAGAGCTTGCCATGGAAGGGACTTTTCGTGTGTTGAAGGATTTCAAGGAAGAGTTGAAGTTCAGAGGACAAGGCATCTCCAAAACTCCAACATATTTCTCATTACTGCACAACAAGTAACGCTGTTATTCTCTTTTATTTTTCCAATCAAATCTAATAATTCCAACTTATAATTTTAATCAATATCCTGACTAAGAATAATAAAATAAACATAGCTTGCTTTAAACCAATAATCTCCGTGGGATCGACCCTTACTCACGTAAGGTATTACTTGGACGACCCAGTGCACTTGCTGGTTAGTTGTGCGGATTACAAATTCGTGCACCAAGTTTTTGGCGCCGTTGCCGGGGATTATTCGAGTTTGAACAACTAATAGTTTATTTTATTTCTTAGATTAGGAATAATTTATTTTTATTTTTATTGTTATAGAGTCATTAAATCTTGATAGGATAGTTTCTTTTCAAAAATTTCTTTTCAAAATTTATTATTTTTCTTTTAATTAATTGCTAATTTTCGTGAGTTTAGTGTCTTGTTCTAAGTTTGGTGTCAATTGCATATCTTAGATTTTTCTTTAAAATTTTCGACTTGTGTTCTTTGTTCTTCATTGATCTTCAAGTTGTTCTTGTTTATTTTTCTTGTTTGATCTCAAGTTTTTCTTGTTTTGTGTCTTTTCTTGTTTTTCTTGTGCTTTTTCAAAACATTAACTTTCAAGAATTATACTTTTATCCATAAAAATAACACATCTTTAAAATACATTACATTTTTAGCTCAGTTGGTTATAGCGGGAATTTATGTTCTTAACAATTGGGCACTTTCTTTTTAAAATCCTTTTTCAAAAATAATTTTTCTTGATTTAATCTTGTGCCAAACTTTAAGTTTGGTGTTTTCTTGTTAATCTTTCTTTAATTTTCGAAAACTTGTCTTGGTTTTCTAAAAATTTTAAGTTTGGTGTTCTTTCTTGTGTTCTTGGTGTTCTTGTGAATCTTCAAAGTGTTCTTGAGTTTTTCTTGTGTCTTGATCTTAAAATTTTTAAGTTTGGTGTTCCTTGGTGTTTTCCCTCCAAAATTTTCGAAAATAAGGAGCATTAGATCTAAAAATTTTTAGTCTTGTGTCTTTGTGTGTTTTTCTCTTTCATCATAAATTCAAAATTAAAAAAAAATTTTATTTTCTAACTAATTTTGAACTACATTTTTCGAAAATTTTATATAAAAATTCAATTTTCAATTTCAAAATATTTCCACTTTCTTTATTTATTTCGTTTTTATTTTATTTTATTTTATAAAAATTAATTTTTATAAAATAAATAATATCAACATATATACCATCTCTTTTATTCCAACATGGAACTAAGTGGGAATGAACAGTCCAAGAGGACTCTGGGGTCATATGCTAACCCCACTACTGCTTCATATGGGAGTAGTATCTGTATACCCTCCATTGGAGTTAGTAGCTTTGAGTTGAATCCTCAGCTCATTATCATGGTGCAGCAAAATTGTCAGTATTCTGGTCTTCCACATGAAGAACCTACAGAGTTTCTGGCACAATTTTTGCAAATTGCTGACACAGTACATGATAAGGAAGTGGATCAGGATGTCTACAGATTATTACTGTTTCCATTTGCTGTAAGAGATCAAGCTAAGAGGTGGTTAAATAACCAGCCTAAGAACAGCATAAAAACATGGAAGCAACTGTCAGAAAAATTCCTGAATCACTATTTCCCTCCAAAACGGATGAAACAGCTAAGGCTAAGCATCCAAGGCTTCAAACAAGGAGATAATGAATCTCTTTATGATGCCTGGGAAAGATACAGAGAGATGCTAAGAAAATGCCCCTCTGAAATGTTTTCAGAATGGGTGCAATTAGACATCTTCTACTATGGGCTTACAGAAAAAGCTCAGATTTCTCTAGACCACTCAGCTGGTGGATCTATACATATGAGAAAAACAATTGAAGAGGCTCAAGAGCTTATTGATACAGTTGCCAGAAATCAACATCTGTACCTAAGCAGTGAATCTTCCATGAAAGGAGGAGCTAAAACAGTAACTGTTGAACTCAGCCCGGTGGATCAGGCTAATGAATTCAATCAGCAATTAGACTTTCTAACTCAGCAGCTAGCCGAATTCAAGGAAATATTACAGGAAACAAGAATGGCTAACAGGAACATGGAAGTACAATTAAAGCAGACAGAAAAGCAACTGTCAAAACAAATAACAGAAGAATGCCAAGCAGTTCAATTAAGAAGTGGGAAAACATTAAATACCTCACTTCAAAGCAGCAGGAAACCAAGAAATGAACAAGTGGATACTCAAAATCCCTCTGAGGACAGTCAGAGCCCAGAGAGGAATAAAGCTGGCGCTGAACGCCCAGACCATGCTCATTCCTGGCGTTCAACGCCAGAAACAAGCATGAATCCGGCGTTGAACGCCCAAAGGGAGCATGGTTCTGGCGTTCAAACGCCAGTAACAAGCAAGGAAGTGGCGTCTAACGCCACTCCAGCCCCCACCACTGGCATTCAAATACCAGTGGGGAATCAGTCACATACAAGTGCTGATAACAACCCTTCTAAAAAGGCTTCCCAACCCACTTCTGTAGGTAATAAACCTGCAGCAACTAAGGTTGAGGAATACAAAGCCAAATGCCTTATCCTCAAAACTCCGCCAAGCGGAACAGGATAAGCAATTTGCCTGCTTTGCAGACTATCTCAGGACTCTTGAAATAAAGATTCCGTTTGCAGAAGCACTTGAGCAAATACCCTCTTATGCTAAGTTCATGAAAGAGATCTTAAGTCATAAGAAGGATTGGAGGGAAACTGAAAAAGTTTACCTCACTGAAGAATGCAGTGCAGTCATTCTGAAAAGCTTACCTGAGAAGCTTAAAGATCCTGGGAGCTTTATGATACCATGCACATTAGAGGGCACTTGCACCAAGCAAGCTTTATGTGATCTTGGGGCAAGTATCAACCTAATACCTGCATCTACTATCAGAAAGCTTGGTTTAATTGAAGAAATCAAACCAACCAGGATATGTCTTCAACTTGCTGATGGCTCCATTAAATACCCATCAGGTGTGATTGAGGACATGATTGTCAAGGTTGGGCCATTTGCCTTTCCTACTGACTTTGTGGTGCTGGAAATGGAGGAGCACAAGAGTGCAACTCTCATTCTAGGAAGACCTTTCCTAGCAACTGGCCGAACCCTCATTGACGTCCAAAAAGGGGAAGTAACCTTGAGAGTCAATGAGGAGGAGTTCAAATTGAATGTTGTCAAAGCCATGCAACATCTAGACACCCCAAATGACTGCAGGAGTGTTGATATTATTGACTCTCTGGTAAGAGAGGTCAATATGGCTGAGAGTCCCGAATCAGAGCTAGAGGACATCTTTAAAGACGTCCAGCCTGATCTGGAGGAGTCAGAGAAAATAGTAGAACCTCTGAAAATCCCTCAGGAAGAGGAGAAACCTCCTAAACCCGAGCTCAAACCATTACCACCTTCCCTAAAATATGCATTCTTGGGAGAAGGTGATACCTTTCCTATAATCATAAGCTCTACCTTAGAGCCACAGGAAGAGGAAGCACTAATTCAAGTGCTAAGGACACACAAGACAGCTCTTGGGTGGTCCATCAGTGATCTTAAGGGCATTAGCCCAGCTAGATGCATGCACAAGATCTTACTGGAGGGTGACGCCAAGCCAGTGGTTCAACCACAAAGGCGGCTGAACCCAGCCATGAAGGAAGTAGTGCAGAAAGAGGTCACTAAATTACTAGAGGCTGGGATTATTTATCCTATTTCTGACAGCCCATGGGTGAGCCCTGTCCAAGTCGTCCCTAAGAAAGGTGGCATGAGAGTGGTTCATAATGAAAAAAATGACTTGGTTCCTACAAGAACAGTTACTGGGTGGCGTATGTGTATTGATTACAGAAGGCTCAATACAGCTACCAGAAAGGATCATTTTCCTTTACCATTCATAGACCAGATGCTAGAAAGACTAGCAGGTCATGAATACTACTGCTTCCTGGATGGATATTCAGGTTATAATCAAATTGCAGTAGATCCCCAAGATCAGGAGAAAACGGCATTCACATGCCCATCTGGAGTATTTGCATACAGAAGGATGCCATTTGGGCTATGCAATGCACCTGCAACCTTTCAGAGGTGCATGCTCTCAATTTTCTCTGATATGGTGGAAAAATTTCTGGAAGTCTTTATGGATGACTTTTCAGTGTTTGGAGACTCATTCAGCTCCTGCCTTAACCATTTAGCACTTGTTCTAAAGAGATGCCAAGAGACCAACCTGGTTTTAAACTGGGAAAAGTGTCACTTTATGGTGACTGAAGGAATTGTCCTTGGGCACAAAATCTCGAACAAGGGAATAGAGGTGGATCAAGCTAAAGTTGAAGTAATTGAAAAATTACCACCACCCACCAATGTTAAGGCAATCAGAAGCTTTCTGGGGCATGCAGGATTCTATAGGAGGTTTATAAAGGATTTTTCAAAAATTGCCAAATCTCTAAGCAACCTGCTAGCTGCTGACACACCATTTATCTTTGATAAAGAGTGTCTGCAGGCATTTGAGATCCTGAAAGCTAAATTGGTCTCAGCACCAATCATCTCTGCACCAGACTGGACATTACCATTTGAATTAATGTGTGATGCCAGTGACCATGCCATTGGTGCAGTGTTGGGACAAAGGCATGACAAGCTTCTGCACGTCATTTACTATGCCAGCCGTGTTTTAAATGACGCACAGAAGAATTACACAACCACAGAAAAAGAGCTACTTGCAGTGGTTTACGCCATTGACAAATTCAGATCCTATTTAGTAGGATCAAAAGTGATTGTGTATACAGATCATGCTGCTCTTAAATATCTACTCACAAAGCAGGATTCAAAACCCAGACTTATAAGATGGGTGCTGCTTCTGCAGGAGTTTGATATAGAAATAAGAGACAGAAGAGGAATAGAGAATCAAGTAGCAGATCACCTGTCCCGAATAGAACCAGTGGAAGGGGCGTCCCTCCCTCTCACTGAGATCTCTGAAACCTTTCCGGATGAGCAACTCTTTGCCATCCAGGAAGTGCCATGGTTTGCAGACATTGCAAACTACAAGGCAGTGAGATTTATACCCAAAGAGTACAGTAGATAGCAAATAAAGAAGCTGATCACGGATGCAAAGTATTATCTTTGGGATAAGCCATATCTCTTTAAGAGATGTGCAGACGGAGTAATCCGTAGATGTGTGCCTAAGGAAGAAGCACAGAAGATCCTATGGCACTGCCATGGATCACAGTATGGAGGACATTTTGGAAGTGAGCGAACAGCCACAAGAGTCCTCCAAAGTGGCTTCTACTGGCCTACTCTCTATAAAGACTCCCGAGTGTATGTACTTAATTGTGACAGTTGCCAAAGATCTGGCAATCTACCTCACAGTTACGCCATGCCTCAGCAAGGGATCTTGGAGATTGAGTTGTTTGATGTATGGGGCATTGACTTCATGGGACCCTTCCCACCATCATACTCAAACACTTATATTCTGGTGGCAGTGGATTATGTATCCAAGTGGGTGGAGGCTATTGCAACACCCACCAATGACTCTAAAACAGTGTTAAAATTCCTCCAGAAATATATTTTCAGCAGATTTGGCATCCCTAGAGTGTTAATCAGTGATGGGGGCACTCATTTCTGCAATAAACAGCTTTATTCTGCTCTGGTGCGTTATGGAGTTAGCCACAGGGTAGCTACTCCATATCATCCACAAACTAATGGGCAAGCTGAAGTCTCAAATAGAGAACTCAAAAGAATCCTGGAACGGACTGTAATTAACCGTAGAAGGGATTGGGCAAGAAGCTTGGATGATGCTCTGTGGGCATACAGAACAGCATTCAAGACCCCTATAGGGACCTCTCCATACCAGCTTGTGTATGGAAAGGCATGTCACTTGCCAGTGGAACTGGAACACAAGGCCTATTGGGCAACCAGATTCCTAAATCTTGATGCCAAGTTAGCCGGAGAAAAACGATTGCTCCAGTTAAATGAGCTAGAGGAATTTAGACTCAATGCTTTCGAAAATGCAAAGATTTACAAAGAGAAAGCGAAAAGATGGCATGATAAGAAATTGTCATCCAGAGTCTTTGAGCCGGGGCAGAAAGTTCTTCTATTTAATTCTAGGCTCAAATTATTCCCCGGGAAATTAAAATCCCGGTGGAGAGGTCCATATGTCATTACAAACGTATCACCATATGGATACATAGAGCTTCAGGATAATGACTCTAACAGAAAGTTCATTGTTAATGGACAAAGAGTCAAACATTATCTTGAAGGCAATTTTGAGCAAGAATGCTCAAAACTGAGACTTGATTAA
Source organism: Arachis stenosperma (assembly GCF_014773155.1). NCBI lineage: Eukaryota > Viridiplantae > Streptophyta > Magnoliopsida > Fabales > Fabaceae > Arachis > Arachis stenosperma. The sequence goes on from NC_080385.1 coordinate 21,298,521, forward strand.
AACTCAGTAATAGTCCAGCTAATGACATTAAAGAAGCGCTTGTTGGGAGGCAACCCAGCCAATCACAAAATTTAATTTTATTCGTTTTTATTGATTTTTACAGGTATAGGTCAAAATATCCTCAAGGTAAATAGCAATTGATTGAATTCACAGAGTTATAAGAGAATTTGGAAGCTCACTGGCGTGAAAAAGCCAGTAAGAAACATTTTGGGCGTTGAACGCCCAAAAGAAGCACCCACTGGGCGTTCAACGCCAGTAAGGGTAGCCATCTGGGCGTTAAACGCCAGAAAGGAGCATCTTCTGGGCGTTAAACGCCAGAAAGAAGCACCTTCTAGGCGTTTAACGCCAGATTGACAGCATCCTGGGCGTTCAGAAAAACGCCCAGTGACAAAGGACTTCCTGGCGTTCAACGCCAGAAAGATGCATCAGCTGGGCGTTGAACGCCCAGGAGAAGCAACATTTGGGCGTTAAACGCCCAAACCATGCAGCAGTTGGGCGTTTAACGCCAGGATGGTGAGGAGGAGGTAAAATTCGTTTCTCTTTACAAATTTTCTAATTTTTTATGTTTCAATTCATGATTTCTTGCATAAACATATTTTAAATTATCATCCCTCAATCCAAATTAGTGTTCTAAAAATCCTAATTTCTAAAATCCCTTTTTCAAAAATATCAAATGTATCTTAATCCATAAAGACAAATTATTTTTCAATCCAATCAAACTCTTTTAAAATTTGTTTTCAAAACTCAATTACCTCTTTAAAAATATCTTTTTCAAAATTTAAAATTCAAATCTATCTTTTTAATTATTATTATTCATATCTTTCTCTTTTTAAACTATATCTTTTTCTTATCATATCTATCTTTTATAAATCATATCTTCTATCTTATCCTTTTCTTATTTTCGAAATTTCCCACCCCTCCCCATATATTGAGTTCGGCGCCCCACTCATCATCACCTTGCCACACTTGCTCTCTTCCTATCCCTCTTCTTTCTTCTCTTTTGCTTGAGGACAAGCAAAGCTCTAAGTTTGGTGTGGTTATCCGTGATCACAAAAACATACTCATTAAGATCATGGCCCCTAAAGGAAAACAACCCACCCCAAGGGGCAAGAAAGAGAGTGCTCCAAAGCCACTTTGGAATCAAGGGAAGTTCTTAACTAAAGAACATTCAGATCATTATAGTGATCCCGGAAGTCAAATTTGATCTGAAAGAAGATGAATATCAAGAAATTCAAGAGCAAATTCGAATCAGGAATTGGAAAATTCTGACCAATCCTGAAACGAAAGTGGGAAGAAACATGGTTCAGGAGTTCTATGCTAATTTATGGCAGACAGACAGGCAGAGAATAATTGGAGCTGCTCTCTATGACCATCGAACCTTAGTCAGAGGAAAGATTGTTCATACTCATCCTGACAAGATCAGGGAGATATTTAAGATCCCTCAACTGAAAGATGACCCAGACTCCTTTAACAGGAGAATGATGAGGGTAAACAAAGGTCTAGACAAGATTCTAGAGGACATATGCATCCCTGAAGCCAGGTGGACTACCAGCACCACTGGCACCCCAATTCAACTCAAAAGAGAAGATCTAAAACCAGTAGCCAGAGGCTGGCTGGATTTTATTGGGCGTTCCATATTGCCCACCAGCAACCGTTCTGAAGTTACCATCAAAAGAGCTGTCATGATTCACTGCATCATGTTGGGAAAAGAGGTAGAAGTCCATCAACTGATCTCATGTGAGCTATACAAAATAGCAAACAGGAATTCCAAGGACGCCAAATTGGCCTATCCAAGCTTAATTTCTATGCTCTGCAAAGATGCCGGAGTGAAGATGGGAATAACAGAGTATATTCCAGTTGAGAGGCCAATCACTGGAATATCAATGGTCAGACAACAGCAACAAGATGATTCAGCCAAGAGGAGAGCACAGGAAGCCCTCCCAGAACTGCCTCAATTCGAATATTGGGAACATCTTGAGGCTTCTATTTCCAAATTGCAAGAAGCTATGGACCAAATAAAGGAAGAACAGAACAATCAAAGTAGCATGCTTTGCAAACTGCTTAAGGAACAGGAAGAGCAAGGGCGTGATCTAAGGGAGCTAAAGCGCCAAAAATTAATCCTTGAAAAGCACCCCACAGATTAGAGGAACATCTACCCCTCAAAACAACAGGTTGCTGAGTTCCAATTTTTCTGCTTTAACTTAGTGATAGTATTATTATAGAAATTTACCTTAGGAGATATTTAGTAGTAATTAGTATGTCTATTTTGATTTTATTTCCAATTAAGCTATAATTTATTTTTCTCATCATCATCAGGCATGAATAAAGTAGTGGAATTTTTTTAGAATAAAGAAGTAATCCATATTTTTCGAGTTCTTAATAATAAAAATTATAATTAATTATGTGTGGTGGCAATACTTTTTGTTCTCTGAATGAATGCTTGAACAGTGCATAACTTGTACTTTAAATTTGATGAATATTGGCTCCTGAAAGAATGAGGAACACGAAAAATATTATTGATGATCTGAAAAATCATGAAATTGATTCTTGAAGCAAGAAAAAGCAGTTTCAAAAAAAAATGAAGAAGGAGCAATAGAAAAAGCCACGAGCCCTTAAAACCAAAAGGCAAGGGTAAAAAGGATCCAAGGCTTTGAGCATCAATGGATAGGAGGGCCAAGGAAATAAAATCCAGGCCTAAGCGGCTAAACCAAGCTGTCCCTAACCATGTGCTTGTGGCATGCAGGTCCAAGTTACAAACTTGAGACTGAGTGGTTAAAGTCGTGATCCAAGGCAAACAGAGTGTGCTTAAGAGCTCTGGACACCTCTGACTGGGGACTTTAGCAAAGCTAAGTCACAATCTGAACAAGGTTCACCTAGTCATGTGTCTGTGGCATTTATGTATCTGGTGGTAATACTGGAAAACAAAGTGCTTAGGGCCACGGCCAAGACTCATAAAATAACTGTGTTCAAGAATCAACATACTACACTAGGAGAGTCAATAATACTATCTGAATTCTGAGTTCCTATGGATGCCAATCATTCTGAAATTCAAGGGATAAAGGGAGATGCCAAAACTGTTCAGAAACAAAAAGCTACAAGCCCCGCTCATCTAATAAGAATCTGAGCTTCATTTAAAACTCTAAAATATTATTACTTCTTAATTTCTGTTAAAACCTATTTTATTTGTCTAGTTGCTTGAGGACAAGCAACAGTTTAAGTTTGGTGTTGTGATGAGCGGATATTTTATACGCTTTTTGGGGGTAATTTCATGTAGATTTTAGTATGTTTTAATTAGTTTTTAATAGAATTTTATTAGTTTTTAAGCAAAAATCATATTTCTGGACTCTACTATGAGTGTGTGTATTTTTCTGTGATTTCAGGTATTTTCTGGCTGAAATTGAGGAAGCTGAGCAGAAATCTGACTTAGGCTGAAAAAGGACTGCTGATGCTGTTGGATCCTGACCTCCCTGCACTCAAAATGGATTTTCTGGAGCTACAGGAGTCCAATTGGCGCGCTCTCAACGGCTTTGGAAAGTAGACATCCAGGGCTTTCCAGCAATATATAATAGTCTATACTTTGCACGAAGATAGACGACGTAACTTGGCGTTGAACGCCAAGTACATGCTGCTGTCTGGAGTTAAACGCCAGAAAAACGTCATGATCCGGAGTTGAACGCCCAAAACACGTCATAACTTGGAGTTCAACTCCAAGAAAAGCCTCTACTCGTGGATAGCTTTAGTCTCAGCCCCAGCACACACCAAGTGGGCCCCAGAAGTGGATTTCTGCACCAATTATCTTAGTTTACTCATATTATGTAAACCTAGGTTACTAGTTTACTATTTAAACAACTTTTAGAGAATTATTCTGTACCTCATGACATTTTCAGATCTGAATTATATACTTTTTGACGGCATGAGTCTCTAAACTCCATTGTTGGGGGTGAGGAGCTCTGCAGCGTCTCGATGAATTAATACAATTCCTTTGTTTTCCATTCAAACACGCTTGTTCTTATCTAAGATGTTCATTCGCGCTTAATTATGGAGAAGGTGATGATCCGTGACACTCATCACCTTCCCCAAACCATGAACGTGTGCCTGACAACCACCTCCGTTCTACATCAGACTGAATGAGTATCTCTTAGATTCATTACGCAGAATCTTCGTGGTATAAGCCGGATTGATGGCGGCATTCATGAGAATCCGGAAAGTCTAAACCTTGTCTGTGGTATTCCGAGTAGGATTCTGGGATTGAATGACTGTGACGAGCTTCAAACTCCTGAAGGCTGGGCGTTAGTGACAGACGCAAAAGAATCAATGGATTCTATTCCAACCTGATTGAGAACCGACAGATGATTAGCCGTGCTGTGACAGAGCATAGGAACGTTTTCACTGAGAGGATGGGAGGTAGCCATTGACAACGGTGACACCCTACATAGAGCTTGCCATGGAAGGGACTTTTCGTGTGTTGAAGGATTTCAAGGAAGAGTTGAAGTTCAGAGGACAAGGCATCTCCAAAACTCCAACATATTTCTCATTACTGCACAACAAGTAACGCTGTTATTCTCTTTTATTTTTCCAATCAAATCTAATAATTCCAACTTATAATTTTAATCAATATCCTGACTAAGAATAATAAAATAAACATAGCTTGCTTCAAACCAATAATCTCCGTGGGATCGACCCTTACTCACGTAAGGTATTACTTTGACGACCCAGTGCACTTGCTGGTTAGTTGTGCGGATTACAAATTCGTGCACCACCCACCTACCTCACCATTCAAATTCAAACCATTTTCCCTCCCAAACCCACCCTTACATGACCGAACCATACCACTCTCTCCACCCCTATATAAACCCATCTTCACTCCTTCATTTTTACACAACCTAAACACTACTTCTCCCCCTTTGGCTGAACCACAAAGCCCTCTCCATCTCCTCTATTTCTTCTTCTTCTACTCTCTTCTTCCTTCTTTTGCTCGAGGACGAGCAAACCTTCTAAGTTTGGTGTAGTAAAAGCATTACTTTTTGTTTTTCCATAACCATTTATGGCATCCAAGGCCGGAGAAACCTCTAGAAAGAGGAAAGGGAAGGCAAAAGCTTCCACCTCCATGGGAGATGGAGAGATTCATCTCAAGGGTGCATCAAGACCACTTCTATGAAGTTGTGGCCATGAAGAAGGTGATCCCCGAGGTCCCTTTCAAACTCAAAAAGAGTGAATACCCAGAGATTCGACATGAGATTCGAAGAAGAGGTTGGGAAGTTCTTACCAACCCCATTTAACAAGTCGGAATCTTAATGGTTCAAGAGTTCTATGCCAATGCATGGATCACCAAGAGCCATGATCAAAGTGTAAACCTGAACCCAAAGAATTGGCTTACAATGGTTCGGGGAAAATGCTTAGATTTTAGTCCGAAAAATGTAAGGTTGGCATTCAACTTGCCCATGATGCAAGGAGATGAACACCCTTACACTAGAAGGGTCAACTTTGATCAAAGGTTGGACCAAGTCCTCATAGACATTTGTGAAGAGGGCGCTCAATGGAAGAGAGATTCAAGAGGGAAGCCGGTTCAACTAAGAAGGCATGACCTCAAGCCCGTGGCTAGGGGATGGTTGGAGTTTATCCAACGCTCAATCATTCCCACTAGCAACCGGTCCGAAGTTACTATAGACCGGGCCATCATGATTCATAGCATCATGATTGGAGAGGAAATAGAAGTTCATGAGGTTATAGCCCAAGAACTTTATAAGGTGGCGGACAAGTCCTCTACCTTGGCAAGGTTAGCCTTTCCTCATCTCATTTGTCACCTCTGTTATTCAGCTGGAATTGACATTGAGGGAGACACCCTCATTGATGAGGACAAGCCCATCACTAAGAAAAGGATGGAGCAAACAAGAGATCCCACTCATCATGAAATCCCTGAGATACCTCAAGGGATGCACTTTCCTCCACAAAACTATTGGGAGCAAATCAACACCTCCCTAGGAGAATTGAGTTCCAACATGGGACAACTAAGGGTGGAGCACCAAGAACATTCCATCCTCCTCCATAAAATTAGAAGAAGATCAAAGAATCATGAGAGAGGAACAACAAAGGCAAGGAAGAGACATTGAGGAGCTCAAGCACTCCATAAGATCTTCAAGAGGAAGAACAAGCCGCCATCACTAAGGTGGACCCGTTCTTTAATTTCCTTGTTCTTTATTTTCCTATTTTTCGAATTTTAATGCTTATGTTTATCTATGTTTGTGTCTTATGATCATTAGTGTCTTAGTGTCTATGCCTTAAAGTTATGAATGTCCTATGAATCCATCACCTTTCTTGAATGAAAAATGTTCTTAATTGAAAAAGAGAAGAATTGCATGAATTTTGAATTTTATAACAGATTAATTATTTTGATGTGGTGGCAATACTTTTGTTTTCTGAATGTATGCTTAAACAGTGCATATGTCTTTTGAATTTGTTGTTCATGAATGGTTGGCTCTTGAAAGAATGATGAAAAAGGAGACATGTTACTGAGGATCTGAAAAATCATAAAAATGATTCTTGAAGCAAGAAAAAGCAAAAAAAAATATTAATAAAGTTGTGATCCAAGGCAAAAAGAGTGTGCTTAAGAACCCTGGACACCTCTAATTGGGGACTCTAGCAAAGCTGAGTCACAATCTGAAAAGGTTCACCCAATTATGTGTATGTGGCATGTATGTATTCGGTGGTAATACTGGAAGACAGAGTGCTTTGGGCCACGGCCAAGACTCATAAAGTAGCTGTGTTCAAGAATCATCATACTTAACTAGGAGAATCAATAACACTATCTGGATTCTGAGTTCCTATAGAAGCCAATCATTCTGAATTTCAAAGGATAGAGTGAGATGCCAAAACTGTTCAGAGGCAAAAAGCTAAAACCCCCGCTCATCTAATTAATACTGATCTTCATAGATGTTTTTGGAATTCATTGCATATTCTCTTCCTTTTATCTTATTTGATTTTCAGTTGCTTGGGGACAAGCAACAATCTAAGTTTGGTGTTGTGATGAGCGGATAATTTATACGCTTTTTGGCATTATTTTTAGTATGTTTTTAGTATGTTTTAGTTAGTTTTTAGTATATTTTTATTAGTTTTTAGTTAAAATTCACTTTTCTGGACTTTACTATGAGTTTGTGTGTTTTTCTGTGATTTCAGGTATTTTCTGGCTGAAATTGAGGGACTTGAGCAAAAATCTGATTCAGAGGTTGAAAAGGACTGCAGATGCTGTTGGATTCTAACCTCCCTGCACTCGAAGTGGATTTTCTAGAGCTACAGAAGCCCAATTGGTGCGATCTCAACTGCGTTGGAAAGTAGACATCCTGGACTTTCCAGCAATATATAATAGTCCATACTTTGCCCGAGATTTGATGGCCCAAACCGACGTTCCAAAACAGCTCAAAATTGCCCGGCGTTAAACGCCAGAACTGGCACAATAATGGGAGTTAAACGCCCAAACTGGCATAAAAGCTGGCGTTTAACTCCAAGAGAAGTCTCTACACATGAAAGCTTCAATGCTCAGCCCAAGCACACACCAAGTGGGCCCGGAAGTGGATTTTTATGTCATTTACTCATTTCTGTAAACCCTAGGCTACTAGTTCTCTACAAATAGGACCTTTTACTATTGTATTTTCATCTTTTGATCACTTTAGATCTTAGGATCATCTTTGGACGTCTAGTTCTTAGATCATTGGGAGGCTGGCCATTCGGCCATGCCTGAACCTTGTTCTTATGTATTTTCAACAGTGGAGTTTCTACACACCATAGATTAAGGTGTGGAGCTCTGCTGTACCTCGAGTATTAATGCAATTACTATTGTTCTTCTATTCAATTCAGCTTATCCTTGTTCTAAGATATTCATTCGCACCCAAGAACATGATGAATGTGATGATTATGTGACGCTCATCATCATTCTCACTTATGAACGCGTGCCTGACAACCACTCCCGTTCTACAAGCAAACAAGGCTTGAATGTTTATCTCTTGGATTCCTTAATCGGAATCTTCGTGGTATAAGCTAGAACTGATGGCGGCATTCAAGAGAATCCGGAAGGTCTAAACCTTGTCTGTGGTATTCTGAGTAGGATTCAAGGATTGAATGACTGTTGACGAGCTTCAAACTCCTGAAGGCTGGGCGTTAGTGACAGATGCAAAAGAATCACTGGATTCTATTCCAACCTGATTGAGAACCGACAGATGATTAGCTGTGCTGTGACAGAGCGCGTTGAACATTTTCACTGAGAGGACGTGACTGTAGCCACTGACAACGGTGATGCCCAACATACAGCTTGCCATGGAAAGGAGTAAGAAGGATTGGATGAAGACAGTAGGAAAGCAGAGAGACGGAAGGGACAGAGCATCTCCATACGCTTATCTAAAATTCTCACCAATGAATTACATAAGTATCTCTATCTTTATGCTTTATTCATATATCATTCATAACCATTTGAATCTGCCTGACTGAGATTTACAAGGTGACCATAGCTTGCTTCATACCAACAATCTCCGTGGGATCAACCCTTACTCGCGTAAGGTTTATTACTTGGACGACCCAGTGCACTTGCTGGTTAGTTGTGCGAAGTTGTGATAAAGAGTTGAGATTTCAATTGAGCGTACCATGTTGATGGCGCCATTGATGATCACAATTTCGTGCACCAACTGTTTTTTTAATTATTATTCATTCTGTTTTGCCAATTTCTTGCTTATATTATCTAGCTGTCCGATGCCAACCGACCAGAAGCAACTATTTCTTGCAAGTGTAGCATAATAAAGGAGCAGAACAAGCTTAAGCTCTACAAGGTAAAAAGTCTATGATTTGATTAGTTGATTAGAAAATGTTAGCAAAACGTGTTACACTTGCTTTTTTCATTTCCATCTTTCAGTATATTTGATCCCCTTTTTCATCCTCATGTTGAAAATTAAATATCACTTGTAATTGTAGGTCGAACTAAATTATGTTCACCACATGGTCACAGATGTGTTAATGCTATGCATCAAAAGGATTATAGCAGCTCCAAAAGTAGGTGTCGTTTTTATTCACTTCTAAAGATTACATCGTGCCAATGTTTTTGTGTAGAGATTTTGGTTATATAGTTTTCACAATCTTTCTGTTTGCTTTATTTTTATTACATGTCAAATTGAATTGCTAAAGCATAGTTTTTATCCATTTCTTAAATAGAAAAAAGGAACATAGACAATGCACAAAGGATATCCACATTTAAGAACTATTCTTTCCTAATAAAGACATGATGGACTTTAATTTCTTCACCACATGTGGTAAATACGCCCTTCAGTTCACAACATATTCTCTTTCTTCAAATGTCTTGGCTGCTTCATTGTTCATAATATATATATCACTTTAACATTTTTGTATGAATTGAAGAGTGTGCTCATGAGTTATAAAAGAAAGAAATAGAAGATTTATGATCTTAATTTCTTTTTACGAGTTTATTTGCTAGTATATATATTTGGAAGCTAGACATGTGTGACTGTTTGAGTAATAAGAAAGGTTCCATTTCCATTTCTTGCGTCATTCTCCACTTGAGTATATACATAAGCCGCTAGTTATTCTACTCTGGTCTTCACTGAAGTTGAAATTGCTACAATGAGTTACTGGTGAAATTCAGTGTTCAATCTCCACTTGAATACTTGATCCTCTCAATTCTATAGAAAATTCTTACATGACTTAATATTTACTTGACCTAATGAGACTGCATATGATTTTCATGCAAGATATAATCCTTGTTGCTAAATCCAACATCTTAAAAATTGTTGCCACCATTATAATTTTTTCGATAGATTGTCTACCCATAGAATAGCAAGAATGTTCAGATGGTAACTGCCATATCTTATTCCCAGTTATCTCTAGTCAATTTCTTATATTTTAGGATGAGAAGTGATCGATTTATGCAATGTGCATAACTAATCAATGTGCTATTTGAATCTATCTGTGTGTGCATATTTCTATATTTCTTTCATTTAGTGGATAGCATTTGCATTGCAATTATGCAGATAGCAGGCCGAAGCTGGTGGACTAGAGTTGTCTTCATTTGAAAATACAAGCTCAAATAATTACAATCTCTTCGATGGAAAAATACTTGGTTCCGTTAAATTAAGATTAAAAAAGAAAATTAATAACCCTTCATAAAAGATAAACCACCATTCTTTGAGTTTGCACATGTGCATCTTAGTCTGGAAGTGCTGCAACAAATAATAATAATAAAGAAAAGAGAAGTTCTGTATTGAATATAATCGAAAAATATGATTCATGACTCATGATAATGGCAGGATGATAAAAAGCAATAGCGCACGCACTTAAAAAAAATCCAAAAGCTATATTGTTTTGTTATAATAATAACAGTAACGATGCTAGATTTGCATAACCAAATAAATTACATCACCTATGCTCCATTATATGTAGTATTTCAAAAGATACATTGGAAATAAAATAACAGATATGCTTCTTGCCCTGCTCAATCAACTTGGAGTGTCCATCCTCTTGTGTCTTGAACAAGTCCAGTTTGAATTCCAGTTAGTGTCTCATACAATTTTGAAGATACTGTTCCTGACCCTGTTTTATATTTGGCTCTGCATTGTGCAAATACACATTACACAACACATAATATAGTAAAACAGCATTTAAGATATAGCTTCTTAATTCTTACTTTGTTTCATTGAATTATGATTTTTGTTTCAGGCGTTACAACGATTGCAGGTGGAGGAAAATGGAGTCGTGCAGGGGGCCATGTTGATGGACCAAGTGAGGAAGCTAAATTTTCTAATGACTTTGATGTGGTTTTTGTTGGAAGTAGTTGCTCCCTACTTGTAACAGACAGAGGAAACCAAGCCATCAGGGAGATCCAACTGCACTTTCATGACGGTGCTTATCAATATGGAAGTGGATTTTCTCTCGGTAAGCTAAATGAACCTGGCATATTTCTTTGAACTTTATTAGTTACAAATTAAAAGCGACGGCCTTGGATTTGCAGCAATTGCAATGCTTGTTGGGGCTGGCTTCTTTGGTTATATGTTGGCGTTGTTGCAGAAATTACATGAAAACCATATGCAGTCTCGTTAGGTCTCAATTTTAGTATATATATCTTACATGACTTAATATTTACATGAAAACCATATGCAATACTACACTTGTTTCTTTTCTTTCTTCAGAGATGAACTAATATTTACTTGCAGAAATATGTCATCGTATTAGGGTGGCAACTCATTCTAATTTTAGCACATTTGTAAAGTCAACCGGTGCAAATTTTTACCTGTTAGGTGGCGATCCACATGTATTGGCAGGATGTAAGAGTTCCTAGCTCAAGCAGATAAATACATTTTTCTAAGATTAGTATAAGAACTAAGTTTTTTATGTACTGTGTATCACTTTTTTTTTTATATATATATGGAATGTTCATAGAGTTTAAGTGCTATAAGTATTTTTTTTTCTTTTTTCATTTTATTTGCGTCACGAAGCAAACTTATACAATTATTGATTAATGAAAGAAGCTATAAAAATTTCATTTTGTGAATTTAATGAAATATTTCATGTTATAGTAATTAATTTTGGTATATTTATATTATATATAATATAAAATAAAAAATAAAAAATAGTATAATATAACTAAAAAAAATATTACTAAAGATCTTTTGTAATATTTTTTAAGTGTTACAAAAAATATCTATGGTAATATTTTTTGAAATGTTACAAAAAATATCTATTGTAACATTTTTCTAAGTGTTACATAAAATATCTATTGTAACATTTTTTAAGTGTTACAAAAAATATCTATGGTAACATTTTTTTAAGTGTTACAAAATATATCTATTGTAACATTTCTTTAAGTGTTACTAAGAAAGGTTTATTGTAACATTTCTCATAATATTACTATAGAAGATCTATCGTAACATTTTTACTAAATGTTATTAAATCTTTAGAAAAATGTTAGTAAAACTCTTTAGTAACATAGGGTATATTTAACATTTGTTAAAATGTCATTAATATACATAGCTAACATTTTAATATGATTTGGTAACATTTTTTAAATGTTAGTAAAAGTCAATTATGTAGTAGTGTCATCACCTTGTTTGTTTTGCTTCAAAAGCTCGGTTAACCTTCGAATCTCTGCCTTCAATGATTCCTTGATCACTAAAAATTCAGCTATAGTAGGGATTTGAGGAGGTGGATTATTTTACTTTTTTGTCATTGATTAAAACCTGTAAAAGAGGGTAAGTAATCGGACAGAAAAAATGATAGTGGGGTTAAATAAACTTGGCCCTACGGTGGGCACCAAATGTTCCTGCGTAATAAGTCAGGTTTGATTTATAACTCGTCCTGTTCAGGGATTGAGCTTGCCTTTGCTTGAAGTGGAAGAGGTATAGGTCGGTTTCAAGAGAAACGGTGGCGGTAGACACCTATAAAGGCACTCCAACGCTTACGTTAGTAAGCGTAGAAGATAAGTATAATGTTACTCAAAATGAGTAGTGTACCTTTTACATAGTTGGGGTTTGATATTTATAGAATATTACCTCTTAAAGAGGTTAAGATATTTGTGGATCTTTTAGTCATCATTTGAGTTTGTTTTTTAGTAGGTTGTTATTAGCAAGATTCTCTCTAACTGAAGATAAGTCATGTTTGATATTGAATTTGGATTCCGATTTATAAACATAATTGGACTAAGTTATAACTATTAGATCACTATTAGATTTATAATTTTTATCATATATAAATTTTATAATCTTTATTTAAGTGTAATTTATCATGGAAGAACTACAAATTTTATAGGAAGAGGCCAAATAAAAGCAAAATATAATCTATAAAATTAAATTTTAGATCATTATTAATTACATTTTATTTTATATAAAAGTTAAGGCTAAAAAATATAATCATTAATTACATTTTATTTTATATAAAAGTTAAGACTAAAAAATATACTTTAAAAATTTTAGTATTTTAGAATGTGTTTTACAATATTTGATGGAACTAAAAATCATTAATAATCATATTATATGTTGCTCAATATGTTATTTAATTAATAGGTTGCTCAATAACATTTTGAATATTATTTATTGAATTTGAAATAAAAGAATTAGAACTTATTAGTTCATTAGATATTCTCTTTTTTGTCTTAATTAAAAAATGAGTCAATCATTTTTAGTGCTTGATGTTACTCTTAACCTAATCGTAGGAAAATATTTGTACATATATATTAACTTCAAAAAATAATTATAAAAACATTTATATAAAAAAATAGCAGGACAATTATGCAGGAAACATATAAATACAAAACATAAATAACAAAAATAATTTTAAGTCTCAATTAGAATATTAGACCAATACTTTTACTATTATTTATGCCATAAATTTTTTATTTGTGTTATTTTCAAATTATATATATACACTAGCTAGTACTATAGACCAAAATTATCATACCAATTCATGTGAATTCCTATAATATAATACATTACAAAGGAATTTCATAACACACTACACACTAACACACATATACATATATACATATTAAAAATTTTTGAGAGACTATGACCATCTTAGGCTCTCTTAGTTCTACCACGATCGAGTGATTAAACTTTGTTTTTCATTTTACTAACTTTTTCATTTTACAAGAGTTTAATCCTTTAAATAAATGCAATTTATATTTTTTTTTGCTAAATATAATATATAAAATAATAATAACTATATGCTAATTAAATTATTAGTAACTTGAAATTATGAGAGCTTCTCCCGGCTAGCCCAAGGCTCGTATAAATTTGAAGGTTATGAATTAACATATCTTTTCTATTGATTCGCAAACATTATTATGACTTATGACATGCAAGAACAAAGAATGGAATAATTAATTAATACAGTGTTTGTTTTTTTTTAAATTGTTCAAAGTATTCTTCCGGTTAATATTGAAGATCGAGAGAATTGAATATTTTGGATTTTTCACAAGTCTAGTAATTATGAAGTAGCATCAGCTTATCAAATGACTTAGCATTTTCACTATCTACCAATTGAGTTCTATCCACCTATAGCTCAATGTAGTGATATTTAAAAAGATTTGTGAAAAATAAGATTACCCTCGAAAATCAAATTCTTCTTCTGGCGTATCTTCTATGAAAGACTTTCTATCCTGTTGAATCTCCAGCAACGAATTCCATCAATTTTTGCGATTTATCTCCGGTGTCAGATAGGAGAGGAATCGACTATGCACTGCTTATTTACCTGCAATAAGGTAAAAGAAGTATAACCCAAAAACTCATTTGTAAATGTGACTATAGGAGAAGAGAAAGAGAAACTCTATCGGTGCTGGAAAAGGAAAAAAGCTTACCTATCAGAGAGTAGAGGTGACCAACAAAACTTGCTCTTGGTTGGAATTATGTGCGGAAATATTTAGAGAGTTCGAAACTTTTTAGTCTTTGAATATGAAAAAATTCTACCGGAAGAGACAAACCAAATTTCTCGAAGAATATTGATGGAAGTGGTGACTATTCCCCCAATTTCCTTCTAGTGAAAGGCTAGGGATTAAAGTCCCTTTTAAATCTTCTGTCCTGTTATTATACCCTTTATAATTCTTCCTTTTATTATGGTGCTATATAACTCAGTACAGGAGTTAATTGGGAGTTTTTCGATCTTTTTTTTTGTCCTACATAAATTTTTTGTATTTCTTAAATTATGAAATGAATACCACTTATTTTGAAAAAAAAAATGAGAGGCGAGAGCTAAACTTAACGCTTAAAAATAAAACAAAACAAAAAAATACAGAAATATTGTGTGTGACCTTTTTTTATAAATTATAATAAACAGATCAGAAATACAGTCTCATCTTCCTTCACTTCTTCTTTGGTTTTCCCTTTTCTTGAACATCACTTTTAACTCCTCATCTCATCACAGCGACTTTGAACAAAATGGCAGGGAGATCTTGTGCACTCACTCATCAACCACTAAATACGCAAGTATTTTATTTATTGTTTATTATTATTGATAGTTAGTTATTGTTATTATTTAATTTTTTTAAGCTGAAAGGAGTAAAAAAACAGTTTATAATTTATTAATATTATTTTATTGTTGATTAGTACAAAATAAAATAGTTGTTATTAGTTGATTAGGACTAGTTAAAGAAAATGATTTATTGTTGTAGCTGTAGTGATAGTACCAGTCTTGGTGTTAGTTAAGTGTTGTTAGTATATATTATTAATTAATTATTAGTATATTTTTTTGGTAATTTTAGTTTTATTTTTTTTTTTTTTTCAAAATCAGAATTATTTCTTTAATAGTTGTTAGTATATATTTTTTAGTAATTTAGCTTTTATCTTAAAACTTTATTAAAATATATTAGTTTTGATTATTATTAATGTTAGAAATTTCAATTATTATTAATTTATATTTTTAGTTATTTTAGTTTTATTTGAAATGTTTAACAGTAAAAATGAACTATTATTAATGGTTAGTACATATTTTTGGGTTTTGTCTTGTATTTTAATTATTTAAAAAAAGAATTAATATTAATTAATTTTATCATATATTTTTACTGATTTTAGTTTCATTTGAAATATTCATTAAAAAAATAAAAACAGAATTATTATTATTAATGTTTAGGATATATTTTTAGTAAATTATCTTTTATTTTAAATATTTAATTAAAAAATAACAGTATTATTAATTATTAGTATATGTAAGTTTAATTTAGTTTTACTTTAAATATTTGTTAAAAAATAGTATTATTAATAATTATTATTATTAGCAATGATCATTGCATATTTTTAGTAATTTTAGTTGTTTTTGTATATTTATTATGAGAAACAAAATTATTATTAATTTTTAATATATGTTTTTAAATATTGATTATAAAAGATTAATCACTAGTAAATAGAATATAGTTATCTTTAATTGTTCGTATATTTTTTTTATTATAGAGTTTAGGAAAGGCAAAGATGGAAAAACGTGATATCACATGTGCGGAAAATCATATTATAGAATATCTATTGTCGTATCTGCTTATCATCCAATAATATTATTTTTTTATAGGGAAATCATGAGGAGTCAATAGAATATTTGTACAATGTGTACAATGAAGGTTTAGGGGAAATTAGAGATATAACCATTAATGTTACCTTTTTTCATCAGTTGAAACATTTGGGATGAGTGGTATCATGAACCTGAAAATCAGTTTAAATTCGGATGGTTAGTAAGTTAAGGGAATGTTCATTTTGTAACTCATATAACCCATTGTACACATTGTATAAATAAACACCAATAACAACACAAAATAAATCTAAATACTATTCTATTAATAATATTAATAATACTAATAATATTTACAATACTAAAATAATAATTACAATAATAATAACAAAAAAATTACGTACATCCATGATATCAAAATTCAAACTATGCATAAAAGATGACTTTGTTAGGGCGTTTGGAACTTCTGTCATATCACCTTCGTCCATTATACCATTTTTTCTACATTTTTAACTAGACCAATACTTTGATCATTGTTTTTAAACTCTTTATTGTTTTTAGTAGTATTATAACATGTCCAATCTATATTGAGCTCTACAAAATTAACATCAATGATTTTTTTAAACTCAATATATAACTCGATAAATGAGATTTTTGCTTTAATTTAATGGTAGGTCAAAAATATTTCTTGTAAATACTAATTTTATGTATTAGCCACATGCATTATTTGAAATTAAACAAAATCATCAAATACTAACACACTACCTATATAAAATATTTGTCATTTTTTTCAACATTTAATAATCTACACTTTAAAAAAATACACTTTTAAATCCTTTTATATATTATTGAAAGAAAAACAATAATACCACCATTCTCACATAAAATAAAATTTACACTCTCATATATATGTATGAAATAAAATCTAACTATTATTATAGTATATTTTTAACCTAACATCATCCTCGATTTTATACATTCATTGTACTCGCTCACAAATTTTTCGCTCTTATGACCTCCCTCAAAATGAAGAACAACTTCACTTCTACTCTTCTCAATGCGTTTCAGTACAATACTACTGTCACTCTTTTTATAGTTGGTGTTATGTATTTCTATTTATATATACCAGCACAAAATATCACTGACCGTTTTACAAAATGTCATTGACTTTTTGACTTTTTCTATAACACATTAGTGACATTTTGACTAACTTTTATTTTAAAATTCGTTTAATTAACAAAACGGTAATGCCGTTTTTAGATTTTAAAATTTTTGAAAAACTATTTTTTATTCAAAATGGTACTAACGTTTTGTATTTTAAAAAGTAAAATTTTTTTAATAACAGTATAAAATTCACATGCAGAAAAGATAATGAAGAATATCACACATTTTTTAACAATGTCAAAAAATTGAGCAAAAAATATTGGCCATTAAATTAGCTATATAAAATACTTGTTAAAATAATAAATTATATATTAAAAATGAGTTAAATAATACGTATATTTATATACTAATATATAATAATTTATTTAGTAGTAATTTTTTATGTATATATAATATTTTTTATTTCTTATTTTTATTTTTTATCATATTTAACTATTAAATTTCAAGTATTTATTGAAAAGAGATTTAGTAGAGATCATAATAATAGTTGAAAAAGTATGTTGTGATTAAAGAAAATTTTATATATATTTTCAAAAAAATTATAGATATAATTTGATCTCATATATATAATATACATTTAAATAATTTTTCTGTAAACATGATATATAATAAAATTTAATAATATTATTTGATCTATATAACTCACTCTACTTACTAAAATAAGGTTTTATTTTTGTTATTATTGTTATTGTTATTATATATAACATACATTCAAAAAACATGTACATAACAAAATGAAAAGTTACCCTGGCGGTAAGCTTGGCTTTGATAACAGTGTATTTTAATATTCAAATGGCCCTTTTTCATGTATTATTGTATAATAGATCTATTTTATATACTATTAAGACATAAAATAATTATATATTTAAAAAATTCAATGTGCAGTTAAAATTTGGATAAAATAAGCTTTTGAAAGATGCATTAAATATATTTTATGATTACACAATGTAGTTCATGAGAATGGAAATGAATCAATATATTAATTATCTAATGTTTAATTCAAACATGATACTATATATTCAAATAAAATTAAATATGTTGGGAGATTTATTTTATGTGTTGAATACATATACAATTAAGCTTATTATGCAGCAATATATATATAAGAAATGGTAATTTAATCCTCTAATTTTCGGAGGGTACAAGAGTAATTGCATTTTCGTCTCTCTTGTGTGTTGCCTCCTCCTCTTTTATGTCTTCTTTATCAACTTTTTTTTCTTTCTTTCTTTAACTTTAAAAGTTAGATTTAGCTCATTTGTATTTAAAGACATGTTTTAAAAATATAATAATAAAATTTTTTAATATTTTTAATGTAGAGCAATGCTAGGGGACCAGCAACTTTTGCGATTATTAGCCATCAATTAACCATCAATGATGATTTGATGGTGTGAGATTGGTGTGAGATTTCATCCAATGGCTCACCTTTGTCTGCTGGTTACATGCTGGCCAAAATTCAATAAAATTGCTGGCCCCCTAGACTTTCCCTTTAATGTATTCAATATATTAAAAATATAAAAATATTTATTTTTTAATAAAATTTATAAAATATTTTTTATAATATTTTTAACATATGTTTTTAGGATACAAGAAAATTAATAAAATTCTAAAATTTTATAAAAAGAATAAAAAAAGAAAAGTGTATAAGAGAGATAAGCTTTTGTATTTTTAAGATAAACTTAAAAAATAAAAAAAACACAAAAAAAATTAAAATGAAACGGAATTTTTTCCATGATAAACACAAAAAGTTTATTTTACAATAAACACAAAAAAATTTAATAATACTCAATGCTATAAAAAAAATTCGATATAACTACTTATTTCAGTGACCAACTAAAATTTTACATGACCAATTTGTCTCTAATTTGCTGCTAAATTTAGCATGACCAAAATTTTTTTAGTCGCTAAAATTTAGTAGTCCAACGCGCTTGTAGCTTGTTTTGTTGTCTCATAATCACATACATCAATTTGTTATTTGATTATGTTATGTGTATATTAAAATTAATTATTAAAATTAGTTATTAGTATAAAATATATATTAAAATATACATATACATTTAAAATTGCGTACACCCCTTTAGATTTTTTCATGCTCTGCTAGAGTTTCATTACGTAGTTTTTATGATTTTGTTTTTTTTGTCCTTTTTTCGTCAATTTTTTTCATTCCTTTTTACTTTCTTCTTCTAATCTTTTTCTGTATCTAATTCACTCCTACTTGGTTTTCTAATTTTCGTTTTCCCTTCTAATTCATTCTTACGCTGGTTTTCTCTTCTAATTCATTCTATTTTCTAATTCACTCATTTTATATATCTCTTTTTTTAATTCATCTCTTCTTTTCATGTATAGGCACAATTTTGGGGATTGTTCGAACAATACAAAATATTTGAGGTTGGGCGAAAATTGGGTGGGAGATTTGGACAAATTGAAGATGTTACTCTGTTTGAAGTGAGAGGCAAAGATACACGCATAGTGAAGGATAAAGTGGAACTGAACGGTGATAAAAGAGTGAGGGATACACTGAAGTTGCTTGATCCTAATAAGAAAATGCTAGAAATTGGAGTTTGCTATGAACGTATAGGAGTGTTCTGTACTTATTGTGTGAAATTGGAACATGAACCTAAGAACTGCCAATCTTTTATTGATGATTCTGCCCAAAATAATATCAAGGAAGATAGAGTTGGTGAATGGCTTAAGGTAGATCAAGTCAGAAGGTGTTTAACTGAAAAGAGAGCTTCCTTCAATCTTAATCAACCTCGGGATGGTTCTGTTCCAGCTCAACCGAAGAAAAAATCTCCACCTACTTGACTTTTAGATAGTTTCTCAAAATTGAATGTACAAGATGATCAGAAAAAATAGAATAAGTAAAAAATTGCTGCCAATTCGAGTTCTAGAGCTGAAAATGAGAGTGAATTAGATAACACTGGTACCGCTACTGGTACTAATGCTTCTTCTATTGTTTTATTGGAGATATCTTATCCCCTGAATAATGTCCAACACAATAACAGTGTCATGTCCAAGTTTAGAAGGAGAATAAAAAACTAAACCTGAAACAACTTGCCAAAAAGTTCATGATAAGTTTCAAATGGAGGAGTGGAGGTAACGTTACTGAAGATATTTCAAAAAAGATTTGTTTCAATGATATTGTCTCTGATGCTATGACAGTGGAGGGTGCCCACCTTGAAGTCGCACCCAACGAAATATGAAATTGCTCTCGTGAAATTGTCAGGGTTTAGGGAGACCCCTGACAATCCACAATCTTAAAGGAATTTGTAAATCATACTCCCCCGAAGTTTGTTTTATTTGCGAAACAAAAAATCAATCTCGACAGTTGAAGAAAAATTAACGATTTATTGTAGATACGGATGGATTATCTGGGGGTTTGGCAACGGCATGGAAGAATGGTTGTACTATGCAGATTTTACAGTATAGTAGATTCTTCATTGTGGCATCAGTTTTGATTGCTGATTCTAATAATCCCTATGGTGTTCTAGGTGTTTATCTCAGTTCAAATGATCAACATAGAATGGGTGATTTTAATGCCATTTCTTATCAATTGGAGAAAGTAGGTGGGGGTGTTAAATCTCCTTCTTCTATTAAAACTTTTAATAGTTTTATTGATGATAATTCCCTGATTGATATTGATATGGTCAGAAGACCATTCACTTGGTCGAATAGGCGGTATGGTGATGAGTTGATGCAGGAGAGACTGGACCGATTTCTGGTAGGAGTTGATTGGCAGTAACTCTATCATAATGCATCGGTTCTTAGACTGTCATAATCAGGGTCGGATCATTCTCGTATTCTCTTAGACTCTAATCCAAGAAATGAGAGATCTAAACGGCGATTCAAATTCCAAGAAAGATGGTGTTCCAATGATGAAATAAGGCAGATTGTTAGAGAGGTTTAGTATGAACAGATTGATGGTTCAGCCATGTATATCCTAGCTAAAAAAAATAAAGCATTATCAGCATAAGATTGCCAGATGGCAGCAAGAAAATAGATCTAATTCGAAGGTGGAGATTGATTCACTACAGTCTGAATTAGAGGAACTTTGTTTAGTAGGAATTTATGGAGGCGACATCATTTCAGAAACTAGTGGACAAACTTGAGAAATTATTGCAAAATGAGGAATATTATTGGAAAGACAAGTCTAGAATCAAATGGCTCAAATCTGGTGATCAGAATACAGTTTTCTTCTATCAGAAATTTAGAAATCAAACCCGAAGAAATAAAATTTAGCAACTAACTGGCAGTGATGGTGAAATGGCTACTTCAAATGCTGGTATTGCTTCTATAACGGAATCTTATTTCAAAGACATCTTCTCCTCCATTTGTCATGAGAACTTTGAACTTTTGGTTACTGATTTTGAACCTAAGGTTATAGCTCACATGAACCGTAGACTTTAAAGACCAGTGACTATGGAAGAAATGAAATGTGCAACATTTAGCATTCATCTATAAAGTGCTCCAAGAGATGATGACATGACTGAAAAAATTGGAGTCTTACCTTCTTGGGGATGGAGGAGCATACTAGAAGGTCAAAATTTTGTTGAAAAAGGTCTTAACTGGCTTGTGTACTGAAGAAAATATTCGAACCTTTGAGGACCCTTGACTGTCTCCTCTATATCCTTTAATAATTTCTGATATGCCAAACAGACATGTTATTTCTGAGTTGGTTCTAAGAGTTAAAGACTTAATTACTAAAAATAGAAATTGGAATCTGAATGTCATTCAAAAATTATTTTTCCAAGACGTTGCAGACAGGATTTTGTCAGTCAAAATTCAGTAGAGTCGGAACAAATTGCAATGGAATTCGAACAAATCCAAGTAATATGATACAGCTTCAGGTTACAGAATTGGCTATTTATTTCACCATCCGCCTCTGCAACTTTGCCCTAATTATATGCAGCGAAAAAGGTCGTGGATTGATCTATGAAAGTTGAACTTGCCTCACAAAATTAAGCTATTTATCTGGAAAGCTCTCTATGGTCGGCTTCTAGTGCTTGCTCAAATTCATCGCCGCATCCCATCTATATCGCCAATATGCCCCTGCTGTCATGAAGCAATAGAAATAATCACTCATTGTTTGATCGATTACTCTAGAATTAAAGAAATATGGTCTCAGAGTTATCTTCGTGACTGTGTTTTCCCTCAGAGCTCTAACGATTTTTGGACATGGTGGGCTGCATCAATAGAGATGCTTAACCCGTTGAAGAATGCTGACCGTAATCCTTAATTTCTAGCCATCATTTGCTGGAACTGCTAGAAAGCTCGCAACCAGTTAGTTTTTGAAGGTTCTACTTCAATGTCGTCTGCCATTCTAGCAAGCTCTGTCAAGTTGCTCTGTAAAATCCAAAGAACTCCTAGTTTTGATCGTCATCTCAATGAGGCAAACTCTTAGTTTTATTCCATTTGACTTATTATTCTTTCTTTTCTAAGATTTTTTTTATTTTTCGACTTTGCACCGTTGGATGAATACCTTCACTGTATTGTTTTGGAGAATCTCCACCTTTTATTATGATGTTCTACTACATCTTTGTATTTCATTTTTCAATAATTAATGAAATGTAACTTACTACCTTTGGAAAGAAAAAGAAATATACATATACATCTATTATATATTATTAATTTTATAACTGAAAAATATGCTACATGTCACTCCCTTATTATAATTAAAATTAAATTTTTTTTCCAAAATTAAAGAGTTTTTCCTCCTCTCTCTCCCTTTCTCTATCTCTCTCATTCATTCACCCACTCTATTTTTCTTATATATCATTATCAATGACTAATTACAAATTTGACCATCAAAATATGTAACATGATATTTTCTAATTATATTTAAATTAAATTAAAATTAAAATATTAAAATTGAAATTAAAATATAACCATATTATATGTTATATATTACGAACTAATTTAATAACCAAAATATGTCACATGACGCTCTCTTATTAAAACTGAGAGGAAATATTTTCCTCCAAAATTAATAAACTCCCTTCCTATATTCTCTTATCTACCTCTCTCATTTTTTTTTCTATTTCTCCCTAACTTTTTTACTTTATATATAATTTATAATTTATATTTTATATTAATATTTTGACAAACTAAAATGTGTCACTAGATGTTTCTTTATTACAATTAAAATAAGATTTTTCATTTAAAATTAACAAACTCCCTCTCTCATTCTTCTTAATTATCTTTCTCTCTTTTTTCTTTATTATCTATTTTTCTCTACCTTTCTGTTCTACAAAAAATAAAATTAACAAGATAATATAATTCAAATTAAAAATATTATTATTATATGTATATTTTTTGTTTAGTTTTTAAATTTTTACTATTTATCTTTCTAATATATATTTTTACTTTTCTTCTTTCAAATATTTATTACATATAATTTGGAGAGAATACTAATGTTGTGATTAAAATTTAGAATCAAGATTCAATTGTTTAAAAAAAATAATTTTCAGTTAATTTTATAACTATCAAGATAAATTTTTTTATGCTAATATCTAATTATATTTTTATATACATACAGAAAAATATATTATTTTTAAATAGCAAGCATAAAAATTAATTATTTCTATTTGTACAATAGACTTAATACCTAATTAAATGTAAAAGTATACACATTAACTTCTTTTAAACTTTAGATAATGAATCTTAAAATTAATTATTAGTAAAAAATTAAACTCTTTCACATGAAAATAATAACTAAAAATCTTATTATTTGATTT
The DNA here is from genome assembly GCF_014773155.1 of Arachis stenosperma. Taxonomy (NCBI): domain Eukaryota; kingdom Viridiplantae; phylum Streptophyta; class Magnoliopsida; order Fabales; family Fabaceae; genus Arachis; species Arachis stenosperma. The sequence goes on from NC_080385.1 coordinate 21,322,391, forward strand.
TTTTTATCTATATGGAGATTCATGTCTTCTTAACCGATGAAAATTTTTGTCCCTTACGACCCTTTTGTAAAAGTAATTTAATTCTATAAATTTTTTGTGCCATAATCTATAATGTAATGACAAAACCGATATAATTTTAAAAGATTTCTATTTCTGTAATATTATTACGGATAAAAATATTAGTTGAAAATAAATTAAACCATACATATATTTATATACAAATACATTAATAACTAATTTTAGTTGCTAATTTTGATGTACAAATAACATTTTTTTATTGTTATTTCATGGTCCAACTTTTATTTATTTATTTCATGTTTTGACTCGATTGTTGCTGCTATGGTCTAACACTTCATGTTTTGCACATTAATAGTAGATAATTAAAAAATGACGTGTATATCAAAAATCAATAATCAAATAATAAATTATTATGTATTTTTTTAGTCTAATTATTATGTATTTATATATAAATATATGTGTTATTTAATTTATTTTTAATATATGTTCATATCCTAATCCAAAATATAAGCCAAATCCAATACAGTTAAAAGGCCCAATCCAATAAGACGGCGTCGTCCACGTATCCGACCTCTTCTAAGAGGTCGGAACATATTAAAACAGGCAGTTCAAACTTAACTAAGTGAGTTACCGCCTCCCGAAATCTCTCACCCATTTCTAGAAGAGAGATCTCAACAACCTTAAGATAAAGAGACAGTTATCTACCATCAGAAGCGGAATTACTTCAGTGGGTTATTGGTTCGTCCCCTATAAATACGCTGATACACTTAGGTAAATTGAAATTCCAATACATTTAAGCCTGCTAAGACCCTTGCTGACTTAAGCATCGGAATATTTTGCAGGTACCACCCCCCACCTTCCCACACACAAGTTAGACAACGGTCACAGAACGTGAGCAAAGTCAGAATTTGCTCCATTGAGGATTCGGGCCTCACATACAAGCCTAAAAGCAATCCAGTTTCAGGTAATCCTCAAGATATTGGCACCATTGCCGGGGACCTGGAGATCGATGCTGAATGGTGGATGACCAGTACAAAGATGGACGCACAGCATCTGAGTCAGAGCAAGAATATTAAGACATGGTCAACAACAACCAAGCCTTAGTAATACCCCAGCCAAGAAGGGAGGAGCTGCATTAGGAGGGCCCCTCCGACAACCAAAGAATAATCACATCCGAAGTTCGCCTCCCCGAAAGGGAAAGACAGCCTCATGACGCTGACCTCATGGGATGGCTACAAGGACATAAGCGCTGACTTGAGCAGCTGGAACAGGAGTTAGAGCGACAATGCGAAGCGGATGGAAGCTTGAAGAGAGAGATCAAAAGGCAAAAAGAGCTGGAGGACAAGCTCTCAAAGCTAGAATCCAACCTTCGCAATAAGGATTCTCGTACTACAAGGGAAGATTATCCACTGAGAGGAGAAGATCCATTTACTGAGGATATCATGAGGGCTAGAGTTTCCAAAAACTTCAAAAGCCCTGACATGAACCTGTACAACGGGACAACCGTCCCAAAACACCACCTCAACAATTTCAAAAATCGAATATACTTAGCAGACGTCTCGGATGTTACTTGCTGCAAGGCCTTTCCAAAAACATTGACTAAAGCAGCTATGAAGTAGTTTGATAGCCTGTCCCCAAGGTCGGTATCTAGTTTCGACGACCTCTCGCATAAATTCCTTACCCAATTTTTTATATAGAAAGACAAGGTCAAGCATGCTCCCAGCCTACTCGGAGTAAAATAGGAGGTCAAAAAACCCGTAAGAGACTATATGGAGAGATTCAACAAAGCATGCTTGAAAATTCAAGACCTGCATATTGAGGCGGTAATAATGGGACTTGTCAATGGCCTCTAAGAAGGACCCTTCTCCTAGTCCATATCAAAGAGGCGTCTGACTTCTTTGAACGATGTATATGAGCAAGTTGAAAAGTACATCAATATTGAAGAAAACGCAGGTTACGAGAGCTAATTTGGCAATCACGGCACCCTCAACAGCTGAAGGAGAAAGGGGGGAGCCCAAGAGAAAAGAAAAAGTTGGACCCGAGATGCCCAGAAGATAGCACACTTATACTCCTCTACAAGTTTCTTTAGTGGATGTCTACAGGGAAATCTATCATACCGAAAAGCTTCCTTCCCTGCGTCCCATTAAGAACAAGAAAGGGGAAAGTCGTAACAAATATTGTGAGTACCACAAGTTGTACGGACATTCCCAAATGATTGCTACGACCTAAAAAATGTGATAGAAAAGCTAGCCAGGAAAAGTCGATTGGATAGATATCTCATGGAAAGGTCAGACAATCAGGGAAAAAGAAAAAGAGAAGATGAAGACCACAAGCAAATAGGTCAGCCCCCCGCAAACTCCAGAACGACACATTCATATGATATCAGGAGGATTTGCTGGACGGGGGCTGACCAAGTCGTCTCGGAGGAGGCAATTAAAAGCAGTTTACCAGGTCGGGGATAATGGACCCGACCTCCTTACAATCTCCTTCACCAGAGAAGGTGGGCAGGAAATCATACCCGGACATGATGACCCAGTGGTAATTACAATGATCCTCGCTAATGTTCATCTGCACAGAACTCTGGTGGATCAAGGGAGCTCACCCGACATATTGTTCAAACCGGCATTTGATAAGCTGGGACTAGACGAGAAGGAGCTAAAAGCCTACCCAGAAACACTCTTTGGGTTGGGAGATGCTCCTGTCACGCCACTAGGCTTCATCTCCCTACACACAAATTTTGGAAGGGGGCTGAAGTCTAAGACCCTAAGCATCGACTTCATTCTCGTCGATGTGGTCTCCGCTTATAATGCTCTGATAGGTCGAATGACGTAAAATTGGTTGGGAGCAGTTGTTTCTATTCCTCACCCCTACATGAAGTTCCCAACACAAGAAGGGATTGCTACCATAAGGGGAGACCAGAAGATGGCGAGGAAGTATTATAATGAAAGCCTAAACCTAAGGGGTAAAGGCAAGGAAGTCAATACAATTGAACTCAGAGGAGTTCAAGTAAGGGAAGAATTATGACCACAACCGGGAGGAAAAACATAAGAAGTCCAGATTGGGAAAGAAGCCAGGAAAAATACCAACATAAGAGCTAGTTTAGTAGAAGATTTGAAACAAAAACTTGTAAAGCTCCTACAAGGAAACTCCGACCTCTTCGCCTGAAAAGCCTCCGACATGCCCGGAATAGATCTTGAGCTTATGTCGCACAGGTTATCCGTCTACCCGGGATCCAGACCTGTCCAACAAAGAAGACGAAATCTCGGACCAAAATGAGCACAAGTGGTCTAAGAACAAATACAATCCTTGCTAGAGGTCAGGTTTATCAGAGAAGTCAAGTACCCAGTCTGGCAGACAAATGTGGTATTGGTAAAAAAACAGAATAAAAAGTGGAGGATGTGCGTCGATTACACCGTTCTTAATAAAGCATGTTCAAAAGACCCATATTCTCTATCCAACATTGACTCCCTAGTAGATTCCAGCTCAGGGTACCAGTATCTATCATTCATGGATGCTTACTCGGTGTACAACCAGATACCGATGTATAAGTCGGATCAGGAGAAGACATCTTTCATTACACGTAGAGCAAATTATTGCTACCCGATCATGCCATTTGGATTAAAATATACAAGACCACCTATCAAAGGTTGATGAATAAAGTGTTCGCACCTCACCTCGGAAGCCTAATGGAAGTGTATGTGGATGACATGCGGGTAAAGATCAAGGATGAGGCTAGCCTCTTAGCCGACCTTTCACAAGTCTTTGATACTGTAAGGAAGCATGGGATGAGACTAAATCCTACCAAATGCACTTTCGCAGTGAAAGCTGAAAAATTTCTAGGATTCATGCTGACACAAAGGGGAATTGAGGCTAACCCCAATAAGTGCAGAGCAATCCTAGAAATGAAGAGTCCGACTTGTTTAAAGAAAGTCCAGCAGCTGAATGGTCGCCTTGCAGCTCTATCTAGATTTTTGGCAAGATCAGCATTAAGATCCTTACCACTTTTTTCACTACTTAGAAAAGGATGCCAGTTCAAGTGGACCCTTGAATGTAAAGAGGCCTTTCAAGAGTTCAAAAAGTTTCTGAGCCGGCCTCCTATACTTACTCGGCCAAAAACAGAGGAAGAACTCGTATTATACTTAGCTGTCGCTGAGAAGGCTGTGGCATCAGCATTAATATGAAAAGATGAGGTCGGACAGCATCCCATCTATTTTCCATAAAAAACTTGAAAAGTTTGCGTACACCTTAATTATAGCATCTAGAAGGCTCCGACCTTAATTCCAGGCTCATACCATAAGAGTCCGAACAAACCAGCCTATGAAGCAGATCCTTCAGAAAATGGATATTGTAGGCAGAATGGCTCAATGGGCTATAGAGCTATCTGAGTTTGATCTGAAATACAAAACTCAAACAACTATCAAAGCCCAACATCTCACCGACTTTGTCACAAAATACACAGGCGATCAAAGTGAGGACTCCACGACCTGGGAGCTCTATGTAGACGGATCCTCTAACAAGGTCAGAAGTGGAGCTGGCATAATATTGGTTAATGAAGAAGGTACTCAAATAGAGGTATCCTTGAAATTTGAGTTCCACGCTTCCAACAACCAGGCCGAATATGAAGCTTTGATCGCAGGGCTAAAACTTGCTAAAGAAGTCGGTGCTAACAAGGTACTAATCTTCAGTGACTCTCAAGTAGTAACTTCTCAAATTAATGGAGAGTACCAGGCAAAAGATCCCAACATTGAAAAGGTACTTGGAAAAAATGCTAGAGCATCTCAAGCAATTCCTGGAAACCGAGGTTATGCACATAACTCGGGAGCTCAACAACTGAGCTGATGCTCTCTCCAAGCTAGCAAGTACCAAGTTGGGAGGAAATAATAGGAGCTTGATATAGAAAACTCTCCAGAAGCCCACAGTTATGAAGATAGACAGTAAATTAGACGTCCTACATGTCTCAGGTTTAAACCTGGGATGGATGACTCCTCTAGTCGAATATGTGAAATTTGAAATCCTTCCTGAGGAACAAAAGGAAGGCCAAAAACTCAGAAGGGAAGCCCATAACCATACTTGGGTGCGGAGTATCCTTTATAGAAGGGGGATATCCACACCATTGCTAAAGTGTGTCTCGACCTCTAAGACGGAAGAAGTCTTGGAAGAAGTACACAATGGAATTTATGGAAATCACCTCGGAGCGAGATCCTTAGCCAGGAAGGTAATACGACCTGGGCTTTTCTGGCCGACTTTGCAAAAGGATGCTACCGACTTTGTTAAAAAGTGCCAACCTTGTCAGATGCATGCCAATTTCCACGTCGCTCCTCCCGAAGAGCTTATCAGCGTGACCTCTCTCTGTCCCTTTGTGAAATGGGGATTAGACCTACTCGAACATTTTCTCCAAGCTTTAGGACAGATCAAATATCTGATTGTAAGAGTGCATTACTTCATTAAATGGATAGAGGCAAAACCACTGGCCATTATCACAGCACAAAGAAGTTGGAAATTCCTTTACAGAAATATAATTACTAGGTTCGGAGTCCTCCACTCTATCACCACAGATAATGGCACTCAATTCATAGATTCCACATTTAGAAATCTGGTGTCCAGCATGAAGATCAACCAATGGCACTCAGTAGAGCATCCTCAAGCCAATGGATAAGCTGAAGCCGCCAATAAAGTTACATTGGTAGGACTAAAAATGAGGTTACAAGATACAAAAGGAGCTTGGGCCGAAGAGCTCCCTCAAGTACTATGGGCTTATAGAATAATACCTCACTCCACGACTGGAGAAACACCCTTCCGACTTGCATATGGAATAGAAGCCATGATCCCAATAGAGATCAATGAGCAGAGTCCAAAGGTGAGATTCTATTACGACGTTGACAACATCCAAGCCCAAAAAGAAGAGCTCGAGCTACTCCCAGAGGTCCAAGAACAAGCGCAAATAAGACAAGCAGCGCTAAAGCAAAGAATGGAAATAAGGTATAACCAAAAAGTCATTCGAAGAAGTTTCGCTACAAACCAATATTTTGAAAATCGGACCGGACTGACTGGTTCAACTGGGTTAACCGGAAACCGGTCACCTAGCCAATCCGGTCTACCACCAAAATTGCTTTGTAAAAAGCCAGCCGAACCGGTGGTTAACAGGCGAACCAGGCAAACTGGCCCAGTTTTTGCAAGTACCGGTTCTTTCCCCAGGTAATGAAACGGTGTCGTTTGGCTTTTAAAAAAAAGAAAGAAAACGAACGGTGAAGAACGCGTGTTGCAGTCTTGCAGCCACTTTAGACTTTACCCTAAATCCCTAATCAGCTAATCTCTTCGAAGAACACCCCCACTCCAAACCCTAAGCTCTTTGTGGCTCGAGCTTCTGCCTACAAAGGACAACCACTACCGTGATTCGAAGCAGACGTCAGAGCAAGCGCCACTGTCGCGGGTCATCGTCTCACCGTCGCGGGTCGTCGTCTCACTGTCGCGGGTCGTTCTGTTCTCTACTTCGAGGCTCGAGCTTCTGGCCTTCTATTCTCTACTTCTCTTGTGGTTAGTCATGGGCTTCTGGCTCTTCTTCTATTCTTTCTATTTTCATTTTTTGTTATGGGCTTCTGTTCTTCTATTTTTTAATTTTTTAATTTTGTTTATTATATGATTAATCAAATATTGAATAAATTTGATGTATGTTGAATTTGAGAATAAATTTGATGTATGTTGAATTTGAGAATTCTGCTATGCTCTGTTCTTCAATTTTTTTATCTTTTCAATTTTGCTCTGTCCTTCATTTTTTTATCTTTTCAATTCTGCTCTGTTGAATGCCATGTGAATTGTATGAAGTATGAACTATGAATTGATATATTGGTTTGGATTCTGGATTGTTAGCATTCTGAATTTAGATGCAACAGTCACAAAATGATCAGCAACAACAACATAATGCTGTACAAGAATCTCAGACAGGTTCCTCTCGAGGAAAATCTGACGCGACTGGGGAATATTTCACTGTGAAATATGATAAAAATCATAAGACACAATATACATGTATCTTTTGTTTGAATACTTATAATGGAGGAAAAATATATAGGATGAAATATCATCTTGCAAAAATTTCTGGACAAATTAAAGTATGTAACAAAATCACTGAAGAAGTTGAACTTCAATTCAAAAGGATTCTGATGGAAAACAAAAAAATAAGATGAAGAAAAGAAAATTTGAGGAGGAGTCTTATGGTGGTGAAGCACCTGCACAAGAGACTGAATCGCCTAACCCTGTACAAGCTGTTATTCCTACGACAACGGGAGACAAAGGAAAGAGAAGAGCTGTAGTAGCTACACAAAACATTATGTTTGTCATTATGTATATTTTGATTTCTTTAGTTATAAACTTTGATATTTGAAGTTGTTTATGATGTTTTAATGATAAATTATGTATTGTTCATTTTGTGAAATTGTTAAATTTTAAATCTTATTAGTTTAAAAATTATTGAATTTAACCTTTTAAAATTATGTATTGAATTTTTTATAATTTTACTCTATATTTAATTAAACCGGTTGAACTATGGTTTAATCCCAGTTGAACCATTGAACCATTGAACCAGTCACTTAACCGGTTCGATAACCGGTCCGATTCTCACAACCTTGCTACAAACGACTTGGTTCTCATTCGAAATGACATCGGAGTAAACATGTTGGGAGAAGGGAAGCTCGCTGCAAACTGGAAAGGACCTTTCAAGATAACTAAAGTCTTGGGAAAGGGTTACTATAAAGTGTCTGACTTAAACGTTGCTGAGTTCCTAAGGTCGTGACATGCTTGCAATTTGAAAATATATTATAGCTAGAAGCATAATTCGTTCCCTGATGTACTCTCTTTTTCGACTTCATGGTTTTTTCACAAGGAGGGTTTTCTTGAAGGGGGTTTTAACGAGGCATCAAAGCGGGGGATAGGGGCACGAAAATTATTTCCTTAGTAGCCAGTGTCTTTGTAAAGTTACATTTCATTAATGATAATACCTCCCTTTCTTAAAATTTCCATTATTATTACTACGATACGCACTGACTTAAGCTCGAAAAAGTGAAAAAATTTGACCTAGGTGGCTAACAAGATAAAGCGACGAGGTACAAGTCGGTGTAAAGAGGTTATAAAAAACCGATCATAACAACCCGATCATTGAAAGGCAAATGGCTTAGGAGTTGGAAAGCCCTCGAGCAGAGTAAAATGCATTGCAAAAATAACCTAAGTTATGAAAACGATTCAAAAGGAAAACAAATTGAACGTTTATGCCCGATTAATAGGAAACGAAAAGTCCTTGGAAGGTAGCTACATAAAAGTTTTCATAAAAACTTTGTGAAACAAAAGCCCTTAGAAGCTATTTGGCTAAAAGTTTTGCAAAAGGCATTCATAAAAGTCTTACAAAACTAAGTGATATCAAGAAGAAGCATTGCTCCCACCAAAAGGCTTTGCGAAATAGCAAAATATCTATCATACCAGCATTCACGAATATAAGAAACAACTACTTTGTTAAGAGTCCCATGAAAAGGACTAAACATCCAGAAAAAGCAGTTGTTAAAGATCCCTTTAAAAGCATCAAGAGTCAGAAAAACATAAGCAAAAAATATTCAGAACATACATAAAAACTGTTCATAAAAAGGTCCCACAGATCTGGCCTTAACAGGAAATATTACTTAGGGCCTAAGAGAGATTTAGGGTCATCAACAGGAGAAGGGGTCAGGTCAACCACGGGAGTCGAAGGAGTCAGAGGAACCTCTTCGGTACCAGAAGTTGGAGCAACCTCGGGAGGAGCAGAAGAGCTCGGTAATAATCCCTCGGCTGATCTGACCTCATTAAAAGGAGATTCCACCAAGCGTTGTCTGGCCGTCTTCAGCTCGGAATCGGTAGGGGGCGAGGAGGAAATACAATTTCACCATTAACAACAACTTTGTCAGGGTGAAGAGGTGACAGGTCCAAGTCAGGAGCCAAAACTCGGACTTGTTCCTTCAACATCTCGAACACCGCCTCGGTGCCTTCAACAACAGATTCCTCCAAATCCTGGTACCCCTCCTTGAGCCGCTCTAGTTCATCCCTCAGTTCCATTTTATCTGAAAATAAATGAACGTAGTTCTGTTCGGCCTTCTTCTTTAAGCCTTCAACCATAGCACAAGAGGCCATCAGCTGCCTCTCCCTCTCACGAGATTTGGAGAGCTCATCTTTTAGCCGGTCCCTCTCCTCTTTCAACCTCTTCTCATCCTCTCGGAACATAGCCAATTGGCCTTGAAGAGACTCCAAAGAATGCTGAGTAGCACCCAAAGGAGTTTTCTCCAATTCTTTGAGGAGAGAGGTACAAACTCCAACAGTACGAATCCCCCCCCGAATCAAGACTTGAAGGTGAGTTCAGAAGGAAGCATCATCCATAGCAATAGAGCTACGGGGAAGAATTTGCCTCTCACTGAACTTCACCCCGTCAAAGCTAGTGTTGCTAACAATAGAAACACTAGCCTCCGAGGTCTTGTGCTTTTTTGAAATAGGTTTCGAGGAGGGAAGAACTGGAGGGGTAGGGACAAAAAGAGGAGGAGGGGTATGAAGATTTACCGACTTGGCCAAACCAGAAGAGGTCGTCCCTGCATCCGACTTCTGTGGAGAAGGAGTAGCCGATATCCCGCCTTCCTGCAGCCGAGCAGCTCAGGCTCGGGCGTTCCTCTTAGCCTCCTGCACTTTCTGGTACGCCTTAGAACTACCTTTCATCTTATCTTAAAAGGAAAATTGGAAAGGAATAGCATACAAGTCAGAAGAACAAATCGGAAGAAAAACAAAAGTACCTATAAAATCAAAAACAAAAGCTACTTAGCTCGATCCGGACATAGCTCGAAGTTCTGAGAAGAAATTTTTTGGTTTCGAGGTTTGGAGCCCGTCCCCAAGCCTCTCAAAAAAAGTCAACTACAACCTTTTCTACTACATTCAAATCTATTAAATTGTACTTCTCTACAGGGGCTGCCTCTGCCCAATATAGTTGGAAGCCGGGCTTATTATTTTCATTTAGAAAAAATGGGTGATGGCTTTCAACAGCTCGGACTTTGAAAAAAAAAATTTTTAAATCATGGAACGACTCATCAAAAATGGTAAATACCTTCCAACCTTGAATAGCTCAAAAGAGATCCACTGCTGTTTGTTTTGAGCACTAAAAGGTCTGGTCAAATGAAAAAGATAGAAAAAGTCTCTCAAAGAGATTGGAAAATCGAGTTCACGGCTAACAAGCTGGTAAATTTTGAGAAACCCCCCAAGAATTGGGATGGAGCTAGAAAGGAGCCACCCTACAGTGAGAACACACCTCCATTTCAAAGGCGGAAAAAGGGAAAGTAACTCCTAGACGAGTAAACAAGCAGTCATACATGAAAATAAAGTGGGATTCCGACTCGGTCACTCTCCCACAGCAAACCCGATCCTCAGGGTCAGGGGCAATTATTTCGTATTTAGCTTCGTCCTCAATAGAATTACAGATTCTATGATGCTTACGAAGTTCTTCTACGAAAGCACTATCAACAAAAAGGTTGGATACGAGAACAGAGGAATCTACCCATCGCAACAACTTTTCAGAAATCTGGGAAGACATTTTGGAAAATAAAAGTTGAAAATATAAGAAGGAATACCTACATTACACAAAGAAAAGAAACGATAAAAAATAAGTTTGAAACAAAGCAGTTCTCTTCAAATAAAGCAAAAGAACCATCAACAACCACAAAAGAAACGATTTTTGTAAAGAAAAATCTCAAAGTTCTCTACTGTGAGCAATGAAGGTGCAACTAAACCTACTCAGAATCTCCCTCTCAATCATTCAGTTCACTTAACAGAAACAAAAAAATGCTGTAAAAGCCAAGAAAGGAAGAATGCAGCGAGAAACTATCATTTCTGGAGAAAAGGAAACTGTTAGCAGAAATGGGGTGAGCAAAACACCAAAGCACTAAGATGTGTGGATAAAAAAGAAAGCGTGAAAGAAAGTTCGAAGAGAAGACGAAAAAGAAGAAAGAGAAAGAGGGGAAAAGTATTTATAAGATACCAGGGGCACAATTGTAAAATAGTCCACTCATTGAAGAGGTGCGCCGTTACCAATGTAACTGCCTTCCACGTGTCGAAATTGAAAAGCCAACGCACACGATGGTTGGCAACCTGAGATCACATTGGTTTTCAATAGACTTGAAAAAGGAGCTGCTGATTTACGCATCTCCGACCTTATCTAATACTCGAATCCGACTCAGATAAAGAGATCGAACTCGAGTAGGGGCATTGTTCATACCCTGACCCAAACTATAAGCCAGGACCAATACAGTTAAAAGGCCCGATCTAGTAGGACGGCCTCGTCCATGTATCTGACCTCTTCTAAGAGGTCGGAACAGATTAAAACAGGCAGCTCACACTTAACTAAGTGAGTAACTGCCTCCCGGAATCTCTCACCCACTTCTAGAAGAGAGATCTCAACAACCCTAAGATAAAGGGATGGTTATCCACCATCAGAAGAGGAACTACTTCAGGGGTGGTTATTGGTTCATCCCCTATAAATACACTGATACACTCAGGAAAATTGAAGTTCCATACATTTAAGCCTGGTAAGACCCTTGTTGACTTAAGCATCGGAGTATTTTGCAGGTACCACCCCCACCTTCCCACACATAAGTCGGACGACGGTCACAAAACGTGAGCAAAGTCGGAATCTGCTCCATTGAGGATTCGGGCCTCACATATAAGCCCAAAAGCAATCCAGTTTCAGGTAACTTTCGGGACAATATATATTTTATAGGTTTGATTATTGTGTTGGTTCCTATATGTTTATCAAATTTGTAATTAAGTCTCTATACTTTTTTCTTTTCAATTGGGTCCTTACACTACTTTTAAGTTTGTAATTAGGTATTTTTTACATCAAAAATATTAAAATTAAATGAATATTTTTCTCAGAAAACATACAATCAAAGTTTTAATTAGGTTTTTAATTGTAGATATTTCAATTTGCAAAGAAATATTTAGTTAACTCTAATATTTTTTACACTAGAAAAGACCTAATTATAAAATTAAAAGTAATCTAGGAACTTAATTTAAAAAATATATAAAAATCTATGTAAAACTATAGAGACCAATAAAATAATTTTGTATTTTAATATATATTATATTCTATATAAATAACTAATTTGTTAGTTAATTTTTGTTCTATATATAACATGGTTAATAATTAATACATACACTAATTTTATTTTATATATTGCAAACTAATTTTACCAATTACTGACTATTTTTTTAATTTTGATGATCAGCTAGCATTAATAGAATTATTGAGGGGTATCGTCAAATTATTTGATCAGCAATCATGGATACTCTTATTCAGTTCTTTAATTTCCCCCTTAATTTGCAATCATTGGAAGTTGCATGAATTTGCTGATGAATGATATACCATTGTTTTTTTTTTTTCCTCAACTGAGACGATATAGTTGTGTATATGGAATTGAATTTGGTGATAAAACAATACCAGTGTTGAATTTGGTTTTAAACAATACCATTGTTAAATTTGAAAATTGTGAAGTTGAAAATGTTTTTTCATCTTAAGTGTAAGAACTAGAGATATATAGCACCCCAATAATTATTGGTCACTAAGATAAATATTGAATAAGGATTTGGTTTAAGGTTCTATGTTGGGATGCTTTACTACTGTATGTGCTCTCATTTATTTTTAAGATGATGATGGAATAGAGATGAAAGGACCAGAAAGAATTTAGTTTGAATCTATAAAAATTATAATTTAGACAAAATTGGAAAATTAAGGATATGTTGAGAAGGATGCCATCAGAACTAGATACCATGATCTATGAGTGCGACTATATTATATTATCATATTGATTTAGATCCAAATTATATGATCGTCAAATTTTTTATGAATGCATAATTTTAATTCATGGATGCACTTTGGTGATCTGATCTCTATGTTGTTGGGTTACGTTGTTGTGTTACTACGAATTGGTTCATATATATAGTCTTAAAATTGCAAAGTTAAATTAAACAAAGAAACTTTATATTGATCAACTTACATATAAACTTTACCTTATTCATATTAAGTTTGGGGATAATCCTAAGTTTGGTTATTCAAAAACTGAATGATTATTGCTGTTCCTTCTTAAAAATCCAAAGTACAAAACAAACATAAGCAAGATGCAGAGATGATATAAATAAGGAAGAGGCAAAGAGTTTTAGTTATCAAATAAAATTGGAACCAATCCGATACACACTTGTTTACCAAACAGCAGCCTAGATCTTATTGGGGCCTTCAATAAGAATGAAAAAGTTCTTTTGCTGTATTTTTTCTATTTTTCCTTATCAGGAAGAAGAAGTTGACTAAGGAGGGAAAAAAAAAATAAAAGCAATAAAAAAAGAAAAAAAAGATGAGTCTGATATTAGAAATATAATTATTTACATAATTTTTTTATTAACTAAAATTTTTAAAAAAAATAATTTTATAATATAATTTTAAAATTAATTTCTGTGATCGAAAGGTATATTCAGGTAAACTTAATAAAAATTCTTACTCAAAAAAATATATTAAAAATATAATTATTTATGTGTTTTATTTTATCAACTTTAATTTTTAATAGGAGTGGTTTCAATGACAAGGGGAGTGCGGGAGTATGGGAATTAGAGTACCCATTTGGTGGAGAAAATGAAGAATGTAAGAGAGAGGTGTCAGTGTATTTTTTTTTTTTTTGGGATCTTTTTGGATTTTTTAGTTATTGAACATATTTGGTGGGATTTAAATAGTAAAAAGAAAAAAATAAATCATGTAGAAGAATGTATTAATAATGATTGAAATAAATGAAATATATATTGAGCTCTATTTAAGTGTGTAATGAATTGTACACATGTGTTAAGGGTTTTTTTTAAGAAAAAGTATAGGATACTAATATATTATCTGTCAATTTATTAATAATAATAATTAATTATTATATTTTAAATACATATATAAAGAGATACATCTAAAAAATATATTTATAAAAATATTTTTATTAAATACAGTTATAAAAATGACATTTTTATTAGATACATTCATAAATACACTTTCATTAAATATAATTATAAATAAGAGTTGACAAATATTGACAAAAATATTGTTAATAATATAACGGGATTGTTTCTTTAATAGCTAAGCTAAAAGAATTTTGATTTGGATAAAAAGAAAGAAAAATTTTTAGGATGTTAATGCATTAGGGAAATAACATTTTAATTTACCTTATTCATATAACAGATATTGATAAAACGGTATAAGAAATATTAGAGACTATTAAAATTTATTAATAGATATTAATTTTTTAATTTAATTTTTATAGTTTAATAATTTAATAATATATTTTATTTTATATTTTTAAATATTAATAATTAATTAATAAATAAAAATAATAAATTTTAATTATTTTTTAATATTTTTTGTATAATATTTTCTCCATACAAAAGAGAAAAGTATAAAATACTTAACAGAATATATTTTTCCAAAAAAATAAAACTAACCTGTATTTCGTGAATAGATCTGATCTCATTACGCCCTGATAGTTTCATTCTGATGTGCATGGATTTGATTTTCTATGTTATTTCGTCTCACAATAAAATTTTGACGTGACAGACAACAGTGACCCGTGCTAGTGTATCAAAAAATCCCACCACAAGTTCCAGTTTATGACATGCAATATTTTAATCAACAAATAGTCAAATACAAATCAACTTAATTATATATATACAAATAATAATATCTACTACAGTGAAGCAAGAAGATCATCAAACTTTATCACGAATTATGTTTACAGTAAAATTATCTACGACGAGCTTTTATATATATAATATATATATATATATATATATATATATATATATATGCTAAAAGTATAAAATATTATTAAAAATATAATTATTTATATTATTTTTTTATTAACTTAAATTTTTATATAAAATAAAATTTTTTTAACATAATATTAAAATTTTACGTATAAAAAATTTAGAGTTTGATTTTTAATAAACTTCAAAAATAAAAAATAATATAATACAAATAAAAAATTGATACAAAAATCAAATTTATAAAAATTCCAATTTAAAAAAATATTAAATATATAATTATTTATACGGCTTCTTCTTATTATTTTTAGAAAAAATTGTTTCATGATGAATATATATAATGATATTCGTATATATAAACATTCAAACAAAAAAATTGCACAAAATAATTAAAAGAAAAATGTGTAGCGGCACATCTATCTGATAAACTTATCTAGGTAGAAACTCAGTACAGTCGACTTCACGTAAAGTTGATATCTGAGCCGTTAGATGATTTGATTGATTTGACTAAATTTTTATCTAATAACTCTTATATATCAACTTCATGTAAAATCGACTTTACCTGAGTTTTCACCACTTATCTATCCTTCTTCAAATCCAAAATTCTAAATTATTAAATTAAACCAGAACAAATAGAGTGTGAATTATATGATACACTATTACGGATCACGATTGGATATCACATGATGGATGAACTCAAAATAAGAGATACGAAGAAGAAGAAGATGAAGAGGCATGAGCAAAGTAAACAAGGTGGTGTATACATGTTAAAGATGAGAGAGTAATACTGTGTTATCAAATGAGTGTGGCTTTGATGAATATATATAAAGACATTGGATTTGCCTTTTCGGGGTTGGAGACACCGACGAAGTGACAAGTCCAATAGAGAAAATGGATCAGCTTGCGAGTTCTTAATTTCTACTCGTTAAACATGCAAAATGTACGTCAACCGTTGGATCATACACGTTACACGTGTCATCCATTCAGGGCATCATCGAAAAAAATAGTAATGGGCAAATACTAATACCTTGAGGAATGCGGGGCTCCCGTGCTCAAACACTTCAAATATTTTATTCCATTTTCTCATCAATTCACTTAAAAAAAAAAGAAACAGCTAATAAAATTAAGTCATAAGAATAATTTTTGTCTTCTTCTTGCACGCTAGAGTAGTTTGGAAGAGAGTGGCGTTGGGTCTAGTGGTTCAATGGGAGAATGGATTCACTTAATTCATTTTTTTAAAATGATATTATTAGGTATAATTAAAATATATTTACAATATAGATGATGATAAAAAAAAATTGAATGAACAATGACATAATAACATGCAACACTTGCGTGGAATTTAAAATTCAATGAGAACAAAAAGTGGTCACCCTCTTAGTTTGTTCTCTCGGTTTTTGCGAAATTGATAGCTATGCCCCTACGGCTGCTACGTTGCTCTGGCTAAGCTGTCAAACGGGTCCCTCCAGCGTTTAAATTTGGTGAATTCTATTGGTATTTATAATTTGGTGTTTAACTTTTTTTTTAATTTATTTTTTATAATAATTTTTAAATATTTAATAATTATTTATTTTTATATTTTTAAAATTAAATATTAATTTTTAATTTTTTTAATAAATTAAATAAATATTTTTAAATATTATAACAATTACTTTTAAATTTTAGTTTGCTTAGGTTCGTAAGTTAAATGGTCATTCCATTTAAGTTTATTTTGTGTATAGCCATAATTTTTTTATTTAAATTATTATGATCAATCTAATAAATTATATATACAATTATTTTATTATATTTTTAAAAAATATTTTAATAAAAAGTATTATTTTTAAATAAAAAATCTTAATCAAATAATATTCTTTTAATTGATAGGTTAATTTTTCAAATTAAATAAAGAGAAATATTAACCAAAAGTATTAATTTTTTTAAAAAATATAAAAGAAAATTTTAAACAGGATACTCTTTTATCTGTTTAACTAATATTTTTTTATTAATCGAATTCAATCTGTTTAATTCAAAATTTAAATGAGTATCATTTTAAAGGTAAAAGCCCACTTATTTTAATGGGTAAACGAATTGATTCGATACTAATCTATTTTGGCAGTTCTGCCTCTAGCTACAATTACCTATTATTACAGGTTTTATATTTCTTAAAAAATATATTATCTGCACATCAAAAGTCAATCATTTATAATCATTATATACTAGCGTATATCTATATTTTTTTAGGGCAAAAAACCAGTATAAGCTAATGCCATCTCAAATTGACGTATATAAGCCAAACTGAAAATCGTTTCAATAATGCGCAGGATCTTGTATATATATAATTCGAACCGATATGGTTCGAACTGCAAATGAGAGTAATTCGAACCGGGGCAGTTCGAATTACAACCTGAATTTTCTTCATAAATCGAACCAGGTCGGTTCGAACCTTGAGTGCACATAATTCGAACCAGGGAGGTTCGAATTATAGAGAGAGAGTGTGGCCTTAGTAATTCGAACCGAGCTGGTTCGAATTACACAAACCTTAGTTCGAACCGGGCCGGTTCGAATTAGTGGGAGAGAGACCTCTATATAACCGTTCTAAACGTGAGTTGGTCTCATTAGATGGAGTATAATGGCTAGTGAGGAGAGTTTTGTTGTTCTGGTTCACCACAGAGGATCCATTAAGAGGAAAACTCGTTCCGGAGTGAAGTTCACAGATAAGGATCCTCTCTGTGTTGTCGTGAATCCAACGACAAGGTATGATGACCTTGTTAGATCAGTGCTGATGAAACTTGGCCTGGAAGGTGTGAAGCGGGTTAAGAAGTTTTTCTATCGCATTCCAGTCACGATCCTGCACGATACGGTGAAGTATGATTGTCTCACGATTGGTAGTGATGAGGACCTGCAAGTCATGTTTCTTTGTCGGAGGCAGTTTCCGGAGGTGAGGACACCAGAATTGCTGGCAAAGCTGGTTGATGTGGTATCCAGCTCAGGGGGTTCGAACCGGAATACCACCGATGTAGCGACAGCAGCTGGTTCCAGTTCCAGGGCTGCCGTGGCTTCTTCCTCCGTCCCAGTGTACGAGCCAGCGGTCCAACTTGTCGCCTCCCCGTCTTTTGCTGTTGATCTGAATGACGGCGTAGGCGACGAGGTAGGATCCTTTGATATTCTGCCGAACGCCTTACAGGGCGTTCCACCGGTTGGCATCGGAGATGGAGTCTTGGGTGATGCAGAGGAGGACGACGTCGAGCCGGATACGATTGAGGATGACAGCGGCGACGAGGTTGGAGCGAATGGGCCTGCATTGGCGGGCGGTGGTTCTAGCTCTGGCACACAGCAGTATCCACCACATTTTTCCTCGTTGGACCTGGACGCCATGAGACATGAGGGGGTTTTAGGGCACGCTGTTGGATTCGGAGCTAGAGATGCAGAAGGGACTGCTGGTCTGATAGAGTTCCAGGTTGGTCAGCAATTCAAGGATAAAGATGAGGCCCTGTTAAGCGTGAAGACTTACAGCATCCGGCGAGGGGTACAGTACAAGGTGGTGGAGTCCGATCACCGCCGGTATGTGGGGAAGTGTTCCGAGTTTGGGAATGGGTGCACATGGTTGATTCGACTGAGTCTCCGGAAGCGCAAGGGCATTTGGGAGGTCAAACGGTACAATGGACCTCACACTTGCCTGGCCACATCCATCTCGAGTGACCACATGAGTTTGGATTATCATGTGATTTTGGCGTTCATTATGCCAATGGTTAGGGCTGACGCATCCGTGAGCATAAAGGTGCTCCTGAACGCCATGGCAGCGCACTTTGGTTTTAGGCCGACTTACCGGAGGGTTTGGATGGCAAAGAAGAAGGCTATTGCCCTCATCTACGGTGACTGGGATGAGTCATACAACGACATACCTAGGTGGGTGTTGTGTGTCCAGCTGACGATGCCTGGTAGTGTTGCGGTCCTTAAGACGAGCCCGGTTCGAGTTGGAGGATAGGTGGACAAGTCTCAAGCGTACTTCCACAGACTTTTCTGGACTTTCCCGTCGTGCATCGAGGCATTCCGTCATTGCAAGCCGCTAGTCAGCATTGACGGCACACATCTGTATGGGAAGTATGAGGGAACGTTGCTCATCGCGATTGCACAGGACGGGAACTCCAACATTCTACCTGTCGCATTCGCACTAGTAGAGGGTGAGAATGCGGAGTCCTGGACATTCTTTCTCTCGCACCTTCGACAGCACGTGACCCCGCAGCCCGGTCTGCTGGTTATATCGGACAGGCACAATGGCATCAAGGCTGCGCTTGAGGCCCCTGACGGCGGTTGGTTACCGCCATCTGCGTACCGTGCATTCTGCATACGACACGTAGCGGCTAATTTTGCCCTTACCTTCAAGGGCAAAGACGCTAGGAGGCTTCTAGTGAATGCGGCGTATGCGAAGACCGAGGTTGAATTTGATTACTGGTTTGATATTCTGCGATCTGAAGATCTGGCGATGTGTGAGTGGGCGAACCGGATTGATTACTCCTTGTGGACTCAGCATCGTGATGAGGGGCAGAGATTCGGTCACATGACGACGAACATCTCCGAGTGTGTGAACTCAATCCTCAAGGGGGTCAAAAATCTCCCTGTAGCATCCCTGGTGAAGGCAACATATGGTAGGCTTGCGAAACTCTTTGTTCGCAAGGGGAGAGAGGCTGAGGCCCAGATGGGAACCGGACAACAATTCAGTCAGCATTTGGTGAAGTGTATTGAGGCGAACTTGAAGACGGCCAGGTGCTTCACGGTGACGCTGTATGACCGGGATAACTCCGAGTTCACCGTAGCAGAGACCACTCCGACTGGTTCTTTCTCCTTGGGTACTTACAGAGTATCACTTGCCTCTCGGACATGTGACTGCGGGTACTTCCAGGCTCTTCATTTCCCGTGTCAGCACGCACTTGCATGCTGTGCCTACTCACGGGTCACCTGGACCTCTTACGTTCACAGCGTCTATCAGATTAGCTCGGTGTTCAGTGTGTATCGGATGGGATTCACACCTCCGATCCCGGAGGGCTTCTGGCCACCTTACGACGGGCCCACGGTGATTCCGGACCCTGACAAGAGGCGTGCGAGAGAAGGTCGTCCTAGATCCACTAGGATACGGACGAATATGGACGAGGCAGATCCCAATCGGCCAAAGAGGTGCGGCCTATGTCGCAAACCCGGACACACACGACGTAGTTGCCCACAGGTTGGAGGATCGTCTCAGACAGGGCGCCATTAGTGCGCATGTTGTTAGTGTTAGTATTATTTACATTTAAGTTTTCCTGTTAGATGCAATGTTTGAGCACGTATATAACTAGTTGATCTTTATACATTGTACTTTGATTGTTGCGACTAGTAATGAATATGTTTTCTTTCATAATGAGTACTGCTACATGTTCCGTAGATGCAAAATTTAATAAGTAAAAATAAACACTAAACTGTTTCATGATTGAATGATTCTAAATAGTCAATGTCCCACAACACAAATAACAAATAACATAGGTAAACAGACTATAACATAACAAGAAAAGTACATATCACTATCATACATGATTAAACGTTAGGGAACATAATACATGAAACGTGAATCATCTAAACAGATGCGAGCCAGTACCACAGCGACGGGCTACCCGTGCCCTCTGACCTCGGCGGATAAACGGCTCCTCATCCTCGATGTCATCCCCATCCTCCTGTGGGGCAGGCTGTGCAGGTGGCGCAACATGCAGGGGTGCCGCCGACGGCCCTGCGACAGACTCTGATGCAGCAGTGAAGGCGGATGGAGGGGTACCTCCGAGACAGAACTGGTGACCAGCGGATGAGGATGGAGGCTCATTCAGATCAACATCTAACGGGGCCTGTGTGCCTAAGGTCTGACCACCACTGCGGGGAGTCACGTCCCCCTGCATGATGGCGGTGATCTCCTCTAGGAAGCGTGGACTCCCGAAGTCCCCAACAAGCGTGTCTGACCCAATAAAAGTCTGACCACTGTGATCTCGAGATGCGCCAAGGTGTACCCCCCTGCTCAGGCTGGTCATCGGCTGGCACACCAACGAAGTAATGTCCAAGAGGGCCCGATCCAAGAGTCCAGCGTCACCTGTGTCAGCCCCGTCACCCATCCCTGTACCATACCACTCACCTGCATGACCGCCATCGTGTGTGCTAGTACTAGCAGCTGCAGCAGCCCCTGAACCACCCCCGCCAACATGCCCATGCTGATCGTCGCCGTCGTCCCCATGGTCAGCACGCCCCCTCGCCCTACCTCCCTGGACTCGTCGTCCGCCTCTAGCGGGACCGGCGTCGTAATCATCGTGCATAGCATGATCAGGCCACCTCCACTCACGCTGGCTCTGCCGTGTTCCCACACCCATCCTCCTCTCAACCCTACGCCTGTCCGGCACGTCCTCAGGACGATCCATGTCAGGAACTCGCTCCGGACCCCGCTGTGAGGCCTCAACTGGAATCGGAGCTGCTCTCGGATCCCCCAACTGCGTATCCGGAGACAAGAACCTCTTCCCATGCTGACTCCACCAATCAAGGAACACATGGGACGGTCCGGGGTCGGCAACAACGTCGAACCTCAGCACACACTCCTGACGAGAGTCCCAGTGGAGATGCCACTTCTGCAAAGTAAACGGGAACCATCGATCGCCGCCTCTCCCGTCCTTCGACATCAGAAAGTCGATGTTCAGGGCGGGATGAGGAGGGGGCTGCACCCCTCCAAACTGCGGAAGAACACGATCTATCTGATGCCACTCTATGACAGCAAAGTAGATCAGCGCGGTCACAGAGCGCCACAACGCCATATGCCGAGGCTCCAAAACCTCTGGATGCACAACCTGAAGTACGTCGGGGCTACTGTACGGCATCCATATAAACTGCAAAAGGAACTCACCCTTGTCAGGGCAACTGTAGGACACAACTAGAAAAGTTTGATTATAAAAGGACACTTGTTAACTAGCATACTCACCTCCCTGTCCTGTAACCGGTCTATCCTGAGCCTCCACATCTGCACTCTAGGACCCTTCTCGCTCCCGGAAGGATTGTAACCTGACCATCTGCACCATACACATGTGTTACATCTACTGAAATATGTGTTCAGATTATGCAATAGAATATTAATGAATACGCAGTTATGTATGTCAAATTGAAATAGAGAAGGCCTAGTATAGTACCTCGAGGCCAACAGCCAGCTCAACGTCTCATATCCTGCAGGCCTAAACCGAGGAAAGCGCCAAAAGATCCAAGACTGAAGTAGCTGAAGCGGGCCCGCTAACTTGATGACATGTCTGTTCGCCACTCGGCACATGCACCGGTACAACCAAGCCAGTGCTGCAGAACCCCAACTGTAGGTACCCAGCTCCTCCAGCCTCGCTACGTACGGAAGCCATCTGATGTGAATTCGGTTCCCGGACTTGTCCGCAAACAGCTGCGTGCCCAACAACATCATGATGTACGCACGGGCATATCGGCACACAGTGTCATCATCTGCATCCTCAGGGCACTCACCGAAAGTCTCCTGAAACCAGCTGTAGTTCACTGCGTACTTCTGAACCTGACTAGGAGGAGGTATAACTCCGAGCAACTCCTGGAACTAGACCCATGCTGGACGGCCACCCTCGATGTATATATGGAACTCTGACAAGCACCCGCTCACGTAACGGCCGTCCACTGGCAAACCCAGCTGGTATGCCACGTCCTGGAGTGTGATCGTGCACTCTCTGAACGGCATATGAAACGTGTGCGTCTCGGGACGCCATCGCTCCACGAATGCACTGACAAGGGCCTCGTCTAGCCGGAACCATTGGTCGTTCAGCCTTGCAAGATGGTATAGACCTGCCATCTGCAAGTACGGAACGTATCTGTCATCAAGTCGCATGCCTTGCTGCCGCCGTATGCTCCTAATACATCGCTGGGGCTGCGCACGAAATGAACCGCATAGTTAGAACCAGCTTAAAAACCAACCACAACCGTAAGCAGCACGATAAATCATCAACAAACCATTCTGCTAAATAAAACCGCATAAAATTACATGAAAGATAAGCAACTGGAAAACAAACCCATAGACCGCACAACTAAACCGCTAACATAAACCAGCTTAACGAGATCCACTAACAAGAAACAGCTTAACTAAACCGGTTTACATAAAAGAGCTAGCGTAAAACAACTACCATCAAACAAGTCAAACAAATCACCAACATAAAACCACTAACGAAAACCACCTACCCTAAACCACTAACATAAACCGCTTGCAATAAACCACTAACATAAACCACTAACATAAACCACTAACAGAAACCACTAACTTAAACCACTAACATAAACCACTACCCTAAACCACAAACCTAAACCACTAGCATAAACCACTAACTTAAACCACTAACTTAAACCACTAACATAAACCACCAACATAATCCCCTCACATAAACCACCTACATAAACCACTAACATAAACCACCATCTAACCCACATGCAAAACCACTAAGGCACAAATACCACTAGAATCAAAAACATTTCGTACTAACCTCCTCGTTGATGACCCCGGCTATATGAGCGACTCCGTCCAAGCGATATAACCGTGCCGGATTGTCCCCCATCAGCAGAGTATTCCGTTCAGGTCTTCCTCGGAGAGAATTTGGGTCGTTTTCTCTGAGATTTTGTGGGGTAGGGGGGAGGAATAATAGTTCGAATGAGGGTGATTCGAACTCCTTATATAGCCGAATCACCCCTAATTCGAACCACCTTGGTTCGATTTATGAAGGAGCACGCCAAGGGTAATTCGAACCAGCTTGGTTCGAATTACATGCGTTGCACACTTGGCTATAGTTCGAACTTGCCTAGTTCGAATTACATGGGGTTGGAGTTCGAACCACCTTGGTTCGAATTACATTCAAAGTTCCTCTCCCCTAATTCGAACCTCCCTGGTTCGATTTACTTGTGTTTGTAGTTCGAACCACCCTGGTTCGAATTACATAAAAATAGCGTCTGGCTTATTGCTGAAACGATTTTCAGTTTGCCGTATTTACGTTACACCCTTCTTGATGTGGCTTATTAGGGTTTTTTGCCCTTTTTTTTATGATCAACAGGACTAAAGCCCCAAAGCACTACAAAGAACCTACTCTAGAAAAAGAGGTGCCCATAAATTAGACACAAAACAAAAAGAAATACACGAGGTGGTAAACTATAAAAGCAATGACTACCAAATAGCAAACTATGTCTTTTGGCCGCTAGATGATTAGCACAAGCATTTACTTCAAGAAAAACATAATGAAGTTCTCGGCTTAAGAATCTGTTGAACCTGTTTTTAATAGCTGCAATAATAGTTTGAGATACATGAAGCTCAAAATTTTCTTGCAAGCTAATGTCTAGGCATTTTTAGTTATTTTTAGATTTCTTTTTAATTAGACTTTTTAGATTCGAATCAAAGTTCTTATATTTTTAGTGAAGTTTTTATGACTAATTATATGTTTAGAATTATTTTAAAATGATTGTATTTTCATAATTTATTTTCAAGTAATCAGGATCAAAAGTATACTTGAAAGAAAAGAAAGAAAGTTGGCGCTAAACCTCAAGAGTCCAAACTGGACACCTAAACTCCCCAGCCCAACACCAGGAACAGGCGCCAGCGCCCTTGCACCAAGCCCAGTGCCCATGCTCCCAGGCTGGGCGCCCTGTTCTTCAAGCCCAATACCCAAAACGGGTGCCCAACTCCACCATCACCAAGCTAGGGGCCTTTAATTCGTGTCCTGGGAGGACTAGTTTGGGTTGGCGCCCAGAGCCATCCAACGCCAACATCCTGGGCGCCCAACGCCCAATCTCGGAGCTCGGATCTGGGTGAACTTCTAACTCTCAGTGGCCAAGAATTCCTCAAAACCCAGCGCCAATCCAAGGAGCCCAGCGCCAAAATCATAATCCACTCTCAGGAAGCTCTAAAATCAACCCAAGATTTAATTGATTAGTTAGCATTAACGTTTTCTAGAAAGATAAGATTTGGTTGTTAGGATTTAGTTTAGATTAGATTTGAATTATTGTTTTGAATTTGAATAAGTTGTTATCTCACTCTAAATAGGAATATAAGATTAGTTTTTGAATTTCAATTAATTAGGAAGTAAGTGAACAAGGTTCACAGAAATTATCTTAGAATCTGATAAACCCCATTTGTAGGGTTTATCTTGTATTGATTTTTGGGGATTTTATCACCTTTTACCCACATTTATTCAATGAAATAACATGGTTTTGTATATTCTCCTTTAATTGTGCTTAAGAGTAAAAACATGCTTTTTAGGTCTTAAAATAGCTAAATGTAATTTACCTTGATTCCATTAGATGCCTTGATATATTTGTTAAGTGGTTTCAGATTTAGGATGCAAAGATTGGATCAAGGGAATGAAGAAAAAGCATGTAAAGTTGGAGAACTCATGAAGAAATGATGGAACCAAAAAGCTGTCAAGCCTGACCTCTTCGCACTTAATTGACCATAACTTGAGCTACAGAGGTCCAAATGATGCGGTTCTAGTTGGGTTAGAAAGCTAACATCCGGGGCTTCGAAACGATATAAGATTTGCCATAGTTGCATCGCGCATAGGGGTGCGCACGTGCACAGTACACGGATGCGCCAATGGTGGCACATGACCCACTTAATGCAACTCGTGGCCAGCGATTTTAGAAGCCTTGTGGGTCCAATCCAACTCATTTCTGATGCTATTTAAGCCAAGGATTTAAGGGGAATCAACATACTTTTGATCATTAGTCATAGTTTAGTTTTAGAAATAGTTTTAGAGAGAGAAGCTCTCACTTTTCTCTAGGATTAGGAATTAGGGTTAGATTAGGATCTCATAGTTCTAGGTTTAATTCAAGTCTCCTTCTCCTTCTACCTTCAATTGGTGATTGCTACACTTTGGTTCTTCTTTATATCCCTATTCTCTTGTTGTAATTTCTCTTATTTTGTTTCTAGGTTTTGTAATTGAGATACTCTTGTTCATAGTTATCAGAACCGAACTGGTAATCAACCCGGTCATATGACCGGGTTACCGGATTATTGGTTCAACCGGTGGGTCACTAATTCACCCGGTTAACCCGGTCATAAGTAAAAAAATATAAAACTATATTAATAAAGTTGAAATAATGTCTTAAAACTAAAAATGCGAGTCTTACAAACATTAATAATCAAATATCAAGTCTTAAACATAATTAATAATCTAAAAGAAGAGTTAATATACTTGTTTCTAGTAACGATTTAAATCAACAAGAGCAAGTTAAAGATAACACAATCATTAAATCAAGTCCAAGGGGTGAGCTCAAAGTCGACATCAACATCTTCATAGGGCAAATTCAACAGCATTTTAACCAACACAGCAACCAGCAACAGCATCAGGGAGAATACAGCAACCAGCAACAATTCAACAGATTTTAACCAGCAGCATTACAAGAGATTTTAACTAATATACCAACCAGCAACCAGCAACCAGCAACAACACAATTCAAGAACAATTTTAACTAAAATTCAAGAACAAATTAAACTAATATATCAACCAGATTTTAACTAATACCAACCAGCAACCAGCAACAATACAATTCAAGAACAATTTTAACTAAAATTCAAGAACAAATTAAACTAATATATCAACCAGATTTTAACTAATATGCCAATTCAAGAACAGATTTTACTATACCAACCACCAGCAACAATACAATTCAAGAACAATTTTAACTAAAATTCAAGAACAAATTAAACTAATATATCAACCAGATTTTTACTAATATACCAATTCAAGAACATATTTTAACTAATACCAACCAACAACCAGCAACCCGCAACAGTACAATTCAAGAACAATACAATTCAAGAACAGATTTTAACCAATATCAACAGATTCCATAACAATAGTCAATAGGTCAATAGCAGAGGCACTGACCTGAGGGAGCACAGGCTCTGAGCTTTCTGAGGACCTGACGCCACGGAGAGTGACGACGAGGGTGACGGAGAGACGAGGTTGGCTGAGGGGGGTATCGGCGATTCAGCGGTGATTGGTGACTTCAGCGTTGACTGATGAGGACGATTGATGAACTCAGAGCACGGCGAGGTGAGGGGAGAAGCAGTGACCGCTGGGAGAAGGAACGACGCCACAGAGAGTGACGACGAGGATGACGGAGAGACAAGGTTGGCTGAGGGGGTTATCGGCGGTGACTGGTGAGTGGTGACTTCAGAGATACTGCATTACTGCCATTAGGGAGATGAGATCAGAGATGTGAGGTGAGGGCAGTGAGGCAATGGGGGAAGTGAGGAATGAGGATAGGCTAGGGTTAGGTTTCTCATTTCAACGAAAAGGGGGGGAGATATTAGAACTACGCCGTTTTAGCATTCAAAAAAAAAAAAATTGCGCAGCCCGGACCGGGTCAAATAACCCGTCCGGGTCACCGGTTTTTATCAAGACCCGACCGGGTGAACCGGGTTCCTCCGGGTCAATTGCATTTCCGGTTCAACATGTGACTCGGTCCGGCCAGGTGACCGGGTGACTGGGTTTCCGGTCGAACCGGCCGGGTCTGATAACTATGCTCTTGTTCTTTTGTTTTCTTTTAATAAAGCAATTTGAGGTAATTCATGATAATTGTAATTTTCTTAATTGTTGTTGTTAATTTTTTGCATTCAATTGTAGTTAGAATTCATTCTTGTTGTGATTTACTATACTTTACTTTTGTGTCTTCCAAGTGTTTGATGAAATGCTTGGAAGGATGTTAGAGTAGGATTTTATGTTCTTGGCTTGAGTAGGTAACTTATGATTTCTTGAGTTACTAGTGTCCAATTGATTGATAGTTGATAGCCATTGACTCTAGCCTTCATTAATCCCATTAGTGAAAAGCTAGGATTTATGGACTTGGATTAATATAACTCACTTGACTTTCCTTTGCTATTTGATTAAAGGATGACTAAGTGGGATTAATCCTTGCAACTACCATACTTGTGGCTAGTGATAATGATAAAGACCCTTGACAACCAAACCTTACCAAGACCATTTTGTTAATAGAATTTCATTACCATTTGCTATTCATTTTTCTCATTCAAAACCCCAAAATAAATAACTCACAACCAATAACAAGAACACTACCCTGCAAGTCCTTTGAGAGATGACCCGAGGTTTAAATACTTTGGTTTATAGATTTTAGGGGTTTGCACTTGTGACAAACAAATTTTTGTATGAAAGGATTATTGTTGGTTTAGAGACTATACTTTACAACGAGAATTTATTTGTGAAATTCTATACCATCAAAAATCCAATCATCAAAATGGCGCCATTGCCGGGGAGTTGCAATGGTGTTATGTTATTAGTTATTGTACATATGTGAATATTGTAAATAGCTTGTCTCTTATTTGTTTACTAGATTTTGTTAGTTTTATTTTATTTTTTCCACTATGAATTCTCACTTTGGCTATGAGTTTGGCTCTAATTGTGTTATAGGAGATGTGAACTTCAATGATAACATGTACCAAGGATGGAACCATCAAAGATGGGAGGAGCCTCAAGGAATTGATCACTCCTGTTGGCAACAACCTCCGGACGCTTATAGGTATAATTCTCATCCTAATGCATGCCAATTCAATGGCTATGGTGACTCCTTTTATGATAATCAACCACCACCATATGCCTATGAACCTTAACCTCAACATGATGCTCAACCATACTCACAAGCCTCTCCATACTAAACACCTTCCTATGATCCATATCCACCATATGACCAATCACCCATACCATATTCTTATGACCATTATGAGAAAGAACCTATAGAACCACCACAATCCTATCATGATTATTACCAAGAACCACCTCAATACTCACCATCTCCACAATTCTACGAAGAAGAACCACCTTCCTACCATGAACCCTCTCTCCAAAATAATGAACCTTCCTACTCACCCCAAACCCCAATAGACGATACTCTCACTTTGTTACTTCAAGGACAAGAAGCCATGAAGCGGGATACACTTAAGTTTGTGACCAATTTGACCAAGGTGGTGCATACTTTAGCCCACCAATGTTTGAAGACTCAAGGTACTTTCGTGACCACATGTGAAAGGTTAAAAGAAGAGCAAAGCATGAATGAGAAATTGGAAAATTCGGCTGAGAAGGAGGAGTCGAATTTTGTGTTGAAACAATTGGAGGAGCCTATGATCATTGAAGAAAAGGAAGAAGTGGTTGAAGATTTAGAAGATGTTGAAAGTCCAAGGGAATGTAACACCGTGGATCACTCTTCCAAAAAGCTTGATATTGATGTTGAAGAGGGTGCGCAACCTCTAAGGCATATCGTCGTTGGAGACTTGGAAGAGGTTTATCAAGAGATAGATTCAATCATGGATGAATTTCTATCTACAATCGAATCCTCTCCCATTGGACATAGAGTTGAAATTATAGAAGAGTGTGCACAACCTCCCATACCCTTGGTGAACAATGAAGAAGAGAATGAACCGAAAGAGAGATACCAAGGAGAAAAAATTGGCATGGTGTATATTGAAATTGAAGAATATGAAGGGATTGATCAAGAGATGGATTTATTCATCAATGAATTCCTATCCAAAATTGAATCACCTCCCATTGGGCGAGAAACCGAAGTTCTTGAAGACAACACCAAGTCAAGTAATAAAATGGAAAAGGTTGAAATTGAAGAAATTTGTCAAGAAGTGGAAATACACAAAGAAGAGCACAAGGAAGTAGACCTTGCATTGTCTAAGTGTGGGGATGCCTCCCTTCCCAAGTCACCATCCAACACAACATTCAAGTGGGTAAAATTCTTATCCCTAAGCTTTACTTTCTCACTTGAATATGGTTTGATTGAAACGAATGGACAACTTAGAGCTCTTTGTGGACCTAAAGGAAAAAGAGGATTGTGTAGTGGTTGGAGATTTGGTATAAAGCTCACTAAGGTCAAAGTTTTAAGGTGTAGGGATTATGATAGGACAAGAACCACTTTGTATGGGTCTAGAAGGAAGAATTGGTGGACTAAAGAGAATTCTATGTGTCGACCGCCCTTATGTCAACCACCCGTACGAAAAAATCATGAAACTCAACTCACGGATGGGTGTGAAGATAAGATATGGGATCCCGGTTTGCTATGTGAAGACCAACTATGGGGACTCATATCTTGGGTGGAACTTCACCCAAGCTTAGTGCAGATGGTTGGAAATTCTATCAACCAATTGAGAAGCAAAGATCCTTGGAGATTCAAGGATGAGTACAAACATAAGCCACCATGACAATGAGCTCCTCAAAATGTCTAACTTAAGGACTTAAACTAAAAGTGCTAGGTGGGAGACACCCCACCATGGTAAACTCTTTCCATTCTCTTTTAGTTTTGTTTAATAAGTGATATGAGTTGCCATTGTAGGTAGACTTTCATTTCATATTGATTTGTTTGTATAGATTGGTTGTTAGTATATTGTGTTCAATAGTAGTTGAATAAACCTCAATACCAACTTGCATTTTTGTAAATTGTATGATATTTGATTGAATAAAGAGTAGTAGGCATTATAGGGAGCTCTTGGGCATTTTTCTGTTTTTGCGAAAAAAAAAGAGTTTTTTTCTCCTCCTCCATTCTCTTTTGTTTATCGCATTCGCATACTTTTATTCTTTACATTTTCATTTTATTTCTATAGCTTGTTTTTACTTCATTTTTTTTCGAGTTTCTTATTTTCATAATGGTGCTGAATTCTCTTACTCAATTGCTGAGCATTTTTGCATTGCTTTGGTGCTTCATGACTTGTTTGATATTGATGGGTGATGAAACTTTAAAATCAATGTTTCAATCTTTTAGGATACTTGTGTCTTTGTGCATTGGTATGACCTCATATTGTCTTTCATAACCCACTCTTTCTTGTTCGAACTTGATGCTTTTGAGTGCTCTTCATGCTTCGATTTTACTCTTGCATCAAGTATTAATGATATGCCCTTTGCCTATATTACTTTCTCATTTACATGCGTAGCTAACATGTAGTGAGAACCCTACTCTTATTTGGCAATAGCCCCCGCCTATGTTCTATTTACTTTCACATCTTGGTTGTAGGCTTCATTTTCTTTCTTTTTCTTTCCTTTTAGTTTGGCCACCAAGAAAGAAGAAAAGGAAAAACTTCTAAATGGGGCAACAAGCAAGTCATCCTCACAATCTTTTGAAGAAGCTCATCAATTGTAGCAACCCGTCCACCTTGCTCTTCTTTGTGTGCACCGAGGACGGTGCAATCTTCAAGTGTGGGGAGGTCGTTCGACCGATCTCCAAGGGTAACAATTTCCTTTTCAACACCAATTTTTTTTATTTTCTTTGTTAGATTAGTTGTTGCATTACATGATAGGTCGCATGTTAGTTAGAATTTATACATATTTTTATCATTTCTTTCTCGTTAGGACTATTTGGTTAAGGTGGTGATTTCTTTTCCAAGAAACTATTTTTAGGGTAACCTATCAATTTGAAAAAAAAAATTTTTGTGGAACTAGCTTGAATGAATTTATTTTGGAACATGGTTTTTGAGCTAAGAACACAAGCTAGTGAGATTTGAGCCTAATGGTGTGGTTACATCTTATAACCACTTATTTTTTTTCTTGTGTGCAATTATTCTCTTTCTATAATTGTGATCTTTGATTTGTTTGATTCTCTATTTACATTATTTTGTGTATTCATGCATTTATATTATTGAGGCCATCATTTAATTAGCTCACTTATCCAAATAACCTTACCCTTTATCAACTATTGTTAGCCAACTTTGAGCCTATGCTTAACCCACTTGTTCTTAATTTACCACATTACAAGCCTTAAAGCGAAAAACAAATAAATGTCCTTAGTTTGGATCTTTGATTAGCTTAGGCTAGTGTGTGTGAGTATCATTAAAGTGTGAGAAAACTTGGGGCATTGGTTTGGAAAAAGGGTGTTTTTTGTATTTTTGTTGTAAAAATTGGGAATTGGGTATATACTCATGTGTTAATCAAATGTAAAACCATATGCATTGATATTCTTGAAAGAAAAAAAATGATGAGAAAAAAAAAAGAAAAAAAAAAGAATAAAGTAAGGAAAAAGAAATAAATATGCAAAAGAAAAGAAAAATAGAAAAAAAGAAAGAAAGAAAAAAAAAGAAAAGCAATAGAAAGGGGACAAAATGCCCCGAAGTGAAGTTCAAATAAAATCAATGCATATGTGTGATAATCAAAAGAAAATACATGAGTATGTGAAAAAGTGAGGAATGGGGAGTTAGACTAGTACTTAATTGTATAGGTCATTATATAGGTTAGGTGGGAAAGTTTAAGCTAATCAAATATTCAAATCCTAGTCCACTGGCCATATATGACCCTACCTTGACCCTAGCCCCATTACAACCTAAAGGAAAGACCTCATGATAATTGTATGCATGCATGAAATAATTGTTGATTGTTAGATGAAAAACAAATTTTGGAAAGCATGATTAGGGGAGAATTGAGAAAATCGACCCTATACACTCGAGCGACTAGAGTGCAAACACTCCCGGTGAGGGTTCGATGCTCAATTCCTTGATTTCCGGCTTTCATGAGCGTTCTTCTCGCAAGTCTACTTGAACTTCATTTTGATATTTGAATTGGTAGGATTCATGAATCGTTATATGATCTTAGCCCTACTTGTGCATGTATAACTTGGAGGATTGATTATTTTTAACCAAGTAGGTAAAACCATTTTGCATTTAGTTGCATCCATTTAGATAGTTGCATATAGTTTAGGTTGCATATAGTTTATTGGTGGACGAAATTGTGATTCATTTGTTATTCCATTTTGCAAAATTCATTGCTTTTCATTCCCTGGTAATGGCGCCAAAAACATATTTGCCAATACCGTGGTTCACAACTTCGTTTAACTTAACCAGCAAGTGTACTGGGTCATCCAAGTAATACCTTACGTGAGTAAGGGTCGATCCCACAGAGATTGTTGGTATGAAGCAAGCTATGGTCACCTTGTAAATCTCAGATAGGCGGATTAAATTGGTTTATGATTTCGAAAATTAATAATAAAAAGAAAATAAAAGGGATAGAAATACTTATGTAAATCAATAGTGGGAATTTCAGATGAGTGTATGGAGATGCTGTGCTCCTCTTGAATCTCTACTTTCCTATCACATTCATCCAATCCTTCTTACTCCCTTCCATGGCAAGCTGTATGTAGGGCATCACCATCATCAATGGCTACTTTTAATCCTCTCGGGAAAATGGTCCTATGCGCTGTCACTGCACGGCTAATCGTCTGGAGGCATCACCCTTGGTTGATAGCTACATCCCATCCTCTCAGTGAAAATGGTCCAAATGCTCTGTCACAGCACGGCTAATCATCTGTCGGTTCTCAATCAGGTTGGACTAGAATCCATTGATTCTTTTGCGTTTGTCATCACGCCCAGCCTTCAGGAGTTTGAAGCTCGTCACAGTCATTCAATACCGGAATCCTACTCGGAATACCACATACAAGGTTAGACTTTCCAGATTCCCAGGATCCTACTCGGAATACCACAGACAAGGTTTAGACTTTCCGGATCCTCATGAATGCCGCCATCTATCTAACTTATACCACGAAGATTCTGTTGGGGAATCTAAGAGATATGCGCTCGGCCTAGAGTAGAACGGAAGTGGTTGTCAATCACGCTCGTTCATAGGTGAGAATGATGATGAGTGTCACGGATCATCACATTCATCAAGTTGAAGTGCAACGTATATCTTGGAATAAGAATAAAAGAGAATTGAATAAAAAGTAATAGTAATTGTATTGAAACTTGAGGTACAGCAGAGCTCCACACCCTTAATCTATGGTGTGCAGAAACTCCACCGTTGAAAGTACATAAGTGAAAGTTCAGGCATGGCCGAATGGCCAGCCCCCATGATCTGAGAACTAATCATCCCAAGATGCTCTTCAGACCTAAAGTGATCAAAAGATGTCTAATACAATAGTTAAATGTCCTATATACTAGACTAGCTACTAGGGTTTACATGAGTAAGTAATTGATGCATAAATCCACTTCCGGGGCCCACTTAGTGTATATTTGGGCTGAGCTTGATCTATCCACGAGCTGAGGCTTTTCTTGGAGTTGAACTCCAAGTTATAACGTGTTTTGGGCGTTCAACTCTGGATCATGATGTTTTTCTGGCGTTTAACTCCAGACAGCAGCATGTACTTGGCGTTCAACGCCAAGTTACGTCGTCAATTTCCGAATAAAGTATGGACTATTATATATTGCCGGAAAGCTCTGGATGTCTACTTTCCAACGCCGTTGAGAGCGCGCCATTTGGATTTCTGTAGCTCCAGAAAATCCATTTCGAGTACAGGGAGGTCAGACTCCAACAACATCAGCAGTCCTCTTGTCAGCCTTTTTCAGAGTTTTGCTCAAGTCCCTCAATTTCAGCCAGAAATTACCTGAAATCACAGAAAAACACACAAACTCATAGTAAAGTCCAGAAATGTGAATTTAACATAAAAACTAATGAAAACATCCCTAAAAGTAGCTTAAACTTACTAAAAACTACCTAAAAACAATGCCAAAAAGCGTATAAATTATCCGCTCATCACAACACCAAACTTAAATTGTTGCTTGTCCCCAAGCAACTGAAAATCAAATAGGATAAAAAGAAGAGAATATACTATAAATTCCAGAATATCAATGAATATTAATTATAATTAGATGAGCGGGACTTGTAGCTTTTTGCTTCTGAACAGTTTTGGCATCTCACTTTTTCCTTTGAAGTTTAGAATGATTGGCTTCTCTAGGAACTTAGAATTTCGGATAGTGTTATTGACTTTCCTAGTTAAGCATGTTGATTCTTGAACACAGCTACTTATGAGTCTTGGCCGTGGCCCCAAGCACTTTGCTTTCCAGTATTACCACCGGATACATAAATGCCACAGACACATAACTGGGTGAACCTTTTCAGATTGTGACTCAGCTTTGCTAGAGTCCCCAGTTAGAGGTGTCCAGAGCTCTTAAGCACACTCTTTTTGCTTTGGATCACGACTTTAACCACTCAGTCTCAAGCTTTTCACTTGGACCTTCATGACACAAGCACATGGTTAGGGACAGCTTGATTTAGCCGCTTAGGCCTGGATTTTATTTCCTTAGGCCCTCCTATCCATTGATGCTCAAAGCCTTGGATCCTTTTTACCCTTGCCTTTTGGTTTTTAAGGGCTATTGGCTTTTTCTGCTTGCTTTTTCTTTTTCTTTCTATTTTTTTCGCCATTTTTTTTCGCAAGCTTCTTATTTTTCACTGCTTTTTCTTGCTTCAAGAATCAATTTCATGATTTTTCAGATCACCAATAACATTTCTCTTTGTTCATCATTCTTTCAAGAGCCAACAATTTTAACATTCCTAAACAACAAGATCAAAAGACATATGCACTGTTCAAGCATTCATTTAGAAAACAAAAGTATTGTCACCACATCAATATAATTAAATTAAATTCAAGGATAAATTCGAAATTCATGTACTTCTTGTTCTTTTGAATTAAAACATTTTTCATTTAAGAGAGGTGAAGGATTAATGGATTTATTCATAGCTTTAAGGCATGGTTACATACTAATGATCATGAAGTAAAGACACAAAACATAGATAAACACAACATTAAGAAACGAAAACAGAAAGAAATAAAGAACAAGGAATGAATCCACCTTTAGTGGCGTCTTCTTCTTGAAGGACCAATAATGTTCTTAAGCTATTCTATGTCCCTTCCTTGCCTTTGTTGCTCCTCCCTCATTGCTCTTTGATCTTCTCTTATTTCTTGGAGAATGATGGAGTGCTCATGATGTTCCACCCTTAGTTGTTCAACATTGTGGCTCAAATCTTCTAAGGAAGTGTTGAGTTGTTCCCAATAGTTGTTGGGAGGAAAGTGCATCCCTTGAGGCATCTCAGGGATTTCTTGATGATGAGCTTCCTCATGCATCTCTTGAGAACCGTGAAGGGTCTCTCTTGCTTGCTCCATCCTCTTCTTGGTGATTGGCTTATCCTCTTCAATGGAGATGTCTCCTTTTATGATAACTCCAGCTGAGTAACATAGATGGCAAATAAGGTGAGGAAAAGCTAGCCGTGCCATGGGTGAAGGCTTGTCGGCTATTTTGTAGATTTCATTGGAGATGACCTCATGAACTTCTACTTCCTCTCCAATCATGATGCCATGAATCATGATGGCCCGATCCACAGTAACTTCAGATCGGTTGCTAGTGGGAATGATGGAGCGTTGAATGAACTCCAACCATCCTCTAGCCACAGGCTTGAGGTCCAGTCTTCTTAGTTGGACTGGCTTGCCTTTGGAGTCTCTCTTCCATTGAGCTCCTTCCACACATATGTCCATAAGGACTTGGTCCAACCTTTGATTAAAGTTGACCCTTCTAGTGTAGGGGCGTTCATCTCCTTGAATCATGGGCAAGTGGAATGCCAACCTCACATTTTCCAGACTAAAATCTAAGTATTTCCCCCGAACCATTGTGAGGTAATTCTTTGGACTCGGGTTCATACTTTGATCATGGTTCCTAGTGATCCATGCATTGGCATAGAACTCTTGAACCATTAAGATTCCGACTTGTTGCATGGGGTTGGTTAGGACTTTCCAACCTCTTCTTCGGATTTCATGTCGGATTTTCGGATACTCATTTTTCTTGAGCTTGAAAGGGACCTCAAGGATCACCTTCTTCTTTGCCACAACATCATAGAAGTGGTCTTGATGTCTCTTGGAGATGAATCTTTCCATCTCCCATGACTCGGAGGTGGAAGCTTTTGTCTTCCCTTTTCCTTTTCTAGAGGATTCTCCGGCCTTAGGTGCCATTGATGGTAATGGAAAAACAAAAAGCTTATGCTTTTACCACACCAAACTTAAAATATTGCTCGCCCTCGAGCAAGAGAAGAAAGAAGAGAAGAAGAAGAAGAAGAAAATATGGTAGAGAGGGAGAGATGTAGGTTCGGCTAAGGGGGAGAAGAGGGGTTTGTGTTGTGTGAAAATGAAGTAGAATGGAAGGGTATTTATAGGGAGAGGGGGGAGGGTATGTTCGGCCATTTTGGGTGGGAATGGGTGGAAAAATGGTTTTGAATTTTTGAAGGTAGGTGGGGTTTATGGGGAAAAGTGGATGGATGTGAGTGGTGAAGGGGGTAATTGTGAAGAGGAATTGAGGTGATTGGTGAAGAGTGTTGGGAAGTGTGACATGGGGAAGAGTAATCACAAAAACTAGGATTAGGAGGTAAGGTGGGAATATGGTAGGTGGGGATCCTGTGGGGTCCACAGATCTTGAGGTGATCCTGTGGGGTCCACAGGTCCTGAGGTGTCAAGGAATTCCATCCCTGCACCAAATAGGCATGTAAATTGCCTTTGCACACCATTCTGGCGTTTAAACTCCGTGTGGTGCACATTCTGGGCGTTCAACGCCTATGTAAAGCATGTTTCTGGCGTTGAATGCCAGTTTCATGCTTGTTACTGGCGTTCAGCGCCAGTTTTTCTTCTTTAGGCACATTCCTGGCGTTCAGCGCCAGAATGTTGCTTGTTTCTGGCGTTCAGCACCAGAATGATGCTCTGTTCTGGCGTTGAACGCCGGCCAGATGCATCTTACTGGCGTTGAACGCCAGCCTGTGCTTCCTCCAGGGTGTGATTTTTTTCTTCTGCTGTTTTTGATTTTGTTTTTAATTTTTATGATTTTTTCGTGACTCCTCATGATCATGTACCTAATAAAACACAAAATAACAATAAAATAAAAATTAGATAAATAAAATTGGGTTGCCTCCCAACAAGCGCTTCTTTAATGTCAATAGCTTGACAGTGGCTCTCATGGAGCCACAAGGTGATCAGGTCAATGTTGTATAGTCCCAACACCAAACTTAGAGTTTGGATATGGGGTCTTGACACCAAACTTAGAGTTTGGTTGTGGCCTCACAACACCAAACTTAGAGTTTGACTGTGTGGGCTCTTCTTGACTCTGAACTGAGAGAAACTCTTCATGCTTACTCTCTTCTTTCATAGAGGGATGGCCATGTGCCTTAAACACAAGGTAGTCCCCATTCAATTGAAGGACTAATTCACCTCTTTTGACATCTATCACAGCTCCTGCTGTGGCTAGGAAAGGTCTTCCAAGGATGATGCAATCATCCTCTTCCTTCCTAGTGTCTAAGATTATGAAATCAGCAGGGATGTAAAGGCCTTCAACCTTTACTAACACGTCCTCTACTATTCCATAAGCTTGTCTCAATGACTTGTCTGCCAATTGTAATGAGAACAAGGCAGGTTGTACCTCAATGATCCCCAGCTTCTCCATTACAGAGAGTGGTATAAGATTTATCCCTGACTCCAGATCACACAGAGCTTTTGCAAAGGTCATGGTGCCTATGGTACAAGGTATCAAAAACTTGCCAGGATCTTGTTTCTTTTGAGGTAAAATTTGCTGAATCCAGGTATCCAGTTCACTAATGAGCAAGGGAGGTTCACTTTCCCAAGTCTCATTACCAAACAACTTGGCTTTCAGCTTCATGATAGCTCCTAAATATTGAGCAACTTGCTCTCCAGTCACATCTTCATTCTCTTTAGAGGAAGAATAGTCTTCAGAGCTCATGAATGGCAGAAGGAGATTTAATGGAATCTCTATGGTCTCTATGTGAGCCTCAGATTCCTTTGGATCCTTAATAGGAAACTCCTTCTTGCTTGAGGGACGTCCCAGGAGGTCTTCCTCACTAGGATTTTCGTCCTCCTCCTCCCTTGTGCATTCGGCCATATTGATTATATCAATGGCCTTGCACTCTCCTTTTGGATTCTCTTCTGTATTGCTTGGGAGAATACTGGGAGGAGTTTCAATGACTTTCTTACTCAGCTGGCCCACTTGTGCCTCCAGATTTCTGATGGAGGATCTTGTTTCACTCATGAAACTGAAAGTGGCCTTTGACAGATCAGAGACTAGATTGGCTAAATTAGAGGTGTTTTGTTCAGAATTCTTTGTCTGTTGCTGAGAAGATGATGGATATGGCTTGCTATTGTTCAGCCTGTTGCGTCCACCATTGTTAAAGCCTTGTTGAGGCTTTTGTTGATCCTTCCATGAGAAATTTGGATGATTTCTCCATGATGAGTTATAGGTGTTTCCATAAGGTTCACCCATGTAATTAACCTCTGCCATGGCAGGGTTCTCAGGATCATAAGCTTCTTCAGAAGCTGCCTCTTTAGTACTGTTGGATGCATGTTGCCATCCATTCAGACTTTGAGAGATCATGTTGACTTGCTGAGTCAACACTTTGTTCTGAGTCAATATGGCATTCAGAGCATCAATTTCAAGAACTCCTTTCTTCTAAGGTATCCCATTATTCACGGAATTCCTCTCAGAAGTGTACATGAATTGGTTATTTGCAACCATGTCAATGAGTTCTTGAGCCTCTTCAGGCATTTTCTTTAGGTGAATAGATCCACCTGCAGAATGATCCAGTGACATTTTTGAAAATTCAGAGAGACCATAATAGAATATATCCAATATGGTCCATTCTGAAAACATGTCAGATGGACATCTTTTGGTCAGCTGCTTGTATCTTTCCCAAGCTTCATAGAGGGATTCACCATCTTTTTGTTTGAAGGTTTGAACATCCACTCTCAGCTTGCTCAGCTTTTGAGGAGGAAAGAATTTATCCAAGAAGGCTGTGACCAGCTTATCCCAGGAGTCCAGGCTATCCTTAGGTTGTGAATCCAACCATATTCTAGCTCTGTCTCTTACAGCAAAAAGGGAAAAGCATGAGTCTGTAGACTTCAGGATCAACTCCATTCGTCTTTACAGTCTCACAGATCTGCAAGAACTCAGTTAAAAACTGATAAGGATCTTCAGATGGAAGTCCATAAAACTTGCAGTTTTGTTGCATTAAGGCAACTAGTTGAGGCTTAAGCTCAAAATTATTAGCTCCAATGGCAGGAATAGAGATGCTTCTTCCATCAAATTTGGACGTTGGCTTTGTGAAGTCACCAAGCATTCTCCTTGCATTATTATTATTTTCGGCTGCCATATCCTTCTCTTGTTCTAATATTTCTGAAAAGTTACCTTTAGATTGTTGTAATTTAGTTTCTCTTAGTTTCCTTTTCAGAGTCCTTTCAGGTTCAGGATCAATTTCAACAAGAGTGCCTTTTTTCCTATTCCTGCTCATATAAAAGAGAAGAAAACAAGAAAAGAAGAGGAATCCTCTATGTCACAGTATAGAGATTCCTTTATGTTAGTAGAAAAAGAAAGGGGAGAAGAATGTAGAAGAATGGTTCGGATTTTTAGATGAAGAGAGGTGAAGAGAAGTGTTAGTAAATAAATAATAAAATAGAAGAAGAAAAGAGAAGGAAATTTTGAAAATAATTTTGAAAAAGGGGTTGGTATTTTCGAAAATTGGATAAGAAATAATTAAAATTAAAACATGAAACAATTAGTTAATTAAAAGAAAGAATTTTTGAAAAAGGGGTGAGATATTTTCGAAAATTGGAGAGGGAAAAGTAGTTAGGTGGTTTTGAAAAAGATAAGAAACAAACAAAAAGTTAGTTAATTGATTGAAAAAGATTCGAAATCAAAATTTAAAAAGATAAGAAGATAAGAAGTTAGATAAGATATTTTGAAATCAAATTTTGAAAAAGATAAAATTTTGAAAAAGATAAGATAAAAAGATAAGATAAAAATTTTAAGAGAAAGATATTTTGAGAAAGATTTAATTTTTAAAATGACTTAACTAACAAGAAACTACAAGATAAGATTCTAGAATTTAAAGATTGAACCTTTCTTAACAAGAAAGTAACAAACTTCAAATTTTTTAATCAATCACATTAATTGTTATCTAATTTTCGAAAATATGATATAAAAGATAAGAAAAAGATTTTTGAAAAATAATTTTTAAAATTTTCAAAAATAATAAAAAAAAATGAAAAAGATATGATTTTTGAAAAAGATTTTGAAAAGATAAGATTTTTAAAATTGAAATTTTGACTTGACTTGTAAGAAACAACTAATTTTTTTAAAAATTTTTGACTAAGTCAACTCAAATTTTCGAAAATTTGGAGAGAAATAAGAAAAAGATATTTTTTATTTTTGAATTTTTAATTATGAGAGAGAAAAACAACAAAAATACTCAATGCATAAAATTTTTAGATCAAAACAATGAATGCATGCAAGAATGCTATGAATGTCAAGATGAACACCAAGAACACTTTGAAGATCATGATGAACATCAAGAACATAATTTTAAAAAATTTTTAATGCAAAGAAAACATGCAAGACACCAAACTTAGAAATCTTTAATGCATGGACTCTGACAAACGAAAAATGCATATGAAAAACAACAAACAACACAAACAAGAAAACATCAAGATCAAACAAGAGGACTTATCAAGAACAACTTGAAGATCATGAAGAACACTATGAATGCATGAAATTTTCGAAAAATTAATGCATAAATTTTAAAAACATGCAATTGACACCAAACTTAAAAATTGACTCAAGACTCAAACAAGAAACATAAAATATTTTTGATTTTTTATGATTTTATGATTTTTTTGGATTTTTGTTATTTTTTTCGAAAACAAAGTTGGAAAAACGAAAAATAAAAGAAAAATTTTGAAAAAGATTTTTGAAAAGAAAATTACCTAATCTGAGCAACAAGATGAACCGTCAGTTGTCCATACTCGAACAATCCCCGGCAACGGCGCCAAAAACTTGGTGGATGAAATTGTGATTCATTTGTTATTCCATTTTGCAAAATTCATTGCTTTTCATTCCCTGGTAATGGCGCCAAAAACATATTTGCCAATACCGTGGTTCACAACTTCGTTCAACTTAACCAGCAAGTGTACTGGGTCATCCAAGTAATACCTTACGTGAGTAAGGGTCGATCCCACAGAGATTGTTGGTATGAAGCAAGCTATGGTCACCTTGTAAATCTCAGTAAGGCGGATTAAATTGGTTTATGATTTCGAAAATTAATAATAAAAAGAAAATAAAAGGGATAGAAATACTTATGTAAATCAATAGATGAGTGTATGGAGATGCTGTGCTCCTCTTGAATCTCTACTTTCCTATCACATTCATCCAATCCTTCTTACTTCCTTCCATGGCAAGCTGTATGTAGGGCATCAC
This sequence comes from Arachis stenosperma, assembly GCF_014773155.1. Lineage (NCBI taxonomy): Eukaryota > Viridiplantae > Streptophyta > Magnoliopsida > Fabales > Fabaceae > Arachis > Arachis stenosperma. Next base: position 21,364,320 of record NC_080385.1, read on the forward strand.
CATCATCAATGGCTACTTTTAATCCTCTCGGGAAAATGGTCCTATGCGCTGTCACTGCACGGCTAATCGTCTGGAGGCATCACCCTTGGTTGATAGCTACATCCCATCCTCTCAGTGAAAATGGTCCAAATGCTCTGTCACAGCACGGCTAATCTTCTGTCGGTTCTCAATCAGGTTGGAATAGAATCCATTGATTCTTTTGCGTTTGTCATCACGCCCAGCCTTCAGGAGTTTGAAGCTCGTCACAGTCATTCAATACCGGAATCCTACTCGGAATACCACAGACAAGGTTAGACTTTCCGGATTCCCAGGATCCTACTCGGAATACCACAGACAAGGTTTAGACTTTCCGGATCCTCATGAATTCCGCCATCTATCTAACTTATACCACGAAGATTCTGTTGGGGAATCTAAGAGATATGCGCTCGGCCTAGAGTAGAACGGAAGTGGTTGTCAATCACGCTCGTTCATAGGTGAGAATGATGATGAGTATCACGGATCATCACATTCATCAAGTTGAAGTGCAACGTATATCTTGGAATAAGAATAAAAGAGAATTGAATAAAAAGTAATAGTAATTGTATTGAAACTTGAGGTACAGCAGAGCTCCACACCCTTAATCTATGGTGTGCAGAAACTCCACCGTTGAAAGTACATAAGTGAAAGTTCAGGCATGGCCGAATGGCCAGCCCCCATGATCTGAGAACTAATCATCCCAAGATGCTCTTCAGATCTAAAGTGATCAAAAGATGTCTAATACAATAGTTAAATGTCCTATATATACTAGACTAGCTACTAGGGTTTACATGAGTAAGTAATTGATGCATAAATCCACTTCCGGGGCCCACTTGGTGTATGTTTGGACTGAGCTTGATCTATCCACGAGCTGAGGCTTTTCTTGGAGTTGAACTCCAAGTTATAACGTGTTTTGGGCGTTCAACTCCGGATCATGACGTTTTTCTGGCGTTTAACTCCAGACAGCAGCATGTACTTGGCGTTCAATGCCAAGTTACGTCGTCAATTGTCGGATAAAGTATAAACTATTATATATTGCTGGAAAGCTCTGGATGTCTACTTTTTAACGCCGTTGAGAGCGCGCCATTTGGAGTTATGTAGCTCCAGAAAATTCATTTCGAGTGCAGGGAGGTCAGACTCCAACAGCATCAGCAGTCCTCTTGTCAGCCTTTTTCAGAGTTTTGCTCAAGTCCCTCAATTTCAGCCAGAAATTACCTGAAATCACAGAAAAACACACAAACTCATAGTAAATTCCAAAAATGTGAATTTAACATAAAAACTAATGAAAACATCCCTAAAAGTAGCTTAAACTTACTAAAAACTACCTAAAAACAATGCCGAAAAGCGTATAAATTATCCGCTCATCATTTATTTACATGGAATAAATGTTGATACCCTTTGTTTCCCTCTTGGCTTAAGCATGATGACATGCTTGGTTTAAGTGTGGGGAGGTTGATAAACCCCATTTGTAGGATTTATCTTGTATTGATTTTTGAGGATTTTATCACCTTTTACCCACATTTATTCAATGAAATAGCATGGTTTTGTATATTCTCCTTTAATTGTGCTTAAGAGTGAAAACATGCTTTTTAGGTCTTAAAATAGCTAAATGTAATTTACCTTGATTCCATTAGATGCCTTGATATGTTTGTTAAGTGGTTTCAGATTTAGGAGGTAAAGATTGGATCAAGAGAATGAAGAAAAAGCATGTAAAGTTGGAGAACTCATGAAGAAATGGTGAAACCAAAAAGCTGTCAAGCCTGACCTCTTCGCACTTAATTGACCATAACTTGAGCTACATAGGTCCAATCCAACTCATTTCTGATGCTATTTAAGCCAATGATTGAAGGGAAATCAACATACTTTTGATCATTAGTCATAGTTTAGTTTTAGAAATAGTTTTAGAGAGAGAAGCTCTCACTTCTCTCTAGGATTTGGAATTAGGGTTAGATTAGGGTCTCATAGTTCTAGGTTTAATTCAAGTCTCCTTCTACTTCTACCTTCAATTGGTGATTGCTACACTTTGGTTCTTCTTTCTATCCCTATTCTCTTGTTGTAATTTCTCTTATTTTATTTCTAGGTTTTGTAATTGAGATACTCTTGTTCTTTTGTTTTCTTTTAATAAAGCAAATTGAGGTAATTAATGATAATTGTGATTTCCTTCATTGTTGTTGTTAATTCTTTGCATTCAATTATAGTTAGAATTCATTCTAGTTGTGATTTACTATACTTTCTTTTTGTGCCTTCCAAGTGTTTGATGAAATGCTTGGAAGGATGTTAGAGTAGGATTTTATGTTCTTGGCTTGAGTAGGTAACTTAGGATTTCTTAAGTTACTAGTGTCCAATTGATTGATAGTTGATAGCCATTGACTCTAGCCTTCATTAATCCCATTAGTGAAAAGCTAGGATTTATGGACTTGGATTAATATAACTCACTTGACTTTCCTTTGCTATTTGATTAAAGGATGACTAAGTGGGATTAATCCTTGCAACTACCATACTTGTGGCTAGTGATAATTATGAAGACCCTTGATAACCAAACCTTACCAAGACCATTTTGTTAATAGAATTTCATTACCATTTGCTATTCATTTTTCTCATTCAAAACCCCAAAATAAATAACTCATAACCAAGAACAAGAACACTACCCTGTAAGTCCTTTGAGAGACGACCCGAGGTTTAAATACTTCGGTTTATAGATTTTAGGGGTTTGTACTTGTGACAAACAAATTTTTGTATGAAAGGATTATTGTTGGTTTAGAGACTATACTTTACAACGAGAATTTATTTGTGAAATTCTATACCATCAAAAATCCAATCATCAGAATCTACGGATCATGGAACTCTTTAGTTTTAGATTATTTTCTTTTCTACTATGAGTAACTAAATCTCCTCTTGTTAAAGGTTAGCAGCTCTATTTGATTTTATGGATTAGTAATACAAGTATTTTTTTTATTTTGATTCATGCTTTTCTACTTTTTTAACATTGAGTCTCGTTCTTCATCTTTAATAGTTAGAAGCATTGGAAAATATTATAATTATGCCTTGAATTCTGTTATTACTTTGGAAAATTTAATATCGAAATTAGCTTGAAATTCTTTGTCATGAATTTCAACTTGACTAGGAATAGTATTTTGAAAGTTGTGTGGCTTCAAATCGAAACCGTGCTTAATCTCTTATCTTAATTAGTTGGCCAAAAAATTGGTGATTAATTAAGTTAAGAGAAATTAGATTGCCAAGGAATTGGAATTTATTTATAAATGATTTGCTATAAAAAGATTTTTGCATAAGTCAAAGTAGAAAAATACAAATATTGCTTTTTCTAAAGAATTAAACACCTCTGAAGCTTTTAACATTCCATTCCCTAGTTACGTCTCCAAAGTTTTTAAGCTTTTTCTCACTCACAATCAACAATCTTCTTCACTATTCCTTGCTTCTACTTCAAGATCCACAATCCTCTTTCCAAGATTTGATCGATCTAATTAGAGATTCAATTAGACGTTGCTTGATTCAATCCATTAATTCTCGTGGGAATGACATCCACTTAGTGTGGTATTACTTAGAGCGATTTGGTGTAGTTTCCAATATCTGACCATATCAATTTTGGCTCATCAAGTTTTTAGTGCCATTGCCAGGGTTTAATTGAGATTGACAGTATACATCTGGTTGAACTACTAAATTATATCTTGTTTTATTTTATTTATTTTATTTTCATTATTCTATGTAATTTTTCTTTTCTTCTTTATTCCTCACGGTATGTTTAATTTTCTTTTGTTTTTGTCATGCAAGTAAAGAAAGATTGCATTCTCTTCTATCCTGAAATTGAGAAGACACTTGCACGAATAAGAAAGAAATCAAGGGCTATGAGAGAAGAGGTAGAAAGAATGGCAGAGGAGAATAATAATATAAGAAATGTAAATCCCGTAAAATTAACGAATAATTAATTAATAAATTAATTTTTCATAAAAAAATATTAGAAATATGAATTTTATAATTTAATGATATAGAGCTAATTAAAACAAGAAATTTGACACTAATTTTAAAGAATTTAGCCCAAAATTAAGCTAAACGGACCAAACCGGTCGAACCGGACCCGTATTGAGCCCAAGGCTGAACCCACACTCCATTAACACAATGAGCTTCAGCTCATTTCTTCTCAAACCAAAGGAAACACGTTCCTAGGAGGGAGAACAAGGGAAAAGAACTCAAACAATTTCATTGATTTCAAATCCACATTTCTTCTAACTTCGAGCTTCAAACACTGCACCGTTTGCGGCCACGCGTTCAATGCGTTAAGCTTTACAAAGCCCGATAACCAACTTTAATAAAAATTCTCATTTCTCATCTCAACCTCTAAATTCCCTTGATTTTCGAAAATTTGGGGGTTTGATTGTTAAAATTTGATGTCTTGATATTTAGGCTCAAATTAGCTCGAGGTATTTGTGGTTTTTTGTTCAACCAAGTCACGTATAAGGTAAGGGCTCTCAAAACCTTGCAAATTTTTAGATTATGTGAGTTTGGCTATTGAAATTGAGTATATAAATGTGGTAATGTGAATTAGGTGGTATATGTATAAGAATTGGAGCATATTTGTGGAAATTGGAAGCTTGGTTTGGGTCTTGGTTACTAAAGCTTGGGTGTTGGAGGCTTGTAATCTTTCCTAATTCAGTTGCCTTGGATTATACGAGGAAATTGGCTAAGGTATGATTTTAGTTTCTCATATTTAATATATAATGTCTTGTAAAAACTTAGGCTAGATGACCATAGGATAGGTTGGAATGCATGAGTATGTTAAATGCTTAGTACATTTGATGATAATTGTTGAAACAGGATGAGTATTGGTTTGGTAATTTATGTTGGTGATGGAAATAGCATGCTAAATAATGATTGACAAGGTGTTAAGAATGTATATGTATATGTGTGATGAATTATTGATGATCTTGTTGGTGTAATTGAGGAATTTATGTATGAGACTGTTTAAAATAGAGGTATGGATGATAGTGGTGATTGTCGTGCTGTAAATGGTATATTATGGTGCTGTTTGTATGTATAGTAGGTTGATATTGAGTTTGATTTTGGTGAAAATAGAGTTTTAAGAACCTTTGTGAAAAACTAATTTTTGGCCGAATTTCGGTATGCCATAACTCAACTTTCGGACCCCCAAATTCTTCAAACTTGTTTCATATAAAAATTGGGTCCGTGAAATTTACGCCGTTCGAAGAATGGATGAAAAATGTTTTGAAACAAAAAAGTTATGCGCATCGGAAGTTCGGAGTGCAAAATTGAAATTCTGCAGCATTCAACATTTTTGCCACACTGCAGAATATGCATACGCGACCACCTACACGCGACGCAACCAACTCTTTCGGGCTTGGCATCTAGTGTACGCAGGCAAGGTGCATGCGTACGCGAGCAGGGGATTTAAGGGGTTGCGTACGCGATCACTTGCACGCAACGTGACCAACCCTTTCGGGTTTGATATCTCGCATATGCAAGCAATGGGATGCATACGCGAGCAAGACAAAACAAGCCCCCGCGTACGCGAGCACCTTGCTCGCGTACGCAACGCCTTTGTTTCCAGCAAAATTATTTTTTTTGTTTTTTAAAACCTAAATTTGAACCTCTAAACCTCTAGTTTTACTCTTTAGCCCCTAGACCTTAGTGTTATGCCTAGTGATGAGGTGAAGCTAGAAAAAGGTGGTAACTTGGGGGTGAAGTAAGATTGGAAATGATGAATTATGTATGAAAGTGCAAAGATATGAAGTATATGTGTGATTCCATGGCTATAATGAATAGTTATGCAATGATTATGAATGCTTATGTGATTTATGCACTCAATTTTACCTGAGGTACGAGTTTTCCTGGGTAAAGAGCAGTGGCTTACCACCACGTGCTTTGATCTAGGTTGAGACTCGATACTCTATTGACCTTACATCATAAGGATGAGCAGGCACGTATAAGTTCACAGGAAGGATACCCCCAATGAGCAAATTTTATAAATGAGAAAAATCTATGCATAGACTCTTGGGGATGCGCGATGGGGGACAGTCTAGGGTTTAGCAGTCGAACTTGTCGGGTTGGCTTGATAACCGACAAAAGAGACTCATCAGCCATAGGACAAGCATTTATCATATGCATATTGTTTGAATTGCTTGCTTGTGCATTAATTGGGAATGCCTAGGTGAAATTACTATTTTAATTGTTATATTTGCTATCTGCAGTACTTGTATTCTACCTGTGTTTGTCATTGTCTGCATGTTTGTCTGTGTGGGTTCACTAGTGTTGGAGGATTGGAGGAAAGCCAGAAGAGTTGAGGGTTTGAGTATGGTTTTGGTTAGGATTAGGAGTCCTTAGAGAACCACCCTGACTTATGGTTTCTGCTTTAGTTCTTTAAGCTTTATAATTAGAGTGTTGGCCTTCTAGTATTGCCTCTGGCTTTCCCGGGACCTTATATCTTATGTATGCGACATCTTTACCATATTGAGAATCCCCGGTTCTCATTCCATACGGATATTTGTATTTTTTTTCAGATGTAGGTTGAGAGGAACCTCGCTAGGCGTTTGGAGTTCTCTGCAGCGAAGTGAATCTTTTGGGAATATTATATTTTGTTTTTTCTAGATATATGCTACTGTATAGAACTCTCCTTATGTACATATATATGTTTTACTTTTGCACCTCATAAAGGTTTATGGAGAACTAGGGTTACCTTTATGTATTTTGGATTATGGTTTCCTATATGTATATATATGACTATTCTCTGGCCAGCCTTAGCTTCACAGGCTGAGTTCGAAACTTGATATTTTGTACCTTGACTCTCTACTCTCATTATTTACATAAATATGTTAGTGTACCTTAGCTTTCTTCGTATGCAAGTAATCTTGATTCTTGAGCGTTGCGCTTTTAATTTCGCAATTTTGTTTTACCTATCCTTTAAGGCTCCTTGTGTATTATATTCTTTCAAGTATATACATATACATACATACATACATACATACATATATATATATATATATATATATATATATATATATATTATTTTAGAGGTTGTAATATCACACCATTTCTATTTTACGACTTAAGCATAAAGCTCTGTGTGGTAGGGTGTTACATTATGTTATCAGAGTAGTTCGTTCCTGTAGAGCCTGAGAGACGGACTGACTATGCTTTTGTGCATTTTGTGTGTGTGTGTGTGTGTGTGTGTGTGTGTGTGTGTGTGTGTGTTTAGGTGCTATTAGGATATCTAACTGATATATGTGGCATAAACGTTCATGAGCATACATTTGGGATTTTGAAGAACTAGACTTGTGATATTGAGACTGATTGTATTATTTAATGGAGATAAAAGTATCTAAGCAAAACATATAAACCAAAACATAGTCCCGAGAACAAAGGATCTTCGCAAATCTAGAAGTCTCCAGCATGCCTCAGCGGGAAACCTCACGTCCTGCATCTGAAAACCACAAAATCCGCATGGGTGAGAACCAGAGGTCCCCAGCATGGTAACAGCTTCCACATATATAATACATAATAATAGAGGAAAGCCGAAGGCAATCCTAGAACTTCCTCCAGACAATTCAAAACTTATAAACAAGCTAAACCATATAAGGGCATCTGACTAAAGATTCTTCAGTCTAACTAATACTTCCCTTTCCAATTCCTTCAAACCTCCCAACCACCAGCAGGAGTATAATGTAGCAACCACAGTTATATCAGATAAGAAAAATACAATTAGGAACAAGTAAGACATTTAGACAATTAGCAAGTAATATGCAGTCAAATAGGCAATCTCAAACAATTCATATAGTATGCATATGATGAATGCCTGTTCCTAGTGGCTGATGATATCATCTTGTCGGTTATAGAGCCAACCTGACAAGTCCTGGTCGCTAACCATTGGACTGTCCCTCTGTCACGCATCCCCAACTCGAGTTATACTCGTTATAAACTTGATCATAATCATGATCTATATCCATCACCCTCACTGGTGAATATTTACGGGGGCGAGCTCATCCGGGTCTTTCACAGTGCCCGGCCACACTTACGACATAGGGTCAACAGAGTATCAAGTCTCAACCTGGAGCACGTGGTGGCTAGCCACTGCTACTACCCAGGGAAACTCGTATCTCAGATAGTGGAAGTACAAATCACAATTATCAATAATTCAGCATAAACATGCATGAATTCTCATCCATGGATCAACATCCATATCAGCCATCCGGCTCACGGTTCAGTCCAGAACCAGCCAATATTCATATCATACACAGTCGTTCCGGCTCACGGTTAAATCCATAACCAGCCACTCGGCTCACGGTTAAATCCATAACCAGCCGCTTCATTAACAATTACAGCCTTTCGGCCTATGGCATAACAAGCACTTCCACCACCATCCTCCGCATCTCACATAATCATCTTTGATCCTCATTGATCATTCATTTTTCCCTTGCTTCACTCGCAAGTTACCTCATTCACTAGCCCCTTTCTAATAGCTAGGCATGTCATAATGATTTAAGACATAAATGGTGAGATCGGAGGCTTAGAAGTATGAGATTTGGCTTTTAAAACTCAAAAATCAACTTTGGGATGAAAACAGGGCCACGCGTACGCGCACTCCACGCGCACGCGTGGATGGCCTCAAAAACTCATCGACGCGTAAGCGTCATGCACGCTAACGCGTGGATTGAAAACTAGCAAATCGACGCGCACGCGTCAACCACGCGTACGCGTGGGTGCCCTCGTTCCCCAGGCACAACACTGGCACAGTTCTGGCATAACTCTCTGGAAAATGGCTGGGCATTGGGTGCAGCACAATCGGCGCGCCCGCGCACATCACGCGCACGCGTGGATGGCACTTTTCGGAAGAACGGCGCGTACGCGCCAAGTGCGCCCACGCGCAAGGGGTCATTCTGCTAAAAATTTTCTAAGTTAAAAGCTTCAGAATTCACAGATTTAAACCCCAATCTTCCAACGGACATAACTTCCTCATTTTAAATCGTTTTTCACCCGTTCTTCGAACGGCATGGACATCCCAGATCCAATTTCATTTCTAAACAGATTTGGTACAAAATAGAGATCCGTAGTCCAAGTTATGTCCCGTCAAAGTATGCCCAAAAATCATATTTTTCATACAAGACCACAAAGTGCCATTTTCAAAACAAGCCATTTCCAACTCATTTCAAAATCAATCAAAACATGCCAATTTCATCCCTTTTCTTTGAAATCAATCAAAATATATCAAATTCAATATCAAGCCTCCTCAACTCACACATTGACACTTTACCACAAATTACCAAAATCACTATCTCATCATTTTAACCCACTTCACCCAAGTGGCTCAAACTCAAACATATTGACATATCATATACTCTTCCTCATGCCAATTTTCAACAACACCAATTCCAATAAATCATCATTGTACATAACGAATATCATACTCACCATCAACATGGTTCAACCCACAATTCGACCATAACCAATTATCAAGCATATATCACAACATGCATATTTCTCATACATCATACCACCAAGGCATCAATAATAATCATCACATATATGACCACATCATATATATCAACCATTCAACAACATCAACCATTCAATGCCTATCTTAGGGCCTCTAGCCTAAGTATTTCCTACCACATTACATATTAGATACGGGAAACCGAAACCATACCTTAGCCGATTTCCCAAGCTCAACCGGAGCACTTCCAAACCACTTATCCACAAGCTCTCAAGGCCTCAAAACCTCCAAGAACAGATTTTTCACCACCAAACCCTTTCCAAGCTTTTTAAAATCACCAATCAAGCTCCAATATTCACATATACACAACCTAAGCCACAATCATCATACCCATACACAACATCTCAAAACCCAAACATCATAAAATCACAAATTACACTAGGGTTGAGAATCTTACCACACCCAAGGTCCAAGGAGACAAGATTAACCTTCTCCTTCAAGAGAGTTGGGTCCTATAACATCAAAGAGCCCAAAATCTCAACATTTTTGCTCATAAAACTCGAAAACAAGGCTGGAATTTCGAAGAACAAAATGTGGCTTACCTCAAGATTAATTGTATGGGTTTTATAGAGCTCTCCGCGGTGAACGCGTGGCCACAAATGGAGCGGCAATCGGAGCTCTAAATCAAAAGTTATGGTGGTTTGAAGATCAAGTGAGAGAAAGAACTTGAGAGAGTGTTCTTCCCTCCATGGCCTCCATTTTCAGCATGTGAGTGTGTTTAGTGAGGAGAGAGAATGCTGAAAACTAGGGTTTTGGTTTAGTTATGTTGGGCTAAGGGCCAACTTTGGGTCCGATTGGTCCGGTTTGGCCCGTTCGGTCCAATCTTGGTCCGAATTCTATAAAATTGGTACCAAAATTCTCGTCTCAATCTCCCCTATCACATTTAGCCATAACAATCACATTTTAGGCTTTCTAGAATAAATTCTCATTTATGGGTTAATTAGCCGTTAATTAACTGGGTTTTACATTCTACCCACCTAATTGGGAATTTTGCCCACAAAATTCAAATGCAATTACCTGAGAATAAATGCGGATAGTCCGTTCGCATCTCCGACTCAAGTTCCCAAGTGTGTTCCTCAACACCACCTCGACTCCATGCTACTTTGACTAATGAAACCTCTTTTCCACGCAACCGTTTGATACTAGTATCATCAATTCTGACTGGAGCCACTGGAAGCGTCAAATCTTCCCTTAACTGAACCGACTCAGGTTCTAACACATGGCTAGCATCAGGAGTGTACTTCCGAAGCTGCGACACGTGAAACACGTCATGCAGGTTCGAAAGATAAGGTGGTAGAGCCATCCGATACGCCACCGGTCCAATCCTCTCCAGGATTTGAAATGGGCCAATGTATCGAGGATTCAACTTCTTTGTTTTAATCGCCCTACCTACTCCCGTGGTCGGAGTAACCTTAAGAAAAACATGGTCTCCTTCCTCAAATTCTAAGGGCTTTCGCCTCTGATCGGCGTAACTCTTTTGACAACTCTGCGCCGTAAGCATCCTATCTCGGATTTTCTTGACTTGTTCAGTAGTCTCAGCTATCATTTCCGGTCCCAACAAGCTTTTCTCTCCAGCTTCATACCAACATAGCGGAGATTGACATTTCCTCCCGTACAAGGCCTCATACGGAGCCATTCCAATGCTCGCATGATAACTATTATTGTATGCAAACTCCACTAATGGCATATACCGATCCCAACTCGCCGGTTGGTCCAAAACACAAGCTCTCAACATATCTTCTAGTGTTTGGATCGTCCTCTCAGATTAACCATCTGTTTGAGGATGGTAAGCCGTGCTCAAGCTTAATCGGGTTCCAAAAGCTTTCTGAAATGCACCCCAAAACCTTGAAGTGAAACGAGGATCTCTATCAGAGATTATAGTAGCAGGTACACCATGAAGTCTCACAATCTCCTTTATGTATAACCGTGCTAGCTCCTCAAGGGTGTAAGTCATACGAATGGGTAAAAAGTGAGCTGACTTCGTCAGTCGGTCCACAATCACCCAGATAGCATCAAAACCAGCCCTAGTCCTTGGCAATCCTGACACAAAGTCCATTGCAATACTTTCCCACTTCCATTGTGGAATCTCTAAAGGTTGCAACATCCCGGAAGGTCTTTGATTTTCAATCTTTACCTTTTGACAAGTTAAGCACTTTGAAACATATTCCGCCACATCATTCTTCATACCCGGCCACCAAAACATCACCTTTAAATCATGGTACATCTTAGTACTTTCCGGGTGAATGGAGAATCCACTTTTGTGTGCCTCCTTTAAAATATCTTACCTCAAAGTGCCAACATCCGGCACAATGATCCTACCCTTGAATCTCCATAACCCATCTTTTTCTTCCGACACTCTCCACCGTTTTCCTTGCTCAATAGCCGGTAGCACCTTCCATAACGCTTCATCATTTTGATGAGCCTTTAGGAGTTCGGACTTAAAGTCACTTGAGATTTCTAATCTGCTCAAATACAAAGTTCCGGATACTTCTCGAGCACCAATTTTCAGACTCTCGAATCCTTTGAGCAACTTCTCCTCTTGAAGCATCATCCAAGCCGCATATAATGACTTCCGACTTAACGCATCCGCCACTACGTTCGCCTTTCCCGGATGGTAATGCAACTCAAAGTCGTAGTCCTTCAACAATTCCATCCACCTTCTCTGCCTCATATTAAGCTCTTTCTGATCAAAGAGGTACTTCAAGCTCTTATGATCAGAGAAAACTTGGAACTTAACCCCATAGAGATAATGCCTCCACACCTTCAAGGCAAACACAACCGCAGCGAGTTCCAAATCGTGCGTAGGGTAACTAACTTTATGAGGTCTCAACTGTCGTGAGGCATACGCCACCACATTATGATGCTGCATCAGCACGCACCCTAGACCCTTCAATGAGGCATCACAATACACTTCAAAAGGCTCGTTCGGCTCGGGTAACACTAGCACAGGTGCAGTGGTCAAATTTTTCTTCAATGCCTGAAAGCTCTCCTCGCACTCAGGAGTCCAAACAAACGGAGTGTCTTTTCGGGTTAACTTCGTCATTAGCAAAGCTATCTGTGAAAAGCCCTTGATAAACCTTCGGTAATAGCCAGCTAAACCCAGAAAACTCCTTATCTCCATTACGGTGGTTGGTTGCTTCCAATCCATCACAGCCTCCACCTTAGTTGGATCTACGGCTATTCCCTTCTTACTCACCACGTGACCCAAAAACTTCACCTCACTCTTCCAAAACTCACACTTAGACAGTTTTGCATAGAGTTTCTTCTCCTTTAGAATCTGCAACACGGTCCTCAAGTGTTCCGCATGCTCTTCTTTAGTCTTGGAATAAATTAGTATGTCATCAATGAAGACAACAACAAATTTATCCAGAAACGGATGGAAAACTCTATTCATGTAATCCATGAATACCGCAAGAGCGTTCGTCAACCCAAAGGACATTACAGTGTACTCGTAATGACCATATCGAGTCCTAAAAGCGGTCTTAGGGATATCCTCACCCCTCACCCTTATCTGGTGGTAACCGGATTGCAAATCGATCTTGGAGAAAACTCCAGATCCTTGTAACTGATCCATGAGATCATCAATTCTCGGCAATGGGTACTTATTCTTTATTGTGACCTTGTTTAGCTGCCTGTAATCCACACAGAGCCGCATACTCCCATCTTTCTTCTTCACCAGTAACACTGGAGCACCCCATGGAGAGACACTTGGTCGTATAAAATTCTTTCCCAACAAATCCTCTAACTGAGACTTTAGCTCGTTCATCTCTAACGGTGACATCCTATAAGGAGCATTTGAGATTGGTCCCGCCCCGGGCACCAATTCAATAGCAAATTCAACCTCTCGGTTAGGTGGAAACTCATCAATATCATCAGGAAATACTTCTGGAAACTCACACACAACCGGAATCTGCTCCAACCTTTGATCATCACCCGAAACGCCCGCGGTTAACAACAGGATACCCTGACATTCGGTTCCAGAACAGTTCACCATCATCAAATTCAAGTAATAGTTATTCACCACGACCGGCCCTTCTGTATCTTCCAGCATAAAGTACACCGACTTTGTAGAACAATCTAGCAGAACATGGTTCTTAGATAACCAGTCCAATCCCAAGATAAGATCAAGACCGATCATCGGTAAGCAGATTAAATTATGAACAAAATCACGCTGCTTGAACCTAAAGAAAACTTCCGGGCATCCTAGCCTAGTCACCATGGCTTCATGGGTAGCATTGTACACTCTTAGATCATAACCTAAAGTTACAATCTTCAATCCTAACTCATGGGCTTTCTCAAATGCAATGAATGAATGCGATGCTCCCGAATCAAATAAAGCATTTAAAGTTTGACCAGCCATTTCACAGTTTCCTCTAATAAGTGTCTCGGATCCCTCGGCACCTATAGCTGAAGTGGTGAACACCCGACCAGTCTGTTGTGCCTTCCTAGCACCTTGTTTCTGCTTCTCCAGGCAACTTGCGGCTTTATGCCCCGCCTTTCCACAATTGTAGCATAAACCCCATCCGGCCTTGCATGGTGCTCCCGGATGGTGACTCCCACACCTAGTACAAGCTTGATCATTCTGAGGCTGCTTCCCAAACTTCTTTCCTTGGGAGTTGTTGTTGTTGGGCCTCCTGAAAGAGCTTCCCCTCTTGAAAGACGGACCTCTAGGTGCAAAGCTCTTCCCTCGGTTCTGTGGGAATGATCCTTTGTGACTCCCTTTCTCAGCGGTTGCCCTTTTCACACACTCTTCAGCAACCCTACACTTGTTCACCAATTCGGAGAAAGTCCTGATCTCTATTGGTCCCACTGAGCTAAAGATATCACTCCGGAGTCCTCCTTCATACTTAACACACTTCCATTCCTCATATTCCACCGGAGTCCCTTGGCACATACGAGAGAACCTGAACAGCTCCTCAAACTTGTCAGTATATTCTGATATGGACATAATACCCTGCTTCAGCTGTAACAATTCAAGTTCCTTAGCCGTCCTAGTAGAAGTCAGAAAGTACTTCTTATAGAACTCCTCTGGAAAGGCATTCCAAGTGATATAGTCATCACCCTGTTGCAGAAGACGTCAAATACCTTGCCACCAATGCGACGCTTCACCTGTGAGCATATAGGTAGCAAACTCGACACGCTGCCCTTCAGGTACCACTTGTACTTGCAGTGCTCGCTCTATAGCCTGAAACCATGTATCAGCCTCAGTCGGGCTAGTAGTTCCCTTGAACTTAGGCGGATTAACCTTCAAAAAGTTTGCCAGTGTCATCGGGCCCTGAACTCCACCTCCATCATTACCATGGTTGTTCATCTGTTGACCAAGAGCCTCAGCAGTGGCTTGCATAGCAGCAGCCATGTTCTCCAACGCAGCCATAAAGTTCACCGGGTCATTAGGGTTATTCTCCGGTGCACGAGCATTCGTACGACCTCTCGCACTACCTCTACCGCATCCACGAGGCGCCATCTGGTTCCTATACACACCAAACAATCGATATTAAGTTGATCAGTCTCAATATCGGAAGTCTAGTGCTTCAAAGTCCCAAATGCATGCTCATGAACGTTTATGCCAATTATATCAAGCAGATATACTAATAGCACATAACACACATACAGAGAATGCACAGAAGCATAGTCAGTCCATCCCTCAGGCTCTACAGGAATGAACTGCTCTGATACCATAATGTAACACCCTACCATACAGAGCCTTATGCTTAAGTCATAATTCAGAGATGGCAAGGTATTACGACCTCTAAAATAAAAATTTAGTACGTATAGTAGTATGAATGATTGATTATAACTAGGAGCCTTTGTAGAAAAAGGGGTAAACAAAAATCGCAACTCGAAAGCGCAACACTCCGATCGATGACGTAACGAACAAGAATAACCAACGCGAGATTATATATATACAAAGGAGTGTCAAAAACAGGAATATCAAGACTCAAAATCCGGCTGCGAAGATAACCGGTCCGAGCATAGTAATATATACATATGATAAAATAATGAAAACCCCAAAGGAAACCCAAAGGGACACAAATACATAAAACCTATTCTCCAAAATCTCCCATAAGAGGAGTCATCAAAGTTTGTATTATTTAATGGAGACAAAAGTATTTAAGCAAAACATATAAACCAAAACATAGTCCCGAGAACAAAGGATCTTCGCAAATCTAGAAGTCTCCAGCATGCCTCAGCGGGAAACCTCACGTCCTGCATCTGAAAACCACAAAATCCGCATGGGTGAGAACCAGAGGTCCCCAGCATGGTAACAGCTTCCACACATATAATACATAATAATAGAGGAAAGCCGAAGGCAATCCTAGAACTTCCTCCAGACAATTCAAAACTTATAAACAAGCTAAACCATATAAGGGCATCTGACTAAAGATTCTTCAGTCTAACTAATACTTCCCTTTCCAATTCCTTCAAACCTCCCAACCACCAGCAGGAGTATAATGTAGCAACCACAGTTATATCAGACAAGAAAAATACAATTAGGAACAAGTAAGACATTTAGACAATTAGCAAGTAATATGCAGTCAAATAGGCAATCTCAAACAATTCATATAGTATGCATATGATGAATGCCTGTTCCTAGTGGCTGATGATATCATCTTGTCGGTTATAGAGCCAACCTGACAAGTCCTGGTCGTTAACCATTGGACTGTCCCTCTGTCACGCATCCCCAACTCGAGTTATACTCGTTATAAACTTGATCATAATCATGATCTATATCCATCACCCTCACTGGTGAATATTTACGGGGGCGAGCTCATCCGGGTCTTTCACAGTGCCCGGCCACACTTACGACATAGGGTCAACAGAGTATCAAGTCTCAACCTGGAGCACGTGGTGGCTAGCCACTGCTACTACCCAGGGAAACTCGTATCTCAGATAGTGGAAGCGCAAATCACAATTATCAATAAATCAGCATAAACATGCATGAATTCTCATCCATGGATCAACATCCATATCAGCCATCCGGCTCACGGTTCAGTCCAGAACCAGCCAATATTCATATCATACACAGCCGTTCCGGCTCACGGTTAAATCCATAACCAGCCACCCGGCTCACGGTTAAATCCATAACCAGCCACTTCATTAACAATTACAGCCTTTCGGCCCATGGCATAACAAGCACTTCCACCACCATCCTCCGCATCTCACATAATCATCTTTGATCCTCATTGATCATTCATTTTTCCCTTGCTTCACTCGCAAGTTACCTCATTCACTAGCCCCTTTCTAATAGCTAGGCATGTCATAATGATTTAAGACATAAATGGTGAAATCGGAGGCTTAGAAGTATGAGATTTGGCTTTTAAAACTCAAAAATCAACTTTGGGATGAAAACAGGGCCACGCGTATGCGCACGCGTGGATGGCCTCAAAAACTCATCGACGCGTAAGCGTCATGCACGCTAACGCGTGGATTGAAAATTAGCAAATCGACGCGCACGCGTCAACCACGCGTACGCGTGGGTGCCCTCGTTCCCCAGGCACAACACTGACACAGTTCTGGCATAACTCTCTGGAAAATGGCTGGGCATTGGGTGCAGCACAATCGGCGCGCCCGCGCACATCACGCGCACACGTGGATGGCACTTTTCGGAAGAACGGCGTGTACGCGCCAAGTGCGCCCACGCGCAAGGGGTCATTCTGCTAAAAATTTTCTAAGTTAAAAGCTTCAGAATTCACAGATTTAAACCCCAATCTTCCAACGGACATAACTTCCTCATTTTAAATCGTTTTTCACCCGTTCTTCGAACGGCATGGACATCCCGGATCCAATTTCATTTCTAAACAGATTTGGTACAAAATAGAGATCCGTAGTCCAAGTTATGTCCCGTCAAAGTATGCCCAAAAATCATATTTTTCATACAAGACCACAAAGTGCCATTTTCAAAACAAGCCATTTCCAACTCATTTCAAAATCAATCAAAACATGCCAATTTCATCCCTTTTCTTTGAAATCAATCAAAATATATCAAATTCAATATCAAGCCTCCTCAACTCACACATTGACACTTTACCACAAATTACCAAAATCACTATCTCATCATTTTAACCCACTTCACCCAAGTGGCTCAAACTCAAACATATTGACATATCATATACTCTTCCTCATGCCAATTTTCAACAACACCAATTCCAATAAATCATCATTGTACATAACGAATATCATACTCACCATCAACATGGTTCAACCCACAATTCGACCATAACCAATTATCAAGCATATATCACAACATGCATATTTCTCATACATCATACCACCAAGGCATCAATAATAATCATCACATATATGACCACATCATATATATCAACCATTCAATGCCTATCTTAGGGCCTCTAGCCTAAGTATTTCCTACCACATTACATATTAGATACGGGAAACCGAAACCATACCTTAACCGATTTCCCAAGCTCAACCGGAGCACTTCCAAACCACTTATCCACAAGCTCTCAAGGCCTCAAAACCTCCAAGAACAGATTTTTCACCACCAAACCCTTTCCAAGCTTTTTAAAATCACAAATCAAGCTCCAATATTCACATATACAAAACCTAAGCCACAATCATCATACCCATACACAACATCTCAAAACCCAAACATCATAAAATCACAAATTACACTAGGGTTGAGAATCTTACCACACCCAAGGTCCAAGGAGACAAGATTAACCTTCTCCTTCATGAGATTTGGGTCCTATAACATCAAAGAGCCCAAAATCTCAACATTTTTGCTCATAAAACTCGAAAACAAGGCTGGAATTTCGAAGAGCAAAACGTGGCTTACCTCAAGATTAATTGTATGAGTTTTGTAGAGCTCTCCGCGGTGAACGCGTGGCCACAAACAGAGCGGCAATCGGAGCTCTAGATCAAAAGTTATGGTGGCTTGAAGATCAAGTGAGAGAAAGAACTTGAGAGAGTGTTCTTCCCTCCATGGCCTCCATTTTCAGCATGTGAGTGTGTTTAGTGAGGAGAGAGAATGCTGAAAACTAGGGTTTTGGTTTAGTTATGTTGGGCCAAGGGCCCACTTTGGGTCCGGTTGGCCCGGTTTGGTCCGTTCGGTCCAATCTTGGTCCGAATTCTATAAAATTGGTACCAAAATTCTCGTCTCAATCTCCCCTATCACATTTAGCCATAACAATCACATTTTAGGCTTTCTAGAATAAATTCTCATTTATGGGTTAATTAGCCGTTAATTAACCGGGTTTTACACTTGCGAACTGTGCTACAAATCTTGAAGGAGAGAAAATTGTACGCCAAGTTATCTAAATGTGATTTTTGGAAGAGTAAGGTGAAGTTTCTTGGTCATGTGGTAAGTCAACAAGGAATTGCTGTGGATCCTACTAAGATTGAGGTGGTAATGGACTGTGGTGACTAACTTTTGTGACGGAGATTAGGAGTTTTCTCGGTGTGGCGGGTTATTACCGAAGGTTCATCAAGGAATTTTCGCAACTCGCTCTGCCTTTGACTAAGCTGACTATGAAGGATGCGCCATTTGTCTGGACTTCTGATTGCGAGGAGAGTTTTCAAGTGTTGAAGCAGAATACCACTGCACCTGTATTGGTGTTGCCTGAGCCAAAGGAACCATTTGAGGTGTACTGTGATGCCTCATTGAAGGGTTTGGGGTGTGTGTTGATGCAGCACCGTAACATCGTGGCCTACGCCTCACGACAGTTAAGGCCGCACGAGATAAATTATCCGACTCATGACTTAGAGCTTGCTACCGTTATGTTGGCTCTAAAGGTTTGGTGGCATTACCTCTATGGTGTCAAGTTTCAAGTTTTCTCAAATCACAAAAGTTTGAAGTACCTTTTTTAATAGAAATAATTGAATATGCGTCAGAGGAGGTGGATGGAGCTTCTAAAGGATTATGAGTTCGAGTTAAATTACCACATTGGAAAAGTGAATGTTGTGGCAGACGCCTTGAGCCAAAAATCCCTATGTGCTGCTTGGATGATGCTACGAGAGGAAGAATTGCTAAAAGCATTCGAGAGTCTGAAATTGGGGGTTAGAGAGGAGTCTGGTACTCTATGTCTAAGCTAGTTGTAAATTTCAAATGATTTTAAATCCAAGATCGAAAATGCTCAACAAGACACGAAGGAATTGCAGAAGGTGTGGCCATCAATTGAGCAAGAAAAGTGGTGGAGAGTATCATGGGACGATGATAGAATATGGAGATTCAAGGAATCTGTGTGTCGGATGTTGGAACCTTGCGGCAGGATATCTTAAAGGAGGCACATAAAAGCGGATTTTCTATCCACCCGAGAAGTACTAAGATGTACAAAGATCTGAAAGCAATGTTCTGGTGGCCGGGAATGAAGAACAACGTAGCATTGCATGTATCTAAGTGCCTGACTTGTCAGAAAGTCAAGATTGAACATCAGAAACTATCAGGAACCCTTCAGCACTTAGAAATTCTGCAATGGAAATGGGAGAGTATTGCGATGGACTTTATGTCGGGCTTACCTAGAACTTGAGCTGGATATGACACTATTTGGGTGATTGTGGATATACTAACAAAGTCGGCTCACTTTCTACCCATTCGGATGAGTTGTACGTTGGAGGAGCAAGCACGTTTATACATTAAGGAGATTGTGAGGTTGCATGGCGTGCCTTCTACCATTATATCTGACAGAGATCCTCGTTTCACCTCAATGTTCTGAGGAGCTTTCCAACGGCCATTTGGGACTCAGTTAAGCTTGAGTACTACATATCACCCTCAAACCAACGGTCAATCAGATCGAACAATCTAAACCTTGAAAGATATGCTAAAGGCTTATTTTCTGGACCAGTCAGAAAGCTGGGACCGATATATGCCGCTAGTAGAGTTTGCGTATAATAACAGCTACCATGTGAGCATCGGAATGGCTCCATATGAGGCTCTGTATTGGAGAAAGTGTCAATCTCCGCTATATTGGTACGAAGTTGGGGAGAAAGGCTTGTTAGGGCCTGAAGTGATAGCGAAAACCACTGAGCAGATAAAGAAAATTCGAAGCCAAATACTTGTCTCTCAAAGCCATCAGAAGATCTAGGCTGATCAAAGGCAAAAGCCTTTAGAGTTTGAGGAAGGTTACCCCAACAATCGGAGTGGGTAGAGAAATCAAAACGAAGAAACTGAATCCCCATTACATCGGTCCATTTGAAATTTTGAAAAGGATTGGACCGATAGCCTATAGGATTGCCTTACCGCCGCATCTTTCGAGCCAGAACAATGTGTTTCACGTGTCGTAGCTTCGGAAGTCTACTCCTGATGGAAGTCATGTTCTGGAAACGGAATCAGTTCAAGTAAGAGAACATCTGACACTTCCAGTAATCCCGTTTAGAATTGACGACACCAGCATCAAGCGATTGCTCGGAAAGGAAGTATCATTGGTTAAAGTAGCTTGGAGTCGGGCTAGTATCGAAGAACATACTTGGGAACTTGAATCAGATATGCAGAAGGACTATCCACACCTCTTTTCAAGTAATTGAATCTAAATTTTGAGGGAAAAATTCTTAATTAGGAGGGTAGGATGTAAACCCCGTAAAATTAACGAATAAGTAGTTAATAAATTAATTTTTAATAAAAGAAATTAGAAATATTAATTTTATAGTTTAGTGAAGTAGAGCTAATTAAAACAAGAATTTCGAGACTAATTTTAAAGAATTTGGCCTAAGATTGGGCCAAACAGGCCAAACCGGTTGAACCAGGCCTGTATTGGGCCTAAGGCCCAACCCACACTCCATTAACAAAATGAGCTTCAGCTCATTTCTTCCCAAACCAAAGGAAACACATTCCTGGGAGGGAGAACAAGGGAAAAGAACTCAAACCCTTGCATTGATTTTAAATCCACATTTCTTCCAACTCCGAGCTCCGATCGCCGCACCATTTGCGGCCACGTCTCCAGCACATTGAGCTCTACAAAGCCTGGTAACTAATTTTGGTAAGAAATCTCATTTCTCATCTCAGCCTCTCAATTCCTTTTTTTTTTTTGAAATTTTGGGGGTTTGATTGTTAAAATTTGATGACTTGATGTTTAGGCTCAAATTAGCTTGAGAAATTTGTGGATTTTTGTTCAACCAAGTCACATATAAGATAAGGGCTCTCAACACCTTTCAAATTCTTATATTATGTGAGTTTGGGTATTGAAATTTGGTATATAAATGTGTTAATGTGAATTAGGTGGTATATGTATAAAAATTAGAGCATATTTCTGGAAATTGGAAGCTTGGTTTGGGTCTTGGTTGCTGAAGCTTGGGTTTTGGAGGCTTGTAATCTTGCCTAATTCAGTTGTCTTTCAAACTTATTTCATATGAAAATTGGGTCCGTGAATTTTATGCCATTTGAAGAACGGATGAAAAATGTTTTAAAACGAAAAAGTTATGCGCGGCAGAGGTTTGGAGTGCAAAAATGAAATTCTGCAGCATTCAACATTTTTGCCACACTGCAGAACATCCATACGCGACCAACCCTTTCAGGTTTGGCATCTCGCGTACGCGGGAAAGATGCATGCGTATACGAGCAGGGGATTGAAGGGGTTGCGTACGCGATTACTTGCACGCGACATGACCAACCCTTTTGGGTTTGGTATCTTGCGTACACGAGCAAGATGCTTGCGTATGCGACTCCCCTGTTTCTAGAAAAATGAATTTTTGTATTTTAAAACCTAATCCATAGTGGTATGCCTAGTGATGCGGTAAAACTTGGAAAAGGTTGTAATTTGGGGGTGAAGTAAGATTAGAAATGATGAATTATGTATGAAAGTGCAAAGATATAAAGTATATGTGTGATGCCATGGCTATAGAATGGTTATGCAATGACTATGAATGATTATGAATGCTTTTGTGGCTTATGTACTCAATTTTATCTGAGATACGAGTTTTTCTGGGTTTAGAGCAGTGGCTTGTCACCATGTGCTCCAGGTTAAGACTCGATACTCTATTGACCCTACGTCATAAGGGTGACTGTGCACGTATAAATTCTCTGGAAGGATACCCCTAATGAGAACATTTTATAAATGAGAAAAAGCTATGCATATACTCTTGGGGATACGCGACGGGGGACAGTCCAAGGTTTAACAGCCGAACTTATCTGGTTAGCTTGATAACCGACAGATGAGACTCATCAGCCATAGGACAGGCATGCATGATATGCATATTGTTTGACTTACTTGCTTGTGCATTAATTGGGAATGCCTAAGTGAACTTACTATGTTAATTGTTATGTTTGCTATCTGCAGTACTTGTATTCTACTTGTATTTACCATTGTCTGTTTGTTTGTCTATGTGGGTTCACTGGTGTTGGAGGATTGGAGGAAAGACAGAAGAGTTGAAGGTTTTAGTATGGTTTAGGTTAGGATTAGGAGTCCTTAGAGAACCACCCTGACTTATGATTCTGCTTTAGTTCTTTAAGATTTATAATTTGAGTGTTTACCTTTATGTATTTTGGGTTATGGTTTCCTATTCGTAGGCTGAGTTCGGAGCTTGATATTTTGTACCTTGACTCTCTACTCTCATTATTTACATACATATGTTAGTGTACCTTATCTTTCTTTGTACGCAAGTAATCCTGATTCTTGAGCGTTGCGCTTTTAATTTTACGATTTTGTTTTACCTATCCTTTAAGGCTCCTCGTATATTATATTCTTGCAAGTATATATATATATATATATATATATATATATATTAGAGTTCGTAATATCACACCACCTGTTCCGAGGGTTACCTGAAACTGTAGGTCGATCTCGGTCGAGATCTTATGTGTTGGTCGGAGCCGACGTGTCCGGCAGGTGTATAGCGGCCAAAGCTGGTGTGTCCGACTTGTGGGACTGAAAGTGCTACTGATCCTTCGTCCCGGGACGGTCGGGGTTACCTGCAAGGGACTCCGATGCTTAAGTTAGCAAGGGTATTAAGCAGATATTGAGTAGGATCAGAATATGAGTTATACCTGGGTGCTCCAGTATATTTATAATGGTGAGATGTGGCCTCCTGTGGATAAGATAAGTTAGTTATCTTATCTTATCTTTATCTTATCTTCAAGTCAGGTCATCTTATCTTCAAGGGAACCGCCCTTCTCTTGTAGGCTTGGGCTGCCTTAGGATCTGGGGCGTGTTCCTGTATTTGGGCCAATTGTTTAGGCTTTCTCATGACTTGGCCGAGCTCTTTGAGAAGAGGTCAGATTGTCCTGACCTGAAGAGGTCGGTTGCTTTGTCTGTAGAACATCCCGGGTCGGACAACTCGATCCAGGATATAAACAGTGCCCCTGCTTGAGCTCGGTCTTCTTTTTGAGATCGAGTCCTTGACTTCGGTCTTTCTTTGGTGAAGCCGAACTCAAGCATTTTGTCGACTCCTTTGTAGCAGCTTTGAATGTAGAGCGTTTCTTCTAAAAGACGCGCGCTTTTATATCGGCACTCTTTTTTTTTTGGGAACGTGCGAGGGTTTAATGCCCTCTTTAATTTGAGCATTAATTGCCCCGTTTCCCTTTGGTTCTTTACTTTGATTTTGAAAACCCATAAACGGTTTTTCTCCTTTAGCCTTTTCGTAACTTCTTTTCTCTGCTCTCTTTGCTTTCTGTTCTTTCGTTTGCGCTTCTGCTTTCTCTTGGAGTTTTTAGTTTTCGTGTTTTCTCTTCTACGACATTGCTCTTTGTTCGCGTTTTTGCTTGTGAGAGGGCATCCTAGATTTCGCCTCCATCTTCAATTTCCTCGAAGCTTGCTGTTTTTTTCCTAGTAAGTACTGGCTTTCTTGTAGCTTCGTTTTCAATTTTTTTAATGAAGCTTTGATTTTGCATGTTTGAAATTTTGAATCTTTCGAAGTCTTGCATTTTCTTGTCACTGTAACATGTTCTTCCTGTCTTTCTTTTATGCATTGTCTTGGCTTTTACGTTGAGGCTTTCTAGGGTTTTATTGTCGCTTGTGGTTTTTTCCTGCCTGATACTTGATAAAAATCTGCGTCTGTTCCTCGCTTTGTTTGAAGATTTGCTTTTTGTCTGATCTTGAAAAAGGCTGCATCTTTAATGGTCTCTGCTTGGCGTGTTTGGTAGAGTGCAACGATTTTTTATATTTCTCCTTGCAGAAAGGTGTTTGCTGTTTTTTTAATTTCTTTTTGAGACATGCTGGGATGTAAGCTTGTAGATTGATTTCTGGAAACCTTGCTTTGTTACTGCCTCCAAAGGATGCTCCAAGACTTTTGGTTTGAGTCTTGGGGTTTTCCTTTTCTTTGTTCAATCGCCTGAGAAGTATTGACCGAGTTGTTTTCTCCCTTCGTTCGAGATGTTTGAAGTAACCCCATCTTCTTTTCTTACTTGTAGGGTTAGTTGGCCTCATGTCTTCTCGCAATAACATTGTAGAGATGTCTTCCAGAGTTCCCGAGGGGATGTCCGATTGGCTGGACTCCCTTGTTTTGTTGTGTGTTTCTGTTGTGGATGCTGAGTTTTGCACATAACTGAGGAAACGCCATAGGATTTGTGGTAACAATGCCCGTGAAGAGGATTACGAGCTTATTGCTCCTGATTCTGATGAGAGAGTTTGTTTTCCGACTTCTATTGAGAGGGAGCGTCCTTTCTTCTATGCCTATGAATACTTCTTCAGTCAGTTGAGCGTTACTTTTCCTTTTACTGCTTTTGAGACCGACCTGTTGTGGTCGTGTAATATTGCCCCATCCCAATTTCACCCCAATTCCTGGGGTTTATTAAAATTTTTCAACTTCTCTGCTGTGAATTAGATGTAACACCTTCCCAGACTCTTTTCCTTTATTTGTTTGTTTCCGCCAAGCCTGGCGGTTCTTCAAAAAAGAAAGCTTCCTGGGTTTCCTTCAGGTCCGCCCTGGGCCACAAAGTTTTTGCTATGTATGATGAGTCCTTTAAGGACTTCAAGAATTACTTCTTTAAGGTTCGTGCTGTCGAGGGGGCCCGCCCTTTTTTTCTTGATGAAAATGATGAGCCTTCTTTCCCTCTAGAGTGGCAGAGGGATGTGAGAGTGTCTCGTTACACCTGGGAGATGCTTGATGATGTTGAGCATGCCTTTGTTGTTGTTCTTGAGGATCTATGGGGGAAACCACCCCATCTTGATACAAAAAGGTTTTTGAATGACCCGTCCTTGGTTCGAACTGTTTTGGGTACTTGTCTGACTTGTCTCTTATACTTGTTTCTTAATTTTTTCTTCCTCTTGTTTGTGACTGTAACTCTTTGCTGTGGCTAATTCTGTTTTTGTAGAGATGTCAAAGAACAACGACTCCATGAAGGCCTTTAAAAGGGCAAAGAAGGCAACTGCTGCTCTGAACATCTCGGCCAAAGTGGCCGGCGAGGGATCTTCTCAGGTCCCAGTGAAGCCTCCTGTGCCGAGTTCTCTCGGGCCGAGGAAAGTAATTCCTACTCTTCGGTTTCATCAGGTCGATCCTCCTCAGACTTCTGCCGTTGCTTCTGGTGTTCCTCCCTTAAAAAAGCAAAAAACATCTGAGCCCTTTAACCTGGATGCCCCAGACTTTGATGCTATCGAGTTTGTTGACTAGCAAATTGCCCCCTATGGTGGGCTTTCCATGGACGACGTGTCTCTTCTTCAGCATCTGGATTTTATCACCAAAAGTAGTGTGAAGATGGCTCATATAGGTGCCGCTATTTTCCGAACAGTTCAGGGGATCCCGATTCATGCCACAAAGTCCTTCATGGAGGAGGCCAAGTCAGAATTTGATCGGATCAAGGGTCTGAAGGATGAGTTGGAGGTAAAGTTGGCGAAGGTGGAGAAGGAGCTGGAGGGTGAGAAGGCCAGCTCTATTGCCTTGGCTGCTTCTTTGAAGTTGGCTGAAGACATGGCACTGAAGCATAAGGATAGCTATGTCTCAACTTATAGGGAATTGATGCATCTCCGGGATGATTTGGAAACTGCGCGGGTTAATTATGCCGAGCTTCAGGGTCACCTTGTGGGTAGCGTAACTGCCGCCTCCGAGAACCTGATGGAGCAGTTCCGAATTGTTGCTCCTGATGCCGACTTGACTCTCGTCAGCTTGGACAATGTTGTGAGGGATGGTAAGATTGTCCCTGATGACCAGGATGATGATGATGTTGACCCTCCCCCAGTGCCTTCTCTTAAAGTGTCGACTCCTCAGTTCCTCCCGTTACGTCTGATCCAGATTGTCAGATTCTGAACCGGGATGATGGAACTGTAGATGCTGTGCCTATTCAGACTTGCCCTCTTTCTCCCCGTACTGATGCTGCTGGGAAGGCTCCAGATCTTGGTTGATCTCCTTTAAGTATTTGTGTAAATAGCCCGGTTTGTGGGCTTGGAACTCTTTTTTGTGAATGATGTTTTATTGACTGTTGATACTCCAGTTGCTATTTTTAGCAACTTTATTTTGAAAACAAAATGGTTTCTCTGAGGTTGATTTTGGTGGCCTCTTGAAGCTTTATCATACTATGCTTTCATTGTGCTTTAACAGGGTATCTGTTGGAATCTTGCTGCTTGGCCTCTTTAAATTGCTTTCGTACTTATTGTTTGTAGCTTGGATCCTTTTGAGGTCGTGACTGTGGAGGGTCCGATTTGTTTCTCGGTTTTCTCGCTTTTGTTTGTATTTTTAGCGCCTTATAACCGACTTCTTTATGTTGGTCCCCTTCTAAGTTATTTTTGTAATCCTCTTTCCCGGACCTTTGTCAGGTCTCTTTAAGGGATTACTTTTATAACTTATCTTTGTAGGAGACCGACTTCGTTAGGTCGATCTTTTCCTAGTTGTTTTTGTAATCCTCTTTCTTGGACCATTGTTAGGTCTCTTTCAGGGATTACTTTTACAACTTGTTTTGTAGGAGACCGACTTCGTTAGGTCGATCTCTTCTAAGTTGTTTTTGTAATCCTCTTTCTTGGACCTTTATTAGGTCTCTTTCAGGGATTACTTTTACAACTTGTCTTTGTAGGAGATCGACTTCGTTAGGTCGATCTCTTCTAAGTTGTTTTTGTAATCCTCTTTCTTGGACCTTTATTAGGTCTCTTTCAGGGATTACTTTTACAACTTGTCTTTGTAGGAGATCGACTTCGTTAGGTCGATCTCTTCTAAGTTGTTTTTGTAATCCTCTTTCTTGGACCATTGTTAGGTCTCTTTCAGGGATTACTTTTTACAACTTGTCTTGTAGGGGATCGACTTCGTTAGGTCGATCTCTTCTAAGTTGTTTTTGTAATCCTCTTTCTTGGACCTTTGTTAGGTCTCTTTCAGGGATTACTTTTTTACTACTTGTCTTTTGTAGGAGACCGACTTCGTTAGGTCGATCTCTTCTAAGTTATAGCAATTCCTCTTTAATAGGGTTGGCCAGACCTCTTTCCAGGGATTTGCTGATAACTTAGATTGACTTGGTCCGACTTTTTAATGTCGGCCGGTCTTTTTAAGTTATTATATAGCAATCCATAAGACCTCGTCAGGTTCTTTTTGGGATCACTTTCGATAACTTCTTGCATTATTCTGTGTTCATCTTTTGCCGATTTGTAGATTGTGGTTTCTGTCCTGGTTTAATTGACCTTTAGGTGAATCGCGTTTTCACCTTTGTCGGTCGATTATTCCTATCGAGATCGTATAGTGACTTTTTTCTTCACTTTTTGTTCGATCCGTTGCTTTATAATCGGACGATGAATGCTTCAGATTAATGCGTCTTGAGAACTTGTAGAATATCTGAAATGTATTTTATTTAAAGAAAGTGTAAATATATACAGGCGGGAGTTTTTCATACCCTTGAGTCGGATTAAATCTCAATCTTGACGCCTCATTAAAAAACCTTTTCAGGAAAAAGAGTGCATCTTGTGATGAGACCTTTATCTAACTATAGTACCTTCTTAGGTTATAGGCGTGCCATGATCTGGGGAGTTCTCGTCCCTCGAGTTCAGACAGTCTGTAGTAGCCCTTCCCAAGTACCTCTGTGACTCGGTAGGGTCCTTTTCAGTTGGCTGCCAGCTTTCCTTCTCCGGGTCGAGTTGTTCCAATATCATTTCGGATTAAGATGAGATCATTCTCAGTGAAACCTCTTGGCACTACCTTTTGATTATATCTGAAAGCCATTCACTGCTTTAGTGCTTCTTCTCTGATCCGAGCTCTCTCTTGGATTTTCGGAAGTAGGTCGAGCTTTTCTCTTTGAAGTTGAGAGTTGATTTGTTCATTGTAGTGGACTACTCGGGGAGACCCTTCCTCAACTTCTATTGGAATCATTACCTCCACTCCGTATGTTAATCGAAATGGGGATTCGTTCGTAGTGGAATATGGAGTTATTTGATATGCCCATAGGACTTGTGGAAGTTCCTCAGCCCAAGCTCCCTTTGCTTCTTGTAGTCTCTGTTTCAGCATGACTTTGTTGGCTGCTTCGGCTTGTCCATTGGCTTGGGGATGTTCGACGGAGGTGAACTGGTGTTTTATGTTCAAGTCGGCTACTAGTTTTCTGAAGCCTGCATCTGTGAATTGGGTGCCATTATCCGTGGTGATGGAGTATGGAACCCCGAACCTTGTAATAATATTCCTATATAGGAATTTCCGACTTCTTTGAGCAGTGGCGTTGGCTAGGGGTTCTGCCTTGATCCATTTTGTGAAATAGTCTACCCCTACTACGAGGAATTTGACTTGTCCCGATCCCTGGGGAAAGGGTCCGAGAAGATCGAGTCCCCATTTTGCAAATGGCCAGGGTGAGGTTACGCTAATGAGCTTTTCCGGCGGGGCGATGTGAAAGTTGGCATGCTTCTGACATGGTGGACATGTCTTTACAAATTCGGTAGCTTCCTTTTGTAGAGTTGGCCAATAGAATCCCGCCTGGAGTACCTTTTTGGTGAGAGCTTGCGCTCCGAGATGATTGCCACAAATGTCGATGTGTACTTCCTCCAAGACTTCCTTTGTATTGGAAGTCGGTACGCATTTTAACAATGGTGTCGAGATCCTTCTTTTGTATAGGGTGTTGTTTATGATAGTGTAGTACTGTGCCTCCCTTTTTAACCTCTTTGCCTCCTTTTCATCTGTGGGGAGCGCTTCTGTTTTGAGGTAGTTAATTATGGGGGTCATCCATCCTTGATCCCGATGGCTAGGATTTTTTCTTCTTCCGATATTGATGGGTTCTGCAGTATTTCCTGGATGAGGCTTCTATTGTTGCCCCCTGGTTTGGTGCTGGCTAGTTTTGAGAGTGCGTCAGCTTGGGCATTTTTTTCGCGGGGTATGTGGCAGATCCTATATTCCCCGAGTTGTCCGAGCTATTCTTTGGTTTTATCCAAATATTTTTTCATGGTAGGATCTTTGGCTTGGTAGCTTCCCGTTATTTGCGAGGTAACGACTTGTGAGTCACTGTAGATATTGAGTTTCTGAGCTCCAACTTCCCTAGCCAGCTTCAAACCAGCTAATAACGCTTCATATTCCACTTGGTTGTTTGAGGTCGGGAATCCGAATTTCAGGGAAAGCTCAAGTTGGGTTCCTTGGTTGCTTTTGATTATCACACTTGCACCGCTTCCAGTTTTATTCGAGGAACCGTCCACGTATATGTTCCACTCTATGGGGATTTTCGTGGTGTCTGTGAATTCTGCAATGAAGTCGGATAGGTATTATGATTTGATGGCTGTTCGCGCCTCGTATTGGAGGTCAAACTCGGACAACTCGATTGCCCACTGTAGGATTCTTCCTGCTAAAACTATTTTCTGCAGTATCCCTTTTATGGGCTGGTTGATTCAAACTTTAATGGTGTGCGCTTGGAAGTATGGGCGAAGTCGTCGGGATGCGAGTATCAGAGCGTAGGCAAACTTCTTTATTTTCTGGTAGTTCAGCTCTGACCCCTGTAGTACTTTACTAATGAAGTAGACGGGTTGTTTTCCCCCTTCATCTTCTCTAATTAATGCTGAGGCTATTGCCCGACTTCTTACTGCGAGGTACAATATGAGTGGTTCTCCCTCTCATGGTCGAGATAGGATGGGGGGTTGTCCCAAGAATTCTTTAAAGTATCGGAAGGCTTGTTCACATTCCGTTGTCTACTCGAAGTTCTTTCCCTTCCTTAAGGTAGCGTAGAAGGGGAGGGATCTTATTGCTGACCCTGCTAGGAATCTGGACAAGGCCGCCAATCTCCCATTGAGTTGTTGTACCTCTTTGACGCAGGTTGGGCTTTTCATGTTGAGTATGGCCTGGCATTTATCTGAATTTGCCTCGATTCCTCTTTGTGTGAGCATAAAGCCCAAAAATTTACCTGCTTCCACTGCGAAGGTGCATTTAGCCGGGTTGAGTCGCATGTCGTGCTTCCGTATGGTGTCGAACACTTGAACCAAGTCGGTTAGTAATGTTTCTTCACTTTGTGTTTTTATCAACATGTCATCCACATAGACCTCCATGATTTTTCCGATGTGGTTTGAGAAGAATTTATTCATTAGCCTTTGATAAGTGGCTCCCGCGTTCTTAAGGCCGAAAGGCATTACGATGTAGCAATAATTTGCTTTTGGTGTGAGAAACGAGGTTTTTTCTTGATCCGGTGGATATATTGGGATCTGGTTGTACCCTGAGTATGTGTCCATGAACGAGAGATACTTATATCCCGATGAGGCATCTACTAGAACGTCGATGCTTGGGGATAAGGGTCTTTTGGGCAGGCTTTGTTGAGGTCGGTGTAGTCGGTGCACATTCGCCACTTCCCATTTGACTTTCTCACCAAGACGACGTTTGCTAGCCATAGTGGGTATTTAACTTCTCTTATGAACCCTGCCTCTAGTAGTGCTTGTACTTGTTCTTCTACAGCTTGAGACCTGGTGGACGAAATTGTGGTCCATGCTCTTTGTACTTGTATGAAATTTAATAACTGGCTCTATTTGAAGTCACAACTCCGTTCAACTAACCAGCAAGTGTACTGGGTCGTCCAAGTAATAAACCTTACGCGAGTAAGGGTCGATCCCACAGAGATTGTTGGTATGAAACAAGCTATGGTCATCTTGTAAATCTCAGTTAGGCAGATTAAATTGGTTTATAGATTTTCGAATAATTAATAATAAATAGAAAATAAAAAGGGATAGAAATACTTATGTAAATCAATAGTGGGAATTTCAGATAGGCGTGCGGAGATGCTAGAATCCTTTCGAATCTCTACTTTCTTATTGCTTTTATCCAATCCTTCTTACTCCTTTCCATGGCAAGCTGTATGTAGGGCATCACCGTTGTCAATGGCTACATCCCATCCTCTCAGTGAAAATGGTCCTATGCTCTGTCACAGCACGGCTAATCATCTGTCGGTTCTCAATCAGGTTGGAGTAGAATCCATTGATTCTTTTGCGTTTGTCATCACGCCCAGCCTTCAGAAGTTTGAAGCTCGTCACAGTCATTCAATCCCGGAATCCTACTCGGAATACCACAGACAAGGTTTAGACCTTCCGGATTCTCATGAATGCCGCCATCAATTCTAGCTTATACCACGAAGATTCTGTTGGGGAATCTAAGAGATATACGCCCGGCCTAAGGTAGAACGGAAGTGGTTGTCAATCACGCGCGTTCATAGGTGAGAATGATGATGAGTGTCACGGATCATCACATTCATCAAAGTGTTGTGCAACGTATATCTTGGAATAAGAATAAAAGAGAATTGAATAGAAAGTAATAATAATTGTATTGAAACTTGAGGTACAGCAGAGCTCCACACCCTTAATCTATGGTGTGCAGAAACTCCACCATTGAAAATACATAAGTGAAAGGTTCAGGCATGGCTGAATGGCCAGCCCCCTGAATGATCAAGAGACCGAATAATCAAAGGCTAAATAGTCAAAAGATTAAACTGTCAAAAGATGTCTAATACAATAGTAAATCATCCTATTTATACTAGACTAGCTACTAGGGTTTACATGAGTAAGTAATTGATGCATAAGTCCACTTCCGGGGCCCACTTGGTGTATGCTTGGGCTGAGCTTAATCTATACACGAGCTGAGGCTTCTCTTGGAGTTGAACTCCAAGTTATAACGTGTTTTGGGCGTTCAACTCCGGATCATGACGTGTTTCTGGCGTTTAACTCCAGACAGCAGCATGTACTTGGCGTTCAACGCCATGTTACGTCGTCAATTTCCGAATAAAGTATGGACTATTATATATTGCTGGAAAGCTCTGGATGTATACTTTTCAACGCCGTTGAGAGCACGCCATTTGGAGTTCTGTAGCTCCAGAAAATCCATTTTGAGTGCAGGGAGGTCAGATTCCAACAGCATCAGCAGTCCTTTTGTCAGCCTTTTTCAGAGTTTTGCTCAAGTCCCTCAATTTCAGCCAGAAATTACCTGAAATTACGGAAAAACACACAAACTCATAGTAAAGTCCAGAAATGTGAATTTAACATAAAAACTAATGAAAACATCCCTAAAAGTAGCTTGAACTTACTAAAAACTACCTAAAAATAATGCCAAAAAGCGTATAAATTCTCCGCTCATCAAGACCATTCTGGCCCGAGTTTTCTTCGTCTTTGTTGTACCAGCCGGGATCTCGGGTAGACTGCCAACTTGTGGCTCATTAGTTCGGGATCTATGCCTGGCATGTCGGCAGCTTTCCATGCGAAGAGATCAACATTATCTCGTAGGAATCGTATTAGTGATTCCTTTGCGTCTCATTTCAGGATTGTGCCAATATTAGTTGTTTTATCCGACGTATCCCCGATCTGGACTCTTTCTATTTCTCCTTCAGGTCGTGGGCGGAGTTCTTCTCGTCTCTGAACTCCGCCGAGTTCGATTGTGTGGAACTCTCCTCCTTCACCTCGGAGGTTTAGACTTTCGTTATAACAGCGACGCGCCATCTTTTGATCTGCTTTTATTGTAGCTATCCCTTCTGCAGTTGGAAATTTCATACATTGATGTGGAGTTGAAACTATTGCGCCGAGTTGATTTAACGTTGTCCGACCTATTAATGCATTGTAGGCTGAGCTTACGTCGACCACGATATAATCTATCTTGAGTGTTCTGGATTGGTTCCCCTTTCCGAAGGTTGTATGTAATGATACGTATCCCAGTGGCCGTACTGGGGTATCCCCAAGTCTGAACAGGCTGTTCGGGTATGCTCTTAGCTCTTTTTCTTCTAAGCCGAGCTTGTCGAAGGCGGTTTTGAATAAGATGTCGGCAGAGCTTCCTTGGTCAATTAATGTACGGTGGAGGTTGGCGTTTGCCAATATGATTGTGATGACAATGGGGTCGTCGTGTCCTGAGATGATTCCGGATGCATCTTCTTTGGTAAATGTGATTGCTCGGATGTCTGGCGTCTCCTTCTTTCCTTCAACATGGTATACTTCTTTGAGGTGTCGCTTGCGGGATGATTTGGAGATTCCTCCTCCAGCAAATCCACCGTGTATCACGTGGACGTGTCTCTCCAATGTGCGGGGTGATCGTTCAGACCGTCCGACATCTTCATCCCTTCTTCTTTTTCTTGGTTCTTCGTCCCGATTGGCCAAGAACCGATCTAGTTTTCCTTCCCTTACTAATTTCTCTATGACATTTTTCAAGTCAAAGAATTTGTTGGTGGAATGTCCTCGGACTCGGTGATACTCGCAGTATTCGTTCCGATTTTCTCCTCCCTTTTTGCCTTTGAGTGGCCGAGCTGGGGGTATTTTTTTCGTATGGCAGACTTCTTTGTAAACGTCTACCAAGGATACCCTAAGAGGGGTGTAGTTATGATATTTTTTTATTTTCTCCCCGGAGTGATCTTCCTTCTTCTTGGATTCTTTATCTTTATCTCGGTAGGCAGAACCGAACCTCGAGGCTTCCCCAAGTCGAGAATTCTCCTCCATGTTAATGTACTTCTGCGCCCGTTCTTGTACTTTGTCTAGGGATGTTGGGGACTTCTTTGATATAGATTGGCTAAATGGTCCTTCTCATAGGCCATTTATGAGGCCCATGATGGCAGCTTCTGTTGGTAGACTTTGTATGTCCATGCATGTTTTGTTGAATCTTTTCATGTAGTTACGAAGACTCTCCCGATCTCCTTGCTTGATTCCTAGTAGGCTGGGTGCGTGTCTGGCTTTGTCCTTTTGTATGGAAAATTTGGCCAGGAACTTTTTGGCCAGGTCGTCAAAACTCGAGATGGATTTTGGAGGTAGGTTGTCGAACCATCTAATGGCTGTCTTGGTAAGAGTTGTTGGAAAGGCTTTGCAGCGAACTGCATCTGAGGCGTCAGTGAGGTACATCCTACTTCTGAAGTTGCTGAGATGGTGGTTGGGGTCCGAGGTGCCGTCATACAGAATCATATCCGGAAGTTTGAAATCTTTTAGAATTTTGGTCTTCATAATTTCCCTGGTGAATGGATCTTGATCTTTGTGAGAGCTTTCCTCTGGGGTGGATCGAGTAGCTTTAGTTTTGAGATCAGCTTCGAGTTTCATAACCTTATTTTCTAATTCTCGGCGCCGCCTTATCTCCCGATGTAGATCCTCTTCTTTTTCGCGTTGATGTTGGGCTTCTTTCTCAAGTTGCTTTAATCGATCTTGAAGTGCTTCTATCACCCCTGGATTTGATGAATTTTTGTCTCCATTGGATTCCGAAGTATCTTTAAGTATAGCATCCATGTTCTTGTGCGGCGTTCTATCTTCCAAACCTGAGTCGTGGTCGTTGTCATGGTTGTCCGCCATGGTGTTGGGATGACTTCCAGGTTCCCCGGCAACGGTGCCATTGTTTTGAGGGTTACCTGAAATTGTAAGTCGATCTCGGTCGAGATCTTCTGTGTTGGTCGGAGCCGACATATCCGGCAGGTGTATAGCGGCCGGAGCTCGTGTGTACGACTTGTGGGATTGAAAGTGCTGCTGATCCTTCGTCCCCGGAGGGTGGAGGGTACCTGCAAGGGACTCCGATGCTTAAGTTAGCAAGGGTATTAAGCAGGTATTGAGTAGGATCAGAATATGAGTTATACCTGGGTGCTCCAGTGTATTTATAATGGTGAGATGTGGCTTCCTGTGGATAAGATAAGTTAGTTATCTTATCTTATCTTTATCTTATCTTCAAGTGAGGTCATCTTATCTTCAAGGGAACCGCCCTTCTCTTGTAGGCTTGGGCTGCCTTAGGATCTGGGGCGTGTTCCTGTATTTGGGCCCTTTATTTGGGCTTTCTCGTGACTTGGCCGAGCTCTTTGAGGAGAGGTCGCATTGTCCTGACCTGAAGAGGTCGGTCGCTTTGTCTGTAGAACATCCCAGGTCGGACAACTCGACCCAGGATATGAACACCACCTCTGTTTTATGACTTAAGTGTAAAGAGTTGTGTGGTAGGATGTTACAAGAAAGACCCTTGGTGATTACACTATACCTACCACAGATAGCTGCGAAAGTAGTATAGTGATACTCACGGTTCAAGTAAATAACTTTGAACTAAAGCCATCACTAATCCAATTGGCACAACGAGTGAGACCAACTCGGTGGTAGTCTGCAAGAGGATCCAAACATACATATAGCTAATTTTCTGCAATTATGTGATACAGTGAAGAGTAATGGAGTTAGCCTGAAGCCATCCAGCTAAGGCTATTTTCATTCTCTTTGCGAGATAGAGCCATACAATGGTTCCAAGCTCAACCCTTGGGCAACATTACTTCTTGGAAGGATTTAGTTAGCAGATTCCTAACTAAGTACTTCCCTCCCTAAAAGTTAGCCCGGTTGAAAAATGACATTAATTTCTTTTTCCAAAAGGAGGGCGAATTGCTCTATGAAGTTTGGGAAAGGTATAAAGAGAGGCTTAAAAAAGTCCACATCATGCCTTCTCTGAGTGGCTTCAAATCCAAACCTTTTAGGATGGGGTCTCTTAAACCTCAAGAACGATTATTAATTTATCGGCTGGAGGTTCTTTACATAGAAAGACCCCCCTGAAGAGGCATTGAAATTGATAGAAATAGTGGTGGCCAAAATGGTGTGATGGCATTAGATACTATGGATGCAATTCTAGCTCAAAATAGACTCATGACTCAACAACTCTCCTCAGTTACAAGACAACTCAGACATAAGCAAGTTTCAGCCATTGGAACTCAAACCTCATGTGATTTGTGTGGAGGAGCACACCCGAGTGAGGAGTGTGAATTGAGCAAAAAAGACCATTCATTCACTTATGAAAAAAGGATGAGCAAAAAATCTAAGAGCCTCCAAAAGATATAAAAGAGGAGATCTTAGAGGAAGAAAAAACTCTTGCACCAACAAAGATCAAGAAAGAAAAGGTGAAGACTTATGAACTGAGGATTCTATATCCTCAAAGGCTACAGAAGCAAAATCAAGAGAAGAACTTTTTCAAGTTCTTAGATGTATTTGAAAAGCTACAAATTAATATCCATTTTGCCGAAACCCTAGAACAAATGCCACTCT
This sequence comes from Arachis stenosperma, assembly GCF_014773155.1. NCBI lineage: Eukaryota > Viridiplantae > Streptophyta > Magnoliopsida > Fabales > Fabaceae > Arachis > Arachis stenosperma. The sequence continues at coordinate 21,401,106 of NC_080385.1, forward strand.
ATGCTAAATTCATGAAGGAGCGACTGTCGAAGAAAAGAACCCTCAAGAAGGATGAAATGATAATTCTCACCAATGAGTGTAGTGCCATTATTCAAAAGAAACTATCACGAAAGTTAAAAGATCTCGGTAGTTTCTAAATTTCTTGCACTATTAGGGATGTCACCATTGGAAAAGCTTTTTGTGACTTAGGTGCTAGCATCAATTTGATGACTCTATCCATGATGAGGAGGCTACAAATTGAGAAAGTAAAGCCAACAAGAATTTCATTACAACTAGCCGATTGATCAATAAAGTTTACACATGGGATAGTAGATAATGCATTGGTCAAGGTCGAAAAATTTATTTTTTTTGTTGACTTCGTGATCCTTGACATGAAAGAAGACCATGATGCCTCCATCATCTTAGGAAGACCATTTTTAGCCACCGAACAAACACTTATAGACATCCAAAATGGTAAGCTAACATTAAGGGTTCATGATGAGCAAATGGATTTTAATGTTTTCAAAGTCATGCAACACCCTAGTAAAACAGAGAGTTGTATGAAGATTGACATAATTGACTTCCTAATCCAAGAGATTGAAGACAAAGGAGCCCTTGAAGATCCTCTTCAATACATAGATTCTAAAACGGATGAGGGGCTGGAGAATGCACAATTAATGGAGGAAGGCACTGGAAGGTGCTATGAGACAACTCGACTCTCAACCTAGAAGAATCATATGTCAAGCTAGTGACATTAAAAGAGTGCTTGTTGGGAGGCAACCCAATCTCAGTTAGTGTCTTTTCTTTTCTTTTTCATTAACGCATTTTCATTAAATTTTGTTGCATTCTTCTTCTTCCCTTTTCTTTTGCATATGAGCATTTGTATTTTTCTTTTTTCTTTATTATTTAATTTGTTTTTCAAATTAAAAAAAGGAAAAAGTGTGAAGCCCAGCGCCCAGACAAGGAAAGCTCCCTGGGAGCAAGTTTTTGGGTGACGCCCAACGCCTACTTCCTAAGCCCAGCGACAGTGCTCAAGCCCAGTGCTTGGTACACAAGCCTGGCGCCTCCAATTGCTCCTTAAAGGGTGAAGCCCAACTTCATAACTTGGTGCCCAACGCCAAGCAAATTATACCTTAGGTGACTCCTTGGGTCATGCGTCCTCTTCAAAAAGATTTTAAACCTTGTTTCTTTAATTCATGTTTTTGTTCTTTAATTTTAACTTAGTAAAAAGCTTTCACAACCATTGCATGCATAGTTACTAATTGTTTTTACTTTTTTTCACTACCACCATGAATTATCTTTCAAGAAAAGTCCATTATTATGCATGCATAACACATCAGTTTAATCACACATCTAGCATGCATATCACTCTTTCCAAGCTAGTGCTGCATATCATAATTCACATGCATGAAAGCTTGCATTAACACGTTACCTCTGTACACCTCAATTTCAACTTTCAATTTTTCGTTTAGTTTTTGTTTTACACTTATTTCACTACACACATGCACACCACATATATCATCTTGCATTCACAGTCATATGATTCATATTTCACTGTATTATAAGTTCACATGCATTTTTTATTCATACCACATCATATACACATTCAAACATCTTTTCTTTTCTTCATGTAACATTCCATTCTTTTCATACGACCAAACTCTAAGTTTGGTATTGTGATTGTGTTGAGTACTACTATATTTGCTAAAAACTCAAAATGCCTCTATTCAAAAAGAGAAAGGAAAAAGAACCGGCTATTCCGTCCTTTGATATAACCCGGTTCTGATCCAAATTACATGAGGATCAATATAGAATGTGGGTAAAAGAGAAGGCAGTGATTCCCAATGTGAGGTTTGACTTGAACCAGAAGAATATCCGGTCATTCAAGCCAAAATCTTCCAATGAAAGTGGAGTGTCTTGGCAAGTCCAAGTAATATAGGCCTTACTTTGGTCTATAAGTTCTATGTTAATTCTTGGCTAACTCATGAGGAAGAGGCTCAAAAACCCGAGAAACTAACTTTCTTGAGCTATGTTCAAGGCCAACCCATTGACTATGGGTCTCGAAATATCCGAAGGATTCTCTGCTTTCCTCCTCCACCTCATTCTTCTAACCCAAATTATTGTGAGTATGCCATAAGAATGATAAATAACAGAAAAAAGTTAAAGGTGCTCTATGATATCTGTGTTTCTGGGACACAATGAAAGCTTGATGCAATGGGGTGCCAAATCAATTGAGAAGGTCGGACCTTGTCCCTGTTGCTAAGGGATGGTTAAATTTTATCCAATATTTACTTGTGTCTACCTCCAATCATTCTGTGGTGATAGTGGACCAAGCCATCCTTATCCATTCTATCATAATTGGAAAAGAACTTAGAGTGGAGAATCTCATTTCCCGCATATAAGAATCATAGCCCAAAGCTCAGATTTAAGATCAAGGCTCGGATTCCTGGGCGTCATCCATCATCTCTGTGAAATAATTAGGGTGTCCATTGAACAAGACACCCCTATAAAAATTGCAAGACTCATCACTGTGGCAGTAATGAAAAGAAGAGTAAGAAGATACCACAATAAAGGGCAAGAAGAAGAGCCGCAACATCAGCTTCCTCTTACTTCTCTTGCATCTGAACCTCAAGCTGGACCAGTCAACCTCAAGTTTAAGGGTTGACTTGGAAAAGTTCTAGTAGAAATTCTAACAAATTCCTCAACCCACAACAAGTTTCTCCTTTCGAGAATCTGTATCAAATATAGGAACAAAAAAGAAGAGTAGAGAAAGTTCGAAGACCATGGGAGGAGGCACAAACAAGAGAGAAGAGGTGGCGTCCTAGAACTCTGGAGGGAACAATTGAGAGAGAGAATGAGGAATGTGACAATGATGATAAATGAACTTAGTAAATATTTTGTTTCTGGTGGTTAGTTTTTCTTTCTTTTTCTTTTTTCCTTTTCTTTACTTTGTCATTTTTTTTCTTTTTATGCATCACGTTTTCTTTTATTTTTTTTGTTTTCTTTAGTACTTACAACTTGTACTTGTTCTCTAGCGCTCTACTAATATAAAGAGAGGGAATTTTAATGAAAAAGTTTGAATAATAACAAGAAAGTTCAATTAAAATGTGGTGGTTATTAGAAGTGTGGTTATACTTTATGGATCCAAGATATTTGAATGAATCTTGAGAAAAAGGGGGATAGAATCTTCAGAAACAAAGTTTTGGAGACATATTATGAGACTCCAACATTCAAATCCTTGAAGCAGTTTAATCAAAAAAAAAAAAAAAAATGAAAAGATCGTAAAACTCTAAAGAAATAAGGCTCTGATATCTAATTTGTATAAATAATTAATTGATATTTTTTATTCAATCTTATAAAATTTAAAAAATTATCATTTTTTGTTTTACCGAAACAAAAAACCTTAAAAAAAAAAGAGAATTGGATTATTTTTTGTTTATAAATATCCAAATTTTGATCCTTAATAGGCTACAAATAGTTCGAACTGTATAGAAATAATAATCATTTATTCAGTAGAGCATGTCATAGTCAATTTTAAAATTTTTATTAAATTTATTTTTTTAAGGTAAACTTCTTTCAATTATAAAAACACAAAAATCTTATTTTAATTTTTGGTATATTCATATCATATGCAGAATACATATAAGATATCTAAATTAGATATTATTTCTATAATAATTTTTAGTTATATTTGGTTTACGTATACTAACAGTTACTATTATTTCATATAGGCATATAGCATCTATCAATTATTTAAAATTTAGAATTTTCACCACAAATAGATGTATTCACAATTTATCAAAAGTATTTTTGTTTTAATAGTAAGAATCGTAATTAAAATTATTTGAATCAGCGAAGATATAATACATTCATCCTCAATTTTTTTTTAAAATTTAACTTTAAAATAGAATTAGATTTTTTTTTTTAATTTTAAAATATTACATTTCCAACTAATTAAACAGGCTTTGTGTCTCTCTATTATCCCACCACCAAGATTACACTTGATCATTTAAGACTTATTTGCAGTTAATGACTTTCTTCCCAACAGACTTTGAGGTAAGACAAGAAGTTCTATTATTGTCAAGATCCAAAAGTTCATTATTCGTTTTTCCTCAAACATTCTTCCTTCACACCCTCTTCAAATGACATGGGCTCAACGTTTGATGATATTCAGAGGGAAAAAAAAAGTTTGAGATTTTGAAAATGCACCTATATGATAAGTGAGTTGAAACTAGATATTTGAAAGATATATAGATTGGAATGAGTTGGTGTATTTGTGAGTAGCATACAGTGATAATCTTTTAACACTACAGGAAATAAGGGGTTTAGCCACACAAAAAATCGTGGTTAAACTCTAAGATAACCGAAGTAATTATACATTGGCCACGAAAGAATATTTGTGACTAATCGAGGGGTTACATTTTCAATTTGCCACGATATTAGCATTATTAGCCACAGTTTTGAATATCGTAAAGACCTTTAAAGAGACACAATTTGTATATTATTGTCCATACATAATGCCGTGACTATATAAAAATAATCAAATCGAAAAGTATTTTACCACACTTCATTTGTGTAGGCCGAATTTTTCAGTCACAGTTTTTTTGTGGCTAACATTAGATTATTCATCACACTATTTTTGTGACTAACTCACTCTGTTTTTCACATGCAATCCGTGACTAATTTGTACTAATTTATTCTAATTGAATAATTTTATTAATTTAAAATTATATTTATATATATAACATTAATAACAAAGATCAAACTTTTTAAATATATAATATCTAACATTTTTTTATAAAAAATATTAATAAGAATTCAGTATAATAATAATAATAATAATAATAATAATAATAATAATAATAATAATAATAATAATAATAATAATAATAATAATACAAGTCTAAACTTATATATAATAAGAAATAAAAAAAAATTTAACATAAATAAAATAAATTTTAATCCCTTCTAGAATAAATATATTTAAAATTTCAACTATTACTTATTAAATACACCAATTAAATATCTGGCATATCACAGGATAAAGTATACACTTTATTCTTATATTTTGATAACAAAAATTTGTACAGAGCTGTCAACTTAATTTTGATTTCTTCATCTCCATGGCTTTTTCTCTAAAGTTTTAGCCAACTTCTCTAAATTTATCACACGTCCTATATTTTCAGCACCAAAAATCTTTTCAATTTACAACGTTGCTCTACGGGCCATTACACCCAGAAATCGCACCAATAAATTTGCGTCATTATCTCGACTTTGTCCATGTCCATCAAATTTCATGATGTCTTTTTCATCAATTTTCAAATGCCAAACTTGAATTGTCGTTCTTTTGCCAATTGTGATTTTTCCTGTAAAAGTGTCCACAACTGAATACAAAATTGAATAAAATAAATAAACTAAATATTAGAACTCAAAAAGTCACGTGAAAAAAATTGAAATTTCATATACCTTTGACATTCACAACTAAAGGGTCATTATAATCTTCATTGGTAGGTACAGTTAGTTTTGACTTATTTCGTCCTAACCTTCTGCAAATTTTTCATTGTTGTTGATATTCTGTGGTTATTAAAAGCTTCAATGTTGGAGCTTTGGAATACCTTACGTTCTTCAAAAAAGAGTGCTAAAAGTAAAGTAAAAGATAACATGAATGATGGGAAGTTATATTGGAATTTATCCATGGTTACTTTAACTTTCCGCCAAAAGCTACCTGAGAAGTTAAGCGCACATTAAAATTTTAAATCTAAAAAAATCAGTTTGATCATTGTTGTTTAGATTTTTTAACTTTCTTTAATCTTAAAAATATTTTTTCTATTCTACTGTTTATTATCTACTAAATATACTTTAAATTATTTTATTTTTGATACAATAGTTATTTATTTATTTTTTAATAGTCAAATATGATTAAAAATTTAAATTTAAATTTAAATTTTGAGCCTGTAATATTTTATCTTTAATTTTTATTATAATAACAATAAATAACAAAAAAACTACTTTAATAAATATATAAACTTCACAATCTCTCATTTCATACGGTTGATAGTTGATGATTCAAACAATACACTATCCTTTAATTATTTACCTATTATACACGAAACAATATAATAAAAATTATACATTTAAGTAAGTTTTATAAATACTTTTACCTGAAAAATTTAATGTTTAATAAATTTTAATTACTAAATTATTTACTAAAATTTTATTACATTAGACAAATTAATTATTATATAAAATTGTTATAAGAAATTTTACAAATTAATTTCTTTGTTACTTAATAAAATTGCAAACTTTTATATAAGTAACTCAATTAATATTATTAATTTTATAACTAAAAATAATTATAAAATAATTAATTAATAGAATATACTAATTAAATAATAGTATAAATAAAAAATTTAATTCATAATTTCACCAAATAATTTTTAAAAAGATAATTATGCATGTAATAAAAGTACAGTACTCACAAAAATATATAGTAAGTACTAAACCATGTAAATAAAGATTAAATTTTTTTTTAACTTATCCTCATTTCTTTAAATTAAAAATGATAAAATAATTTATTTTTAATAAAAGCTGAAAAAAATTTATACTTAAAAATTATTAAACTTTTTATTATCTATTCAAATTATATTATTTTAACTAAATAAATTTTATCTTTATAATTAACTTAAATATTATAATATTATCCTTATTTTTATAATTTTTTATTTTATCTAAATTTATTTTTTATATTTTTAAAATTAATTTCATAAATATGTGTTAATGTCAGACTATTTAAAAAAATGATACTGTACATTAATAAATTTATTTAAAAAATTAATTTATTCAAGACAAGATAGCCATGTCACGTTAATGTAAGCAGGAAATACAGCTATGAAAAATATGATCTGTGGCAAAAGATTAAATTTTAGCCACTGTAACAATGTTTCGTAGTAAATAGAAGACACGCTCATTTATTTTTATCACGATTTAGTGTTCGTAGTTAAAATTTGGTGGCTAAACTCCGTTTTTGTGGTAGTGTAAGTTGGTTGTTTCTTGAAACAATTAATGATGTATAAGGGGAAGAGTTATTTTTTACGTATAAGCGTTTTTTCATACAAGTCATATAAGTTATTTATATTCACGCGTTTTTTACATTTTTTTGTCTGTGCCTCTTCTTCTTCTTCTTCTTTTTTCTTCGTGCCTCCTCTTCTTCTTTTTTCTCCATGTCTCTTCTTCTTCTTTTTCATAATTTTTCTCTTTCGTTATCATCGTCATCAACACCACATCTTCTTCTTCCTCCTCTTCCTTCTTCTTTTTTTATTTCCTCTTTTTTTTCTCTTTCTCCTCCATCATCAGTTATCTCGTTGTTGAAGATAACAAATAATTCAGGTTCAGATTGTCAATTGAACCAGAACAAAATTGATTATTGTTTTTAATCCAATCAAGTGGCTAAGGTGTGGCTCAATTCAGAAGAAAAAATATAGCATTAGAAAAAATATTTTTCTGCAGCAAATTTGGGTGTAGCACAAAGATATTTGGGTGTAACACAAAGATATTTGGGTGTATTTTAAGAATTTTTTGGTGTATTTTTATTTTGATAAGTTCTGCATAATTCAAAACTCTTCCTCTTCGTCCTCCTCATCTTCTATATCATCATCATCTTCTTCTTCTTTTTTTTCTTATTCATCTTTTTTTTATTTTACCTTCTTAAGTTTTTTTTTTTGTTTTACTCTCTTAACAAGAATAAAAACAAAAAAATCAAATAAAAAAGAAGAAAAAACACATAATACTACAAAATTACTTAGAATAGGATGAACTTACATTCATTTAACTAAAAGAAATAAATAAATAAGGAGAAGAAGAAGAAGAAGAAAAATGCAGCATTAGCACTACAAGAAAAATCACTTTTAACGGCCATTTATTTTACTTTTAGCGGTAATAAAAATAGTCGCAATACATTTACCAGCAATGAGACATTAGCCGTCTTATGCATTGTCGCTAAAAGGTTTTAGCGGCAATTATAACATTTGCCGGTAAAGACCTTTTTAATGGCCGCAAAAAGTATATAACTATTAGCGGCCTTTTTCTTGGCAATTTATATGGCCACCAAAAGTATTTCTAAAATTGCAATGTTATTCATTTTTAGCGGCCATTACTATTGCCGTCGGAACCCATTTTATCGGCAATTTATATGGCCACTAAAAATTATTCTAAAATTGTAATGTTATTTACTTTTAGTTGTCATTACTATTGTCGTTAAAATCTTAAGACTTTTTTTATTTATATTATACTCATTTTCTTAAAAACAACAAATTACTTTTTTTTTCTAGAATCTCAATTATTTGTACTACCAATTATTATTATTATTATTATTATTATTATTATTATTATTATTATTATTATCATTATGCATATTATAAATATACTGAAATTAATTACTACAAAATGAGATATTTCATTAAACTCAAAAGATTGATATACAAATTTCTCTTAAGTATACATTTGTAAGCAAGTTGCAATGAATCATAAATACAACCATGTCTTGGATCACAACATAATCAAACCAATTGAAACCTAACACAAAATGTATTGACGATAGTAACCTGACCATGAACAAGTCTATAAATATAATCCATACTTGTGCTTCCTGGATCTTCATAGGATTTTCACTGGCCTTTGCTTCTGATAGAGTCCATTATCCCTTCATCACCCACCGTTATCCTATCCCCAAAAAATTCCATTGTTTGTTTTGCAGAAAAACTCCCGTTTCTTCGCCGCCCCGTCGTGTGCGCAACAACCTCCAGAACTGTCGTGCTCTGCTTCCTCGCGCTAACGCTCTCGCCGGAAGAACCTCCGTCACTTCTCATGCGGCCGAACATCCGTGACCTGCAACTATCAGCGTCGCCGACGTGAGTTGCAGCCACGAACCCCGTGCTCGCATCATCCCAGTGCCAGCCTGCTGCCTGGGTCTTGTTGAATTACTCGAAGAATAAACATCTATGAAAACTGAGAAAGTGAACATCCAAAATCATATAAAAACGAACATCCAATGTGAACGTGTATAAATAACAACGTAATTACTTTATAAAAGGACTAGCTACCAACCAAATGACCGTGTACAAACCGGCGACGGGAAAAAGTGAACATCCGGCGACAGGAAGAAGGCACAAACCGGCTACGACGGAGGCGCTGGACGTCCAGATTGCTGTAGTGCCGCGAGCTCGACTCACACAATCTGTGCGTCCTCCTTACGTACGGTGGCCTGTGCGGACGACGGCGCCAGTCGGAAGAGTGTCGGCGCGATGTCCGACGGCGACTGGCAACCGTGGTGGCGCTGTACTGGATTTTGCTTTGAGAAGAGAGTGAGAGAAGAAGTTTATACCGTATTGAGAAAAGGAGGTAATCCTAATTTGATTCCATAACTGACGTGAATCATGATTTAATTCAAATTTTAAATTTGAAACTATTCAAAATTAATTAATTGCCTCTAATTTAATTAGGTAATCTTAATTTAATTCCATAACCGGCGGGAATCATGATTTGATTCAAATTTTAAATTGAAAACTACTCAAAATTAATTAATTGCCTCTAATTTAATTTTAATTTCAATTTAACTCCATTGTATACATTGTATAAAACATACATTAGTTCCTCGTACTTTTCCATGCTTATATTATAGAAGCTTATATATCACTCTATTACATAACAATGATCTTGACTAACGTAATATCATTAGCTAATTAACTTATTTTATCAACTTAATTTGTTTTTCCACTATTAAAAACTGTAAATACATTAATCAAAATTGAAAATAAAAAAAATTATAGATCTAAGTAACATTATTATGACCAATAAAGTTTTTTATGTTAAAAAAAAGCACCTAAAATTTTTTACTTTTTGTACATGATTACGTGCAAAATTTATATGGATCGAGTGCCAAATGCTAGTTTGAGAAAATGATACAGACGTAATTTAAAATTGAGATGAAGAATAAACAACGATAAGAACCAACTATTTATAATTTAGTGACACATATACGTAAAAGTAACAAGCAGTGAATGAAAACGGTCAACAGAAGATTAAAGATTGAGATGAAGTATGTCCTAATAAAAATAACATACAAAACATAGCCCTTTGTAAATTAGAATATTCATTTAAGGTGGCTACATCTGAACTTCTCAGTGAGGGAGTTTTGTTAGAGCAAAAGGGCCATGGCCTCCCAAAATTTTTGTAAAAATATTAGTAATTTTACTTTAAAGAAAATAAAATTAGTTTGTTTGATTAAATTGATATATTTTCAATTTATGTATTTAAATTTTATGTTTATCTTCACCATTCTTTCAAACTTTTTATCCTATCCTATTTGACATAACAAATAGCATATATTTAAATTAACAACAAGTGACATATGTTTAAATCAACGGTACAAATTAAATATCATTATAGAGTTAACACTAAATTATATTTAATTTTTCATATAGTTTCATGCATTATTTTATTTTATTTTATTTTTAAAATAATAAAAATTATAATATAACTAATAGTAATATCAGTTATTAATAAAAAATTATTATTTTATTTTTAAATTAACTTTACAAATTTAATGCTATTACAGTATAACACTTTTTATTAATAAATTTTGATATTTTTATTTTATTAGAAATTTAAGATTTTGTTTTGTTGTATTATATTATTTAATTTATAATAAAAGTAATAATAAAAATAATTAATTTTGAGACTTTTGAGAAATAAATATTATCAAAAATAAAATTAATTTTTTAAAATATTAAAAAATAATTTATAAGTTATAATTAATTTTATATAATTTAAATAAAAAATTAATTTTTAAATAAAAAAAATTAGTTTTTTAAATAAAAATAAATTTTTATGTGCAAAAACTAATTTTTTTCTTGTAAAAACTGATTTTTTTAAAATTGATTTTTTATTTAAAATCAAATTGTCTTATTAACTTAAACAAAAATTTTTATTAATCAAAATCAGAAATATTTTTTGTTAATCTTAACCATATATAATTCTACATATTAATAATAAATTTAAAAATAAAATAATTATATTTATAAATTTTATTTTAATATAAATCTTATTATATAATTTTTTATTAAGATTTCTCTCTAAAAAAAATTTTCAAGCTCAACCACTGCTTCTGACCAATGTATATTGATAAGGAATGAACTCAAATAAAAATTACTCCATTCTCTTTAATGGTATCGATAACAATACCCAGTTTATTCCATGATTTCCTGTTAGGTTTCTTTGCAGCTTCCCTTTGAGATCTTCGGGTCCAAAAACACAGATGTTGATACAGAGAGTTGATTGAGCATGGAGAAGGCGAAAGAATTAAAATTGCTTCCAATATCTAATCATTGCAATGGTCAGAATTCAAGTCAATTTCTATGAATAATTAACAACTAACAAGTAGAAATGACAATAATCATATATAGCAACATATAGAACTTGGAAAAAAATCAAATATGAAAGTGAAAAAGGTTCATCACTGACAAAAGAAAAGAATAAACAAAACAAATTCACCCAGACTTATATCAAAGTTTTCTGAACATGCCAATACCACCGAATAACCACTTTTCTTAGCATCTCCCTAACAATGAGTTCCTTCTATTAATAATGAGAAAGCATACCAAGTGATGGAAATATGACGAAATGAACCACAGCTCCTCAAATTTTATTCAAATTCAATCCCAATAAGGCATGTGGGCATTCACATTTTCTCAAAATTTCAAACTACATATAAAATCATTATTTTAAAAAAATAATTCTCCAAGAGCATACATCTTAAGCTGAAAACGTTAACCAAAGGGCTTTCGCTCACATCAATCAATCATCCATCCATGAACCAAATAAATAAATAAAATATATGAAACTGTAAATAAAAATGTATAGGATTAAGGTTAACAAAAAAGAAAAAAAACTAATTTCAGTTAACCAGAAATTTGGTTTAGGTCAGTAAATCAAACTAGTTTTAAATAAGAAAACCAGTTATTAACGGGTTACAGAAGTAGTAAGACGATTTTAAAAATAAAATCCAATTTTAAAAAGGTTATAAATTTTTTCATTTAAAAAACAGGTTTTTTTTTTCATTTAAAACCAGATTTTGCATTTAAAAGCCAGTTTTATGCAAAATCAATTTTAACTTATAAGTCAATTTTTGATACTTTAACAAGTCAATTTAGCCTTTTTACCATTATAAATTCGGTTTTAAATCTATAAACCAGTTTTTTACCCTTTTAAATGAAAGATCACCGGATTATACTATAAATACACATATGAAGATCGAATATATCAATTTAGATACGCATTCTAAAAAAATGCTAGTATCATATTGAAAGCAGCATAGCCACCACAAATTCTGAAGCATTTTCTCTAGCAAATCTAAACACTTATTTCTTTTTCAATTCTTTCCTTAAAAACGGCTAAAAATATAACCATTAATATTACATTTTTCTATAAATTTAAGTTTAAGTTTTTGGATAACTAAAAGATCGAGAATTCAATCATTGATAACCCAAAAATTAAAAAAAATAGCATAAAACAAAAAAAATAAAAAAAATGTCTATGCAAAATTTAAACAAACCAAAAAAGACCTTAACTTAAAGGAAATTATTAAAAATATAACAATTAATATTATTTTCTCCTATCGGCAGGGACGGATGTATTCAAAAGACAGTAGAAGCAACTGTCCCTAGTGAAATTTCAAAAAGTAGTGAGTAGTTCTTAATGAAATATCATAGTTACCCCTACTACATAATTAATTTTGCCCCCACCCCAAATCCCTAACTCTTCTTCTTCTCCCCTTTTCCAATTTTCTTCCTCTGCTCATGCCTCTGCCCTCCAGACTCCAAAGTTATTGCCGCCGCTCCGCGTCTCCGCCAGTGCGACAATGTTACTGGCTCACTACCGCTGATGTTGCTCCCTTGTTCAGCATTTCTCCCACGTGACTCCGCCATTTTCTCCTTGTATCGCCGCGATTCTCCCGCGTGGCTCCTTCAGTTTCTCCTTGCATCGCCGCCGCGCCGCGTCTGGTGGTTCTACCTTCTTCTGCATAACTGCGTTCTTCTTCTGCATCATTGGTTTTGATTTGTGTGGTTATGTCGCTGCATTCCTCTTTTGCGTTTCTTCCTTTGACAGTTCGGCATCTGGTTCTTTCTTCTTATTCTACGATCCTCTTCTCTGTTAAGTATTCAGTCTTCAACAGTTCAAGTGTTCAACCTTCGTCCTACTGCTTGTTGCTGCTGGGTGCCACACTGCTACTGGCTTCTTCCTCTTGGAGTTCAATAGTTCAGTTTTGGACTATTAGTACTCATGATTCACTAAAACCGATATATGCTTGCTTAGTTGTTTTGTTGCTTAGTTAGTTAGTTGCTTTATTCAGTTCATTATTTATTTGTTTCATTGTTTGATAATTGATATAGTTGGTTTGATAATTGTGATTGAATTTGTTTTAATGATGTAATTGCTAATTTAGTTTCATTGATTTGTTTGTTAATTATTTTTTTTGTATTGAGTTGTTTTGAATTAGGAATTTGGGATATTATTAGTTGTTGCTGTTGTTTGTTGGAAATTAATTTAAATGGCACATGTGTGTTAATTTTGTATTTATAATTTCATACTGAACTTTTCAATTTGTGTAGAATTGTGAATTAATTTCATTAATTAATTAACTTAGGTTTATAATTTTATCCTATTAGTGATGGAAAAATATTTCAAAAGAATTTTATTATTGGTGATTGGATCCCAAAATAATTTATTGACCTCTTCTAACAAAAGGAGATTTTTAGAATTCGAAGTAGAAAGTTTTATAGCAGATCCAGGACAACGACTAAAGATTTTAAGTTATCATCCAAATAACAGAGACAAAGTGCATGTTTGGGTGCCATTATTTTGTTAAAAAAATATCTTTTTTCATTAAAAAAAAGATCTTTTTATTTTTTAATGTATTTGACAAATTTCTAGTAGTAAAAGTAAAAGTACTAGTAAAATAAAAAAGATCTTTTTTGAGAAGCTGTAATTTACATCTTTTTTAAAAGATATTTTTTCCTTAAAAAAAGATGTTTTTCATGTAATAAATAAACAAAAAAGTACTTTTATATTGTTATACCCAAAAATAATTGATAGATAAAAAGATCTTTTTACATGAGATATCCAAACATAAAATTACTTTTACTTCTCTATAAGATCTTTTAAAAAAAGATAACTCGAAAAAAGATCTTTTCTTAAAAGCTCACCCAAACAAGCCCAAAGTTAGATGTGCATATTTGCAAAAAGGTCCTTGTCAACTAATGACTCATGATTTTTCGCAAACTACTTGTGGTTCTTCTTTTCGAAGATTTAAGACTAATTGGTTTGATGATTATGATATTTGGCTAGAGTATAGTATATCAAAAGATACGGTTTTTTGTCTTTGTTATTATCTTATGAAACTTGAGACTGAAGGTGGCGATACTTTTGTAACTAATGGCTTTTCAAATTGAAAAAAAAAAAAGAAGAGATTACAAACTCATGTTGAGATTGATGATAGTGCTCATAATCAAGTTTGGAGAAAATGTGAAGCACTTATGAACCCAAAACAACACATTAGTGCTACTATTGAAAAACAACCTGAGCAAGTTGAAAAGAATTATCAAATTCATTTGATAGCCACAATTAATTGTATTAGATTTTTTTTGGGACAATGATTGGCCTTTCTTGGTAATGATGAGACAGATGATTCTGTTAATTAAGGAAATTTTTTGGAACTTCTAAACTTTTTTGCACAACATAATGAAGAGATTGATCATGCTTTCAAAAATGCTCGCATGAATCTTAAACTAAGAGCACCCTTAATTCAAAAAGACATTGTAAGAGCTGCTACAAGTGAAAGGATAAAAGTTATTATTGTAATCTTGGGGATATATTGTTTGCTGTTTTGGTTGATGAAGCCCATGACATTTCTATTAAGGAGCAAATGTCAGTTTGTTTAAGGTATGTGAACAAAAAAGGGCAAGTTAGAGAGTATTTTTTTAGTCTTGTTCATGTTTTTACAATGCTTTATCTCTAAAATTAACATTGGAGTCATTATTATAAACATATAATTTAAGTTTCTCAAGAGTATGTAGCCAAGGATATGATGATGCAAGTAATATGCAAGGAGAATTTGATGGTTTGAAAACTTTGATATTGAAAAAAAATCTTATGCTTTCTATGTACATTGTTTTACCCACCAACTTCAATTAGTTCTTGTAATGGTTACAAAAAAAATAAGTTAGAATTGCTTTGCTTTTTAATTTATTAACCAATTTGTGCAATGTTGTTGGAGTTTCGTGTAATTGAAGAGATATGCTTCGTGATGATAACTAAGACAATTGAAGCATTACAAAGTGGAGAAATTTCTAGTGGACGCGGTTTGAATCAAGAAATAGCTTTAAAAAGAGTTGGGGACACTAAATATGGTTCATACTATGGAACTATACTTACTATACTTAGATTAATTTTTTTTTGTTTTCTTCCGTGGTCAATATTCTTGAATATGTTGAGGAAGATGGAAATAATTCAGAACAAAGAGCTGAAGCATGTCATTTATTGAATATCATTCAATCCTTTGAATTTATTTTCAACTTACACTTGATGAAAAATATCTTGGGAGTTACTAATGAATTATCTCAAGCGTTACAAAGGAATGATCAAGACATTGTAAATGCTAAAACATTGATTAAAGTGTCTAAGCAATGGTTGCAAACTATAAGAGATGATGGTTGGTCTCTTTTACTTGACGAAGTCTCATTGTTTTGTGACAAATATAATATTACTATTCAAAAAATAGATAATATATTTGTGTCAGAAGGAAGATCAAGATGCAAAGCTCAAAAGATCTCAAATTTGCATCGTTTTAAAGTTGAAATATTCTATCAAGTAGTTGATAGCAACTTCAAGAACTCAATAATCATTTTACAGAGGTGAATACTAAATTGCTTCTTTGTATGGCTTGTTTGAATCCAAAACACACATTTCTTGCATTTGATAAGGAGAAGTTGATCCAGTTAGCTCAATTCTATCCATTAGAATTTTTTTCTACTCAACTTTTGGCACTTGATAGTCAATTTGAGAACTTCATATTAGATGTGTATTCTGATGATCAATTCTCAAACTAAAATGGGATTGGTACTCTTTCTAAGAATTAGTTGAGACTCGAAAAAATATTATTTATCTATTATTGTTTCTTCTTTTGAAGTTAGCTTTAGTTTTGTTCGTAGCAACTACATCAGTTGAAAGAACTTTTTCTATTATGAACTTCATAAAGAGTTGGCTTTGTAACCGTATAGGAGATGAATTTTTAAATGATTGTTTAGTGACATATATAGAAAGAGAGACATTTAATTGTATTGACAATGAAAAGATTCAAGATTATTCAATCTTATCAAAATATGAAATCTAAAAGAATGGTGTAACACCCTACCACATAGAGTTTTACGCCTAGGACGTAAATCAGAGGTGGCGAGGTGCTACGACTACTGAAAATAAAAATACTTGTTTAATATAGTTGGAAGAAGTTATAACTAGGAGCCTTGAAAAAGGGAGATAAACAAAAGCGTAATAGAAATCGCGTCGCACTCGAACGGTTAAGTTTAAAACGAATATGCAAGATTGAAAGTAAGGATAAACTATATATATCGAATGGAATTCCAAAAGATACAATTATCAAGCTCATGACTCAACCTGTGAAGGTAAGGTCGGCCAGAGTATATATACATACATATATAACCCAAAAACATCCCAAGCGACATGATACATACACCTGTTTTTTCAAGTCGACCTCTAGGAGGGACAAAACATAAAATATAAATAGAAGAGAATCTATATACATATATGCAAAGCATAAAATAGAATACAGTAATTTTAAAATAACCAACTTCACTTGTAGAGAAAACTCCAGACGTTCACTGAGGTGCCTCTAGACCTGTATCTAAAACCAACAATATATATATATATATATATATATATATATATATATATATATATATGGAATGAGAAATGGGAGTTCTCAGTATGGTCAATGTGCCAACGCACATAATGTATAAGATTCCGAGAAAGTCAGAGACAATCTTAGAACTCCGACACTCAGATTTAAAATTTAGAGTTATAAAGTAAACCAAAAATTAGGTAAACTATCTAAGATACTCAGGTTCTAATCCAAATATAACCTAACATTTCAATCTCACTCTCCTCCAATCCTTCGAATCACTGGTGGAATAACCCTCGTCACACCTTCACCACACGAGGGATCTCTTAGTTGCAGAGACATACAATACAGACAAAAAAATATAGATAGGATGTAGTTACAGCAAATAGCTCAGATAACAATAATAACAGTTACGCAATTAGGCAAACCAAAACAATGCACACTCAAAAAAAATCATATAAATGCACATGATGCATACTTGCCCTACTGGCTGTGAGTTCACGCGTCGATTAAACTGCCAGAACCCGACAGCGACAGATCCAGTAGCTAACCTGGATATTGTGTCTAGGTTGCGTATCCCCGGGAGGAACACAAATGAAGGGGAGTGTCTTTCCACCTTCTCCTGGAGGAATTACGAAGGAGAATTTCTTTTCACATTGAAGGAGTGTGCCTTTCTACCTTGCAACGAGAAAAAAAAGTGGGAGAACAATACGAAAGAGAGTGTTTTTCCAGCTTTCCCACATCCACATCACGACAAGAGAGGGAATCCTTCCTCAACTTGCCAACCTCATGAGCAGGATAAAACCTCCGACCTCACCGTAGGCGGGATAAAACCATTATCCCCACGAATTCACGATGCATTGAGCAAGCGGGACTACGTCACTGTCCTTTCCAGGCAATCAATAAACTTTAAATTCACAGTCACAAATCATACCTCATCATTTTCATCAGAATCAACCATAATATTTTTTATACATCATACATCATACAATCACGCTTGAAAACTCGCTATCTGATCCTAAACGGGTATTAAAGAGGTTTGAAAAATCATAGGAATGGTTGATAGTTTGAAAATGGTGAATTTTCATCAAAATAGTGGTTTTGGAGGTTTACAGACTTGCCAGGAAGCTCAAACAGTGAAAAATAGAATTTTAGTACTACAACAAATAAGGGTTTTCACAACGGTCAAAAACAGTTGCTATAAATAAAAAAACTGTTCCTAAAACTTTAGGCAACGGTTCAGCAACGATTTTTGACCTATGGTATATGCGGCCGTTGCCAATACTCAAAGGCAACAGTTTTTTACCTAAGGCAACGGAAACAAAAAAAATATTGCCATAGTTACTAGCATAGACAATAGTTTTGACAATCATTTTTAAAGAACGGTTTTGAACCGTTACCGTATAGACAACGATTTTAAACCATTACGATATAAACAACGGTTTAGAACTGTTACGATATAGACAACGGTTTAGAACCGTTGTCTTTGATAAAGTCAACGTTTAATACCATAGCTGAATAGGCAACGGTTTTAAACTGCTGTAGTTTTGTTGTTCACAAAGACAACGGTTTTAAGTTGTTGCCTTCGTTTCTTTTGCAACGGTTTTAATACCATTGTCATTGTGTGTCTGGCTTTGGCAATGGTTTTAAGACCATTGTCTTTTGTAACTTTTGACAACGATTTTTGTAATTATTTAATTTTTTATTTACAACAATTTTCTCATGTCGTAGTGAAATTAGTTCCAACTATTTTTTAATTTAGTGTCAATAAATGATCATAACTATTTGAATCAAATTACTAAAAAAAATTAATTACATTTACCATCAAATATGATATATAAAATATTATGTAAAATCCACAATCTCACATTACATCATCATTGCAAAATACCATAATTACTTCTAATTGTATCATCATCATTTTTCAAAATACCATAATACTAGCCTAAATCATAACAACATCGAACTATATCATCTAAATTTGCAAAAAATACAATAACAAAAGAGAGTTGAAAAAGCTATGTAGCAAGTAGGTTTATCATCATTATGTCCACAAGTTCATGACTTTTACTCTCTAACATTTGCACTTCAAAATTTGTGACCTTAATTAAGTTCGATTTTTCCTTCAACATAATTTTCCTGTAAACAAAACAATAAATAGTAAATCAAATATAAAACTACACATTTCTAATACTAATAATGGTTACTAAAAAAATATTTGAGAGAGAGAAGATAAAGGTATATAAAACATTCTTCTATTTGGATACTGAAAACAATTGAATCAATTTCAACATAAATAAACCATTATTTAAAATATGATCACTTATAGCAAGTTTTACAACAAATAATACCTCCTCATTAGCATCATTGTTCGGACTCATTAGCATCATTGTTCGGACTGCCTGACATGCTTCCTAGTTGAGCAGCTAACATCTCAAGGTCCACTCCTGAGTTTTTTTGTTGCAGCATTATCTTAACAAGAGACTTTAGTTCATTTACTTTTTTTGCATCACATCAACCTTACTCTCTAATGTTGCTTTCTCAGCTGTATGTTGCTGCTTAAGGGTGGCAATTTCTTCATTTTTCTTCAACAAAGTTGGTGTGGTAACTCTTCCATGACATCACACTCGCCCTGCCTTCTTTTTTCCAAATATGAATCGGAAAGCTCTAATTACCGATTCTTTAGACTTTTTATTCTCAGCTTGCAGATGTGCCTATGTTAATTTAAAGAAAAATAAGAATAATAAAAAAATAGAATAACTAACCAATTGGACTAAAAATATATATTGACAATATCCAAGCAAATACTACAAATTAAGAATATCATCAAGACACAAGAAACCATAACCTATTTTACCAAAATTAACTCCCAATACTTACAATAACATCCAAAGTGTCTTCATCCAATGATTTGCCCTTTGTGTTTTGGCGAGTCTCAACAAACATTTCTGTTTAAGTATGTGATTTATTATTTCCCTTAGAAGCAGCCTGTAAATTCAGTTCCAATAGCATTTATATAGAGTTAAAATAAGTTTATTTTCTAAAATCAACACATACTTGATACTCAAAGACACATACTGCACATAGAGACACAAATATACAAGGTTTAAAAATTGTACCAATCTTGCACGTATTCTCGCAAAATTTATTGGCCCCTTCCGATGCACAAATTTCTGTTGTGCCCTATTTTTCTTATTTTGCGCAGACATTTTCTACATAGCAAGAGACAAATATTATAAAAAAGTCATCATTTTTTGGTCATAAATGTATATAATATAATTGCATAAACAATTAAACTAGGTTTCACATAGCTTACCTTAATTTTCTCAGTTCTCCAATAAACAATCAACTTTCAAAAATGACTCTCAACCACTAATGCTTAAAAGAAATTTCTCAAGCAATCATGAAACTAAAAATTTGTATCAAATAAAGTATTCAAAGAAGCTTAATCAATCAATCAATCACTAAATGTTCTTAATAATTAAATCTTTAAAAGAAATCAAAGAGATAACATGTTAAGTTATTTACCTGTAGTATAATTCAATTTCTAAGATAGTGGCAACTACAAAGAGTGGTGTAGTTGAATGCTTAATACAGTGCAATTCTCAACAGCTTGTGCTTTGTCGTTACCTAGAAAGTGCTCAAGTTTGTACTTTTGAGCTACGACATGAATGCCTTAATAATTAAGTGGAAAAAACAAGAAGAAATTTAAAAGTAATAGAAAACATCAAATTGAAAAGCTAATTGTGCCATGTTTTGAAAACCAAAGCTAGTTTGGAATTGTTAATATTAGTCACTAATGAATGTTAACATTTTCTCAATATTAGTGATTAGTGAATGTTAACATTTTCTCATTGAAAACTTTTCAAACAAGCTATTAGAAAATAAAAATTACAATCCATAGACATTTTCTTTATATAATCATTCATTAATATAGCTAAAATACTTTAGATTTCTTAAAAAAATAATAACGTTGCATAAACTGTGAGGAAAAAAGAAATAACCGGAGCATATTATAAATTAGATGAGAAAGTTTTGGGTCGGTGAGGAAAATGACTAGTACTAAATTTGGTACTAAAATATGAATATGAGTCCTAACCATATATATACTAATCGAATTTAATATGTTATAATTAAAAATGCAATTTTATAGTCACACATGGTCTTAGACATGCATATTAAAAAGTTAACTCTCCTGTACTTATTCTAAACAATTTGCTTGAATTTATTGAAATCAGTAGCATATTCATTATTAGTGTAAAGATAATTAAAGACTACGAGCTAGTAAAGAGATTTGAGCTTTGAGGCAAAGAGAATAGCAACTGTTTAATGTATAGTAGGTTTTTAATGTTTTTCCCCCAACTTTTTTCGCCTTTTAATTATATAAGTCAATGTGCTCTGTTTTTCTTAAGTTTTTTTCCAATTAAATTTTTTTTACAAAGTTTTAAAAAGCACAACTTATATACATTTTGTTGTACTTGTAGTATTATGTTTTTTTTTTCTTTAGGTGCAATAATGGTGTTGTAGCTTGTTTTTCTCTTCGGAAAAATCTAAGATTAGTTAACATATTTTTATTATAAAATTAATTTTTTAATCTTTATCACTTTTTAAACCGTTAAGAGTTTTGAATTTGAAACTTAGCATTTAGTATTTAAAATACAGGGTTTATTTTAATTTCTTGATCATAAATCACAAGTTCTTATTTCTTAATTTCAAACAAGCTATTAGAAAATCACTATAAATTTTGTCATAGTCAACCATATTAAAAAGGCAAAAAGTTTTTTACCTTAGTTTATATCATTCATAAACCTAAAAGCAATACCTTACTTACATAAATAGTTTCTAAAAACCCCAAAATCTAATTAAAAAATACCTTATTTAACTATTGAAAGAATCAGCTCTAAGAGGGAGCCATCCATGAACAGCTTCACCAGCAGTAACCGTGAGTCAACTTGGGAAAATCTCCTCCTCTTACCTGTACTAGTATTGTTCCAAATCGAGATTAGAGGAGTGGGTTATTTTCTAATTAAAAACATTGACATAGATAGATTCTATTAACAAAAGAGAACACAGTTTCTCCATATGCCCTGCTTCTAAGTTCCTCTATGTATATATTATTATTATTATTATTATTATTATTATTATTATTCATGAATCACATAATAATCAAATAGTAGTTAATAGTGAAAGAAAAGAGAATATAAGATCAAAGAAATATATAAGATCGAAGCAATTTATTAATAAGAAGAGACTTGAGTTACCTAAAACGGTGGTTGAGCCACAACGAGCTGAGGAGGCAAGGACCGCACGCAATTCAGAAGCAGAGGAACCACGACAGGGGCAGACCACGACGCAATGCGAGGAGCGGCTTTAGCAACGATGGCCAGGAGACAACCAGTAATGACCACGCATTCCGAGAAGAGGAGAGGGGCAGACACAACCAACATTTGCGGCGAGGAGAAGGGCAGACGCGACCGACGTATGCGGCGAGGACAGAGGCAGAGACGGAGCAATAGCGCACCACGAACGGCTTTCTTCGGCGGTGGGTTGGGGCTTCCTAGTATAGGGAAGGAAGATGGTAACTGATGGCTTATGCTGGTGGGGGTTAGGGCTTGCTGCTAGAGGGGTGGGAAGATGATGAATCGCGTGGAGGAATGAGCGAGAATTGAGAAGTCTTCTATTGGGCTTTGATTAACTTTTTGGATATTTCTTTTAAAGTTTTAAAGTAATATTATATATTAAATTTTAGAGGAACTGAATGAAACAAAACCTAACATTTGTTTTAAATTTATTTTTTTATAAACAATATTTATTAAATTATCTAAAGAATATTAAAAATTTATTTTTTTGGATTTTTTTAAAGTGTCAAAACAATATTATATGTTAAATTTTAGAGTGAAAATTCAATGAAACAAAAATTAATATTTGTTTTAAATGTATTTTCTCCATAAATAATAATTGTTAAATTATTTAAACAACATTAGAAAATTATTTCTTAATAAAAAAATTGATGTAATGGTCATAAAATAGTCAAAGAGAACGGTTTTATTTTGTTGCTATAACATAGTGAAAAATAGAACTTCAACAGCAATATCGTAAAAACCGTTCTCTAAAATAATCTAATAGAACAGTTTTAAAGTGTTACAATATTGGCAACGGTTTTTATGCGTATCCTTTGTACAAATATTTAAACAACAATAAAAAACCGTTGCCTAAAAACAAATCATTGTAACGGTTATAAAACTGTTCTTTAAAATAGTCAAAGAGAACAGTTTTATTTTGTTGTTATAATGTAGTAAAAAATTAAACTTCAGCAGCAACACTTTACAAAACCGTTGTCTAAAACCATCTAAAAGAACGGTTTCAAGGCGTTACAAATTTTGGCATTGCTAAACACCATATTTGTGGTAGTAGTGTAAAACAGGGTGTTGTGCGTACACACCAGAAGAACTTCCCAGCCCATGTGTACGCATAATAGTGTGTACGCACAATTCGCAAAATCTTCAGAGTGTGCGTACGCACCTCCTCGTGAGTACTCAAGAGCAAAAATACTATCGTTGGTCTGTGCGCGTGCACACACATTGGCGTGCGTACGCACGCAAACCAGAAATCCTAATTTTCTGCAACTTCAGAAATATTTAATTTTCTGTACCTAACTTCTGACGTCTATAATTTCCTCTACAAAACTCCGATTTTCGCAAACTTTATATCATTTTAAAGCTCTTGAATTTATCTTCATTTTGAAAGAGAATCCACTCAAATCCAAAATCCGACTCTCAAGTTATATACCATCGGGGTAGGTTAAAAATCAAATTTTACTAAAAATCACCAAACCTCCTCTTTTACCAAATTCTCAATCCTAAACCAAAATTTAATAACCCAAAACAAAACCAAATAAACTCAAAGCAATTCCATATCCATCTCATTCCCTTCCACAACATTCCAATACTCAATTTTACCAATTGTAACTCAACAATTAATAGCTAACACAATATAATTCATCAATAAATCATAGCACACTCATCAATCACTACAATAATCAATTATCACACATTTATATAATTAGATTCAACATATCCACCAATTCACTAAACTTTAACAAGTTCACATGGTTTAACTTATCTTTACGGTCAACTAACTTAAGTTTTTACGTTATATTACACATTATTTACGAAAAACCAACCTATACCTTGATCGATTCTTCGGAACACCTCAAAATGCCCTCTACCACAAATTCCAAGCCTCCAACTCCTCGCCAAGTGAAATATCATCTTCTAAGGTTGAAGTCAAGTATCCCACCACCACCAATTTAATTCCAAATCATACAATTTAATCTAACACCATTCAATTTTACTATAATAAATTATAGGGTTTACCAATATCAAAAATTTACAGGAGTTCAAAATTTTCTTACCGTTTCCATGAATAATCGAAACAATACTAATATATACTAACTATATATATATATATATATATTGTTTTAAAAAAATTAGGGGACATGGTTATTATTGACCTTTTATAAATTGATAGGAACCTACATAATAATTCGATAAAATTATAAAGATTACTGAATAATTAAGCTTAGACTATATTCACTAGTATAATAATGTGTCAACTGAAAGCATTCATATACCATGAGTACTTGAACAACAATCTACTCTACTAATTCGTGAATAATTATGATGCAAAAACGTTTTTTGATTTTATCTTTGTTAAACATAAAAAATTATTGTTCTAAAACGTTATGAAGCTTACTTCAAATCAAAACATAGTTAACTACTAAATCCTCCTTGTTAAAGTATATTTAGAGATATCACATTTGTTTATTTTTATTTATATATAATAAATAAAATTAATAAAAATTAATTATAAATATTTTTAAAATATATACCAAATTAATAATATTTTGAGAACATTCTCCAATAAGTCATACATTATTTGATTAGTAATAAATAATACTTTACTAACTCTGGTCGTGAGGACAAACTTAAAATTCGGTGACAACTAATTAAATGTTATTTTACTTATTTCTAATTTATCTTCTTGAAAACTTAAAAAACCTTTCTAATTAAAGTTTTCACTTTATTATAATTTTTTAGTAATATACTTTTAAGTTATGTTTACTTAATTTATAATTTAAAATTTCAGAGAAAAAAATATAATAATCACTAAATATAATTTAATTTATTTTTTAAATACTTTTTATTTTTCTTTTAAATTTTTTAAAAAATACATATAGAGTTTTTATTAATTAAATAAATTTAAATAAATTTTTATTTTTAATATTTTTAAAATTTTTTATTGTTCATATATATTTTGCTTAATTTGTCCCAAAACTTAATTATTTGGTTTTATTGATTATTGCTGTATATTATTGTTAAATAGTTACATTATGCAATTAAAAGTAAAAATAAAAACATAAATATTTTAAGTTCTCTTAAGAACTTAATACTAAAAATTATATAATTTAATAGAAGAACTAAAATTTTAAAAATATATAATTTAAAAGGACTAAAATTTATTTAATTTAATAGAATATTCTTAGTGTTTATTATTAAATAATTGCTCACTGATGGCATATGATACAATATGTATAACATAATTTATTATACACTATTAGAGTACTTATCCTTGTTTCTTATACCTGGTTATTTATTTTAATTATTAAGGTTAAAAGACAAGTACTCATGAAGAATAATAAGTAAAGTTTAAAATGGGCTTTAAATTCTATGCTTTTAAATTTTGTACTTGTATTCCAAAAATAAACTATATTACATAACAACATCATTGGCTAATTAACTTATTTTATCAACTCAATTTGTTTTTTCACTATTAAAAACTGTAAATATATTAATTAAAATTAAAGATAAAAAAACATAAATCTAAGTAACATTATTATGACCAATAAAATTTTTTCATGTTTAAAAAAAAATACTTAAAATTTTTAATTCCTTGTACATGATTACATAAAAAAATTATAAAAGAATGACACGGACGTAATTTAGAGTTGAGATGAAGAATAACTGGTGCTAAAATCCAGCTATTTATAATTTAGTGACACATATGCATGAGAGTAACGAGCAATGAATAAAAACTATCAACAGAAGATTAAAGATTAAGATAAAATACGTCCCTAACAAGAACAACATGTATTACATAAGAGTAACAAGGTGAGTGAAAATTGTCAACAGAAGATTAAAGATTAAGATAAAGTATGACCTTAATAAAAACAACATGTGTTACATACTTACATATTTGATTATATCTGACCATCTTCTATACAAATTGAACTTCACATATAAAATCATCTATATTGTTTTTTTCATAAATTACACTATCCTAAAATATTATTGTAAAATTTTAACCGAATATATTTTATAAAATGTTGCTATTGAGTAGATGAGTGAATCAGTAAACATATTACCAAAGATACTGAACCTGCTGAAAATAAAAAATCAAATATCAAACAAGTGAAAAATCCATCATTGGCAAATGCCTAAATCAAATAAATCCACCATGCTTATATCATAGAAGCTTGTCAATAAATAAAATCTAGATTTAGACCAACGCTTTACAAGGAATTAAGATAAATTGAAACTATACTTTCATAAATATTATAAATGGATAAGTAGATTGAACTGTACCCAGTTTACCTTCAATCCTTTCATTGTTTTTTGGTTCATAAGTCAATGCGTATACATCAGCCTCCTTTGATCGCTCGGCAATAGGCCTTCCAACCACTCTACAAGCATTGTGATCTGTCAAGGAGGGGACAGAGATCACTTTGCTTGTTCCTCGGTGCATCACCTTAGCATGAATAAATCTTTTTGAAAAGAAAACGTTTAGTAAGAACGGTCTCATGTACATATCTGTCCTCTGCTTCCATGATTTCCTGTTAGGTTTCTTTGCAGCTTCCCTTTGAGATCTTCGGGTCCAAAAACATAGATGTTGATACAGAGAGTTGATTGAGCATGGAGAAGGCAAAAGATTTAAAATTGCTTCCAATATCTAATCATTGCAATGGTTAGAATTCAAGTCAATTTCTATGAATAATTAACAACTAACAAGTAGAAATAACAATAATCTAGGTCCTGCCGCGCCGTCCGTCGCTCTCGGCGCCTCCGCACCGTCCGTTGTTCTCGGCGCCTCCCCACCGTCCATTGTTCTCGGCGCTTCCGTGGCCTCCTCCTTCCCCCTGTCTCGAACCCAGCCACTCTCTTGTAGCTCGGGACGTCGTCTGGTTGAGGGTTGGAGCTACTTGCCGTGTGTTTGTTGCCGTCGTCTCCCCAGTCGCCATCGTCTGTTCGTCGCTCTGCTCTTCGTCGGATGTTAGTGGCACTGCTTACAGGTTTACGGTGTTTTTTCACTTCTTCAGGTCTTGCTTTTATGTTCTGTTTAGTGGATTTCTGAAAGGGGAATTGAAATTAAATTGTTGATTTTGTGTTGTTAAAACTCTGCTGCTCTTTTTAATTTCTGAGGAAGTAGTGAAGTGGAGAAGAAGGAATAACAGTGGTCGTCGTCTGGTGGGCGTCCTGCTCGGCGTTGTCTACTCGCTGTCACGCTCAGCTGCTCAGATCGAAGGTCGGTGCACATTGCTAGTGCTTGTTCTTCTTTTTTTGTGCTCTGTTCAGTAGTGAGAACAATGGGTTTAGGATTTTAGTACTGTTAATGCTGTTGTTGAATGATTAACACCGTAGCTACTGCTGGGCTGTACTCTGTTTGGTTGTTTTTCAATGCTGTATTGAAAAAAATTATGCTTAAACTTTGATCATTCTTTGTTAACTTATGTTAAAATTTTGATCAATATGCTGTCTGCTGAAAATATTACTAATCTTTGTTAAAATTACGGTGAGGTGTGAGCTTATATTTGTTCAATGTAATCACTATGTTAAAATGATACTAAAGCATGAGCTTTTATCTGAATGATTGAGTCTTCTCTATTGTATTGAACTGAATTTATTTATTAAATTTCTTACTTAAATTTCGCTAAGTTGTATCTTGTTTTGAACCGATTTAAATGAATGATGGAATTTTTATTGTTGAATTTTTGTTGTTAAATCTTGTTTCCATTGAAAAAAAAAACTAAAAGGAAAAGAAAGCTTCCAGAAACTATGGAATATTAAGTTAATTCCCACAAAAAAACATAAGCAAATGTTATGAGTTATGCAAAATATATAGACTGTTAATAAGCAGTAGCATAAACAACTTAGATCAATTCCATGTATTGAAGTTTATTAATGATCATGTTTCACAGCGATAGCATAAGCAAATGTCAATACTTCTACAAATTATAAACTGTTAATATCTATTTTTGTACAATTGTGCTATCTGTTTTAGATGTTGAGTGTTGCTAATTTTCAAAATGTCAGTGCTCAACCCCCTCCATATTTGGTCTATGTTCACTTATCTTTTCAATCATTTGGTTGCCAAAGAATTAAGGAGTTTTAATTTTTATTTGTTTTTTAATGACCTTCAAGTCAATAAATTAAAGTTATTGAATGTCACCTCTATGAGTTATTGCACATAAGATGCTTTTCCATTAAAATTTAGCCTTATACAGAGGACATATATATTTGGTAACAGTTGTAATTGGGAACTTTCAACTGGAACTTTCTCGTGTTTTTAGGGTTTTGCATATTTTTAATAAGCTTACTTGTATAAAGCACCTTATAATTTATTTATTATTTTATTTTAAAACGGTTTTTCGAGTTGAACCACGGTTGGACTGGTTGAACCAATAAACCAATAAACCAGTGACTAGAACGATTTGATGACCGGTCCGGTTCTTAGAACCTTGGTTTAACGTGGTAGATTTACGGGAAATTTGCTTGCCATCAATGTAAAGTCGATGGTGTTAAAGGTATGAATGTGTGAACGAATTCTTAGTTGCTATTTATGCCTCTGCTTTTAGAGCTATATGACTGCTTGTGAAGTAATGCAAACATAAAGAATTGTTGAAAATTCATAAGGGTATAAATGGTAATCTATTTTATAATTTAGCTGAGACCTGTTTATCCTTTTTATAATTTAGGTGAAAAATAATTTTTTTATGAAATATCAGAATGAATAAAATAGTATAAAATTATTTGTTTGTATTATTTACTATTTCATTGTTGGATTTCATTTAGTTCGATGTAATTTAACATGATAAGCTTATGTTTGCTATCATGAAGTAAAAAATAAGAGTCAAATTGAAATGTTTGTTGACGTTTAATGAAAAGAATATATATAAAAGTGAAAATCAGATGAACAACTTATTCCAAACAAAAAAACATGATCATGACGGTTTATGTAAGTATTCAGTAGATGAGTTGTGAGTTGTGGTAAACTGAAATCGGTGATACTAGGCCTTGGAAATTTAAGTTAGAAAATCTATTAGACCACTTGTTTAATGTAGTCATGGTAGTGTTATCTGAATTTTGATTAATTGTTATTTAATTTGGTACTTGCGATGAAGTATGTGGTGGATGCAATTTTAGCAGTGGTTGTATTTGTGGAGTGATACTTGTTAGTGTGAATGTGCCTAGTACTGCCGAAAGGATTTGTAATGTGTCACAGAAAGATTAAGTAGTAGCAACATTCTTTTCATACGGATCGGACTTGGAATATATTAGGGAGCGTGAGGAAATTAGATGGTGAGTAATTCCTTTAAAAAAATTTATTTTCAGATGGAATACACTGGTCATAGCAAGAAATTCTGCATGGAGGATGAAAGTGAATGTTTTGGCGAAGTAGTCAGTTCAGATGCTGATGAATTTGATGTTGAGCAATTGGATCCAAGTGGGCAGGATGACCTGTCGAATTATGGAGATGTATTTGGTCTTACTGCAGCTGAAATAGAGAACAAGATTTTCAGAACCGAGGAGCGTGCTTATGAATTCTACATGAGGTTTGGGAAGTGCCATGGGTTTGGTGTACGCAAGGGAGACTATGGGAAGGATGATGACGGAAATATAATTAGGAGGAGATTCTTTTGCAACAGAGATGGGTTAAGGGATGAAAAGCAATATAATAGATTAGACAAAAAAAGATGTCATAAGCCTGAGACACGAACGAACTGCCAGGCTAAGTTGTCGATATATCTTAACAAAGAAAGTTCGAACTGGAAGGTCCAGAAAGTTATCCTCGAGCACAACCATGACTTAGTAGCTAGGTGTATGGTACACTTGATTCCAAAGTTTCGTCGGGTTTCAGATGCGGGAAAGGATCAGCTAGATGGTATGCAAAGTTATGGGCTACCTACGTCAAAGATACTTGGGTACATGGTAGGGATTGCGGTGGGGGGGTATTCACTATTGGGTTTCACAAAGAAGGATGCTTATAACTACCTTGATCGGACTAAGCGCGCAAGAATTGCAGATGGGGATGCAAATTCTGCCATTGTCTATTTGGAGGGAAAGGCTTCTGTGGACCCCATGGCAATGGCGAGGTATAACCTGACTAAGGAGGGTATGTTGGCCAACTTGTTTTGGGCCGATGGAATGAGCAGAGTTGATTACCAACACTTTGGTGATGTCCTCGCGTTCGATTCGACGTATAAAAAGAACAAGTACAAGAGACCGCTTGTAATATTCTCAGGTGCAAACAACCACAAACAGACAACTATCTTTGGGTTCGGGTTAGTGTTGGATGAGACGATTGCTTTGTACAAGTGGATGCTAGAAAATCTCCTTGAGGTGATGTGTAATAAATTGCCATCTGTTGTAGTCACGATGGCGATGATGCCATTATTGCCGCAGTTATGGAAATTTTTCCTAGTGCAACCCATCGCCTATGTGCTTGGCATCTACAAAAGAATGTTACATCTAATGGGAATGATCAGATGTTTAGGGACTTGTTTTCAAGGTGGTTGTATGCGGATATGTCGATATATGACTTTGAAGCGGAATGGGTTGAAGCAGCGGATGAATACGAGTTACATGATAAGTTGTTGGCTGGCAATGCAGATGTACGAAAAGAGAAAGATGTGGGCGAATGCATACCTTGGCGACAAGTTCTGTGCTGGGTTTCGTACCACATCGTGATGCGAAGGTTTAAATTCCCATGTGAAGAAATTCCTTAGCTTGAAGCACACTATACTGGAGCTTGTGCAAAACCTTGAGCTAGTCCTTCGTGAATATCGGAACAATGAGATGGTTGCACAATTTAACTCCATTTATAACGTCCCTGTTATGACAACGTGCCTTGATCCAATTGAAAAATGTGCTGCCATGGTATATACACGGACCATTTTCACCAACGTGAAAAAGGAGATAGATGCGGTTGGAGCTCTAAACTTTGTTAGTAAGCGGAGAATGTCGACGACGGTAGTGTACACAATGGAGGAGTATGGTAATCCAGGGAAGCCAATGGTTACTTTGATCGACATGAACACGACAAAGTTGGAGTGTAGATGTAACTTTTGTGCTAGAGAGGGGATACCTTGTCGACATATATTTTTTGTGATGAAGCATGAGCACTTGAAGACAATTCCTCATGGGTTAATTTTGAAACGATAGCGTAAGGACGCTAAGGCCGTTGAAGACTACTCGGAGAAGAAGGACGTAGCCAATTATCGGGGATTCTTGCTTCGGCATGGTGCCTTACATGCGGTAGCTCAATGGTTGTTGTTTCTTGGTGCGCAAAGCCATGAGCTATTTAATGTAGCGATGAGGGAAATTCATAGCATGTGTGTTGACATGGAGGAATTGCGCGGGAATGGCTATGATCAGACCAACACAGATCCTGAAGTTGGTGTGCCGGGATGGCTATGATCACACTTTTCATTTTATTTTTATTTTTTAAAAAAAATGCATATAGATTTTTTATTAATTAAATAAATTTAAATAAATTTTTCATTTTAATATTTTTTATTGTTCATATATTTTTTTAATTTGTTCTAAAACTTAAATATTTAGTTTTGTTGATTATTGTTGTATATTATTGTTAAATTGCTACATTATCGTACATAGCAATTAAAAATAAAAATAAAAACATAAACATTTTAGATTCTTTTAAGAATTTAATACTAAAATTATATAATTTAAAAGGAATAAAATTTATTTAATTTAATAGAATAATCTTAGTATTTGTTATTAAATAATTGTACCTTAATGGCATATAATACGATATGCATAACATAACTTATTATACACGGTTGGAGTATTTATCCTTATTTCTTATGCCTAATCCTTTATTTTAATTATTAAGACTAAAAGACAAGTACTCATGAAGAATAATAGGTAAAATTTAAAATGAGATCTAAATTCTATGCTTCTAAATTTTGTCACAGCATAAACTCTATTACATAATAATGATCTTCATTAATGTAATATCATTGGCTAATTAACTTTTTTTTATCAATTCAATTTATTCTTTCACTATTAAAAACTGTAAATATATTGATCAAAATTGAATATAAAAAAATCATAGATCAATTTATTCTTTCACTATTATTATGACCAATAAAATTTTTTTATGTTTAAAAAAAACACCTAAAATTTTTAATTTTTTGCACATAATTACATGCAAAATTTATATGAATTGAGTCTCAGGTACTAGTTTGAGAGAATGACATAATTGTGATTTAGAGTTGAAATGAAGTACAAGCGGTGATAAAAATCAGCTATTTACACATATGCATGAGAGTAACTAACTGTCGACAGAAAATTAAAGATGTAATACATACTTAAATATTTGACTATATCTGACAGCTAACTCACTTATAGTATCAGACAAATTAAACCTCATATGTAAAATCATCTCTACTATTTTTTTTCATAAATTACATTATCCTAAAATATTGCTTTATTATAATTCTTGAGTAATATACTTTCAAATTATGTTTACTTAATTTATAATTTAAAATTTCAAAAAAAAAGAAAATATAATAATTACTAAATACAATCTAATTTATTTTTTAAATACTTCTCATTTTTCCTTTTATTTTTTTTAAAAAAAATGCATATAGATTTTTTATTAATTAAATAAATTTAAATAATTTTTTATTTTAATATTTTGTATTGTTCATATATTTTTTAAATTTGTCCTAAAACTTAAATATTTAGTTTTATTGATTGTTGTTGTATATTATTACTAAATA
Organism: Arachis stenosperma; assembly: GCF_014773155.1. Taxonomy (NCBI): domain Eukaryota; kingdom Viridiplantae; phylum Streptophyta; class Magnoliopsida; order Fabales; family Fabaceae; genus Arachis; species Arachis stenosperma. The sequence goes on from NC_080385.1 coordinate 21,434,135, forward strand.
ACTACATTATCGTACATAGCAATTAAAAATAAAAATAAAAACATAAACATTTTTTATTCTTTAAGAACTTAATACTAAAAATTATATAATTTATTAGAAGAATTAAAATTTAAAAAATATATAATTTAAAAGGACTAAAATTTAATAGAATATTTTTAATATTTATTATTAAATAATTGCATCTTGATGGCATATAATAAGATATGCATAATATAATTTATTATACACTGTTGGGGTACTGCTCTTTTATTTTAATTTTTAAGGTTAAAAGGTAAGTACTTATAAAGAATAATAGATAAGGTTTAAAATGGGATCTAAATTCTATGTTTTTAATTCCTTATATATGATTACGTGCAAAATTTATATAGATTGAGTAACAGGTGCTGGTTTGAGAGAATAACACCGACGTAATTTAGGGTTGAGATAAAGAACAAATGGTGATAAGAACAAGTTATTTACACATAAGCTATTTACACATATGCATAAGAGTAACGAATGGTGAGTGAAAACTGTCGACAGAAAATTAAAGATTGAGATGAAGTATGCCCTTAATAAAAACAACATGTGTTATATACTTATATATTTGACTATATCTAACTATCTGCTATACAAATATTATAACATCCAACTCACAGCTAACTCATTTGTGGTATCAGACAAATTAAACCTCATGTATAAAATCATCTCTATTATTTTTTTCATAAATTACATTATCTTAAAATATTACTTTATTACAATTCTTGAGTAATATACTTTCAAATTATGTTTACTTAATTTATAATTTAAAATTTCAAAAAAAATAATTACTAAATACAATCTAATTTATTTTTTTAAATATTTTTATTTTTTCTTTTATTTTTCTAAAAAAATGCATATAAGTTTTTTATTAAATTAATAAATTTAAATAAATTTTTTATTTTAATATTTTTTATTGTTCATATATTTTTTTTAATTTGTTCCAAAACTTAAATATTTATTTTTATTGATTATTGTTGTATATTATTGTTAAATAGCTACCTTATCATACATAGCAATTAAAAATAAAAATAAAAACATAAACATTTTATGTTTTTTTAAGAACTTAATACTAAAAATTATATAATTTATTAGAAAAATTAAAATTTAAAAATATATAATTTAAAAGGACTAAAACTTATTTAATTTAATAGAATATTCTTAATATTTATTATTAAATAATTGCACCTTGATAGCATATAATAAGATATGCATAACATAACTTATTTAGACAGTTGAAGTACTACTCTTTTTTTTTTTAATTTTTAAGGTTAAAAGGTAAGTACTCATAAAGAATAATATGTAAAGTTTAAAATGCGATCTAAATTCTATGCTTTTAATTTTTTATATATGATTATGTGCAAAATTTATATAAATTGAGTGACAGGTGCTGGTTTGAGAGAATGACACAGATGTGAGTTAGAGTTGAGATGAAGAACAAGCGGTGATAAAAACTAGTTATTTATAATTTAGTGACACGTATAGAACAAGGTAGTGAACTCGTAGTTTTTATCTCGACTCGTTAAGCTAATTCAAAATCAAAATCATAATTCATTGAATCGTAAATATGACTCATAAATTATAAAAATTTAGAAAAATTTAATAGCAAAAATTAATTTTACAGAAAATAAAATAAATCTCAAATAAACTAAATTACCCATAGAATTATAACTAATATATATTCAAGCACAGTATATGAAGATATGTTCAAAATTGCTAAGATTATAGGATGTTTATTGCATTAGAAGATTCAAGTCAGGAAAAGATAAAGCCATATCTGATATATAGATATGGGGTTAAGAACAGCATATTAAAATCCCTTGCACTCTAGTCAATTGAGTTACAAAACCTAGCTTATTGATTTATTGAGACAAAAAACTCACTTGGAACTTGACAAATTGCTTATCAAACTTCCAACAAAAATGCAAGGACTCAACAATATCAGAGTAAAAAAAAAAAGTAGCATATATAAAACTAAGATGATGAGGATATGGGTTATCACTTATCATCACATAAAATTTTAACCCAATATACAAGCCTGAACATTTATAAAAAAGACCTCATTTTTCAGAGATCATGACTATTCAACTATGCAGCAACATTCAAGAAGAAAGCATAGTAGCACCAGACCAAATCAGACCACTACTTTAACTTTTTCAAACTAGGAAAAATCAAATTCAAAACAATAGAAATTAAGAGATTTAAACAAACAGAACATAGGCAACCTATATTGATCCAAATCTCTACACATAAATACACAACCTGAATTTAAGAGGTCTCTAATTATGTTATAACAATGAGATAATTTTATCATTCTAGTCTTCTGCAGCATCATCAATTTTCTCATCCTCAGGCACACCACGAAGGTAGAGAACATTGTTACATCTAGAAATAAAAATAATAAAACAAAACATATTTATTTTCATTCAAGAGGTTTAGTCAAATACAAATCAAACAGGCCACAGCAATTTCATTTTCATGACAAAGTCACAACTCATAAACTTATACTTGCTAACCTCCTTTCTATTAAAGGCAACACACAAGGTTTGTAAGACCAAATCATGAATTCATTTATGAGAGGTAATTACCGATGAAGCTATGCTGGTAATCCACAACAATATGATGATGGATGAAATTGGCCTAATTAATCTAATTAGTTAGGTACATTGCTTGTACTTTTAACACAAATTAGGATGAAATTTTGCCATATATTGACATAGAACCACAGAAGTCGTTCAATTATATTACTAGAGTGAGGAAGTGATATGTTTCTTCTTAACTTACCTGAAGAACTAGCAGCAAAGGGGAGGAGAAGAGCAGCGACCAGCGATCCAGATTCCAATCCAGATTCCAGAGCCAGAGACAGAGAGGCAGAGCCACTGAGCCAGAAAGCCTCAATGTGTTACAATCGCAAAGTGACGCTCATGGCCTCACGCAATCCAACCACCACCAGTCCGAGTCGATAACACCAGCGACAAACCTCACGGAGTCACGGCGAGTCGGCGATGCTTCAAATTGGAGTTTCTGGTCGCGCAAAATTCAAATTTCATAGGGAAAGAGAGATAGAGTCAGAGATTGAGACTTGAGAGAGGTAAAAATTTAAAATTTTGGCCATGGAGAATTGGAGATAAACTGTAAAAGTAAGGGAGATTAAGAGATTAGAGACTGTTACTTTGCTAGGGCTCTTCTTCCATTGGCTTCTATTTAGATTGGGCCATTGGGTTGGGTTGAGCTGCAATCAGGAGGCTCAGGGTCAGGGCCAAGAAAAAGAACTTCTTCAACCTGAAACGCAACCACGTAGCAGAAGCTATGATTCCAGCGACTCTGTGATTTTCAACGGCAATTTCACATGGAGCAGCCTGGTTTTGGATGAGAAGCAGAAGCACAACGGAAAGATGAAGTAGAAACGCATAATTGTACGTTTCCACGAGTTTACACGCGATGGTGAGTAAAAACTGTCAACAGGATATTAAAGATTGAGATAAAGTATGTCCCTGATAATAACATGTGTTATATATTTACATATTTGACTATATTTGACTATTTGTTGTACAAATATTATGACATCCAACTCACGGCTAACTCAACTGTAATATCAGACAAATTAAACCTCACATATGAAATCAACTCAATTGTTTTTTAGAAAATTATATGGTACGGATCAAAAACCTATACAGATTTAAAGATATGCTTACGTGGCAAAACCTAAACCACACATCCTAAAGCCACACTTTTCACTTAAAACTGTAACTCTTCACAAAGAAAAGCGTCACCTAATGGAAAAAAGTAAATTAGAAGATTTAAGAGAAGAAATAATTAAGTTATCAGAATTAATAGACCAAAAATTAATGATTTTAACTAATATTAACTGTAATGACACCGAATTCTTAAAATCAATACAAAATGATTTTTCTCAAAATCTTTATTTTACTATAAGTTTTATTGAAGGACTTCAAAAACCTGAAAAAACTTATTTTTCACACGGAATTTCTAAAAAATGTTACCATGGAAATGATTCTCCACATCTTTATCATACTTTTAACCCACAATTAAATTCTATAGTAGATATGCTTGAAGAAATATTAGTATCCATAAAATTTCAAAGAAATAAGGAAAAAGAAAATCTCAAAGAAGAAAAATTTCAAAATATAATCAACATAACAGATTTAAAAGTAAAACCACCACTAAAATTATGAATATTGAAGAAAAATTAGAAGAAGTTACAATACTTTTTAAACAATTAAAAATGGCTCAAGAAAATAATATTATGGAACAGGATTTTCAAATAGAAGAAGAATTAGTAAATTCTGAAAATATAGAAAATGAAGAACACATCCTAGATTACTCAAGTGACGAAGAACCAGCAATTCCAATACAAGTAAAAAATGAAGCTGGAACATCTAAGGATAATCAATCTCAATTTAAATGGGAAACAGGTTTTGATAATTATGCTTTTAAAAAAGGATTTATAAATAAAGATTCAAAATATACAAAAATATCATCAAAATACGTTCCTAAAATCCAGGAAATAGAAGGAGAAAGAATGCTCGACTTAGACTGTAAAAAGAATGAAAAAGAAATTTTCGAAAATTGGTTGAATTCCTTTTTATTAGAAGCCTTTACTAATCCAAAACTTAGTGAATTGTCTGGAAGAGATATTTGGAATTACATTGGGTTTCATACTAAAGGAACTATAAGAGATTATATGACATCAATAGAAAACCAAATAACAGAAGAATTAGCAACAAAAATAACAGCTTATGATAAGATATTATATATAATGATGATTCTATATAAAGAATTTTTTGGAAAAAATATTATAGATCATAGACAAGAAGTCTATAATAAAGAATATCAAGAAGCAAAAAACTATTTAGCTAATATTCAGATATATGATCTAGGTAATGTGGAGTCTTATATATGTGAATATAGAATACATTATTACAAATTAAAAGAAGAAGATAAAAATCATTATCTTAGTATGTATATAACAAAACTTCCATATCCTGCTAATGAATTTATAATGGGAAGATTTATAAGAGAAATAAATAGAGGGACAATTGAAAAAAATTTTGGTGGAGCAACCTCTGCAATAAGAGAGGAAATAAAAGAACGTTGTATGCAAGAAGCAACTCAAAAAAGATTTGCAAATATAATTAGAATTTGCTGTCAGGATAAGGAAGAGATACCCCAAAAATATGGTCTTAATAAAAATTTTCAAAGAAAAAGAAAATATCAATTTAGAAAAAGAAAATACTATCCAAACTGGAGAAAAAAGAGGTATTTTAGAAAAAGAGATAACAATAAAAACAAAAAACAAAAAAATGACTATTGCCCGAATAAAAAAGAAAATTGTAAGTGTTGGTATTGCCAAGAAGAAGGACACTATGCAAATGAATGTCCGAAAAAGAAGGATAAAAAGGATCTTACTAAACAAATAGAAATTGCTAAGTCTTGTTTCATGGAACCATTAGAGGAATCTGATGATAACTTAGACTATATTTTTGAATATGTCTCAGAAACAGACTCAGAGACTGAGTAATAATGCCACATTTATTACTATAAAAATAACAGAAAAGTTTATAAATGCTTTCATAGATTCTGGAGCAACACAATGCTTTGCTAGTTCAAATATAAAATTTGATTGGAAAAAATTAAAGAAACCATTAAGAGTTAGAATAGCTGACAAATCAATACATAAAATTGACCAAAAAGCAGAGATGGCTGAAATTTTTATTCAAAATTATAGGTTCATTGTTCCATCTATATATATGTTAGATTCTGGAATGGATTTTATCATAGGAAATAACTTTTTAAAGCTATATCATCCATTCATTCAAGAATTAACATATATAGTTTTAAAAGCTCCACACGATTCTTCAATAAACCAAAAATCAAAACGTATAAAAATACCAACTACTACTATAGATAAGATCTTAAAATTTAAAATATTTTCTATATTAGAGACATGTTATTTAAATTTATACTTTCAGATAAATATTCCAAAAAATAATCTTGAAATAAAGATAGAAGAACTTTTGGATGAAATTTGTGCTGAAAATCCTTTAGATATTAAAAATACAAATAACGAATTAGTAAGTATTAAATTAAAAGATCCTACAAAAGAGATAAATGTTCCAAATAAAATTCCTTATTCCGCAAGAGATAGAGAAGAGTTCTCATTAGAATGTAGAGATCTTTTAGAAAAAGGAATTATAAGATTAAGTAAAAGTCCTCATGCGGCTCCAGCCTTTTATGTCGAAAACAATAATGAAATTAAAAGGGGAAAACGAAGAATGGTTATTAACTATAAGAAGATGAATGAAGTAACTATTGGTGATGCTCATAAACTTCCAAGAAAAGATTCTATTTTAGAAAAAATCAAAGGAGCAACTTGGTTTTCATCTCTTGATGCAAAATCAGGATATTGGCAACTTCGTTTAGACAAAGAAACAAAGAAATTAACTGCTTTTACTTGCCCAACAAAAGAATCAACAAGTGTGTTGCTCTATGAATGGAATGTATTACCATTCGGATTAAAACAAGCCCCAGGTATTTATCAAAGATTTATGGAAGAAAATCTAAAAGAGTTAAATGAATTTGTTTTAGTGTACATTGATAATATACTAATTTTTACAAAACAGGATAAAGAAGATCATCTTCAAAAATTATTAATAGTTTTAGAAAGATGTAAAGAAAAAGGATTAGTTCTTAGCAAAAAGAAAGCAAGAATAGCAAAACAAGAAATAGAGTTTCTTGGATTAATTCTATCCACTCAAGGAAAGCTAAAACTTCAACCAAATGTTCTAGAAAAAGTAAATTTATTTCCTAATAAAATAGAAGATAGAAAACAATTACAAAGATTTTTAGGGTGTATAAATTATATTTCTGATCAAGGATTTTTAAAGAATATAACAAAATACACTAAAAGCTTATTTCCAAAAATAAGTACTAAAAAAGAATGGAAATTGGATGAAAAAGATAGTATGCAAATTCAAAGAATTAAAGAATTATGTGAAAAACTTCCAGAACTTTATATTCCAGAAGAAAATGACTACTTAATAGTAGAAACAGATGCCTCAGACATAACCTGGTCAGGATGTCTAAAAGCTAAGAAAGCTATAAAAAGCTTGGAACAAGAAAAAGAATCACTAGATTCTAAATATTCCCCAAAGGAATTACTTTGCAGGTATATTTCAGGGACTTTTACTCCAACAGAACAGAGATATACCACTCATGAAAAGGAAACTCTAGCAGCAATTAAATCTCTTAAAAAATGGAAAATTGATTTACTACCCAGAGAATTTACATTAAGGACAGATTCAAGTTACCTAACAGGTTTTATACAATATAATTTAAAAGTTGATTATAATCATGGACGATTGGTAAGATGGCAATTATTTTTGTTACAATATCCAATAAAAATTGAATATATTAAGGGTGACAAAAATGTTATTGTAGATACATTAACAAGAGAATGGAGTTCGTCTACAACGCATTAGATCAAGAAATTCAAAAATATGAGCAAGAACTCGAAAAATGCAAGCATTGCCAGCAAATAAGGACACAGATCCAATCCCTCAAGAAGGCCATTGAAGCAATGAAATCAACACAACAAGCAAAACCATCAGAGTTCAGCCAGCTAAGCATGGTGGACAAACCAGGTGAAGAAAAAATTTCAGAAAATAAAACAATTGCTGAAATTATTAAAAAATCCACACAAGACAAAAAATATTATGTGATTTATAATGGCCCCATGAAAGGAGTATATGATGCCTGGGAAAAAGCAGCACCATTCACGCATCAATCAAAAATAGTTCATAAAGGAGGATTTTCAACACTAGAAGAGGCAAAGGAATCCTTCAGGGAATATGAAGCTCTTCATCCAGAACAAACTCTAAAAAGAGCAGATAAAGCTCCGATTCAAGCCCAGAGAACAGGAATAATGAGAAATATTCCTACAAGAGCTGAAATCAAGGAAAAGAAACGGGTCTGTAGATCAAATCTCAGAGAAATCCTTAACATAGTCCTAAATTAGACTGAAGAAAAAAGGGCAATTTTGGGATATTATCCTATTGCCAAAGAACAGCTAACAAAGCTGGTTATATTTCCAGATGCTTCCCCATCTGACACATATCAGTTTTTCCAGTATGGATTAATTGATACAATTTTAATTTTTAATGATCTAAAAATTATTAGTGAGTTTCCTGCAGGATTCGTTGATGCAGTAAAGAGATTTAAAAATATAATTGACAATGTAAATCCAAGGGATATATCCCTAAAATTTACGAATAGTCAACCTATTTTTAATGAAGAAGAAGAATGCTTGGTTCCAGCACATCAAGTAATATTCATGTCCGTCTTCCCAGGAAATTTTCAACCAATTGATCAAGTTCAAGATTTAACAATCTACAGTCATGAAGGTAGATGATGAGCGGATAATTTATACGCTTTTTGGCATTGTTTTTAGGTAGTTTTTAGTAAGTTCAAGCTACTTTTAGGGATGTTTTCATTAGTTTTTATGTTAAATTCACATTTCTGGACTTTACTATGAGTTTGTGTGTTTTTCTGTGATTTCAGGTAAATTCTGACTGAAATTGAGGGACTTGAGCAAAACTCTGAAGAAGGCTGACAAAAAGGACTGCTGATGCTGTTGGAATCTGACCTCCCTGCACTCGAAATGGATTTTCTGGAGCTACAGAACTCCAATTGGCGCGCTCTCAACGGCGTTGGAAAGTAGACATCCAGGGCTTTCCAGCAATATATAATAGTCCATACTTTATTCGGAAATTGACGACGTAACTTGGCGTTGAACGCCAAGTTCATGCTGCTGTCTGGAGTTAAACGCCAGAAAAACGTCATGATCCGGAGTTGAACGCCCAAAACACGTCATAACTCGGAGTTCAACTCCAAGAGAAGCCTCAGCTCGTGGATTGATCAAGCTCAGCCCAAACATACACCAAGTGGGCCCCGGAAGTGGATTTATGCATCAATTACTTACTCATGTAAACCCTAGGAGCTAGTTTATTATAAATAGAACATTTAACTAATGTATTTGACATCTTTTGACCACTCTAAGTCTTTATTCATTCGGTCACTTGATCATGGAGAGGGCTGGCCATTCGGCCATGCCTGAACCTTCTTTCACCTATGTATTTTCAACAGTGGAGTTTCTGCACACTATAGATTAAGGGTGTGGAGCTTTGCTGTACCTCAAGTTTCAATGCAATTACTATTTATAATCCTATAAACTTCATTTATTCTTATTCCAAGATATTCATTCGCACCCAAGAACATGATGAATGTGATGAGTCAATAACCCTCATCATCATTCTCACTGATGAACGCGCGTGATTGACAACCACTTCCGTTCTACATGCAACAGAGCTTGAATGTGTATCTCTTAGATTCCCCAACAGAATCTTCGTGGTATAAGCTAGATAGATGGCGGCATTTATGAGGATCCGGAAAGTCCAACCTTGTCTGTGGTGTTCCGAGTAGGATCCTGGGAATCCGGAAAGTCTAACCTTGTCTGTGGTATTCCGAGTAGGATTCCGGTAATGAATGACCGTGACGTGCTTCAAACTTGTAACCTGCTGGGCGTTAGTGACAGACGCAAAAGAGGGATTCTATTCCAGTAGGAGCGGGAACCAACCGGTGATTGGCCGTACTGTGACAGAGTGCGTGAGCATTAGCTTTCACTGCAAGGATGGGATGTAGCCATCAGCCATGGGTGATGCCTCCAGACTGGTTAGCTGTGCGAGTGACAGCCGCATAGGATATTTCCCCGAGAGGATTGAAAGTAGCCACAGCTGATGGTGAACCCCTAAACAAAGCTTGCCATGGAAAGGAGTAAGAAGGATTGAGTAGGAGCAGTGGGAAAGCAGGCGTCCTTGAGTCATACAGCATCTCCATCCACTTATCTGAAATTCCTACCAATGAATCTGCATAAGTATTCTATCCTTTTTATTATTTTCTTTTTATTATTAATTTTCGAACTTATTAAAAGCCAATTTTAATCTGCCTGACTGAGATTTACAAGGTGACCATAGCTTGCTTCATACCAACAATCTCTGTGGATTCGACCCTTACTCACGTAAGGTTTATTACTTGGACGACCCAGTACACTTGCTGGTTAGTTGAACGAGACTGTGAAGTTGATTTTAACCCATGGTATTATGCACCAAGTTTTTGGAGCCATTACCGGGGATTGTTTCGAGTTGAAAAAGAATGAATCACAATTTCGTCCACCAGTAGACTAGCCAGCACACTAGCAAGGGTCTTCGAAAGAACTCAAAAGATAACAAGGGAATCTCACACAAGAATCAATTATAAAAGCAAAAATACTATGCTTGTGTCCAGTAAAAGAAATGAAATTGAAGAAAGAGAAATGAGACTCTTGGTAGAGTTTGAATCTGCATTCTACAATCTATCCGGACTCTTAGAAAAGCTCCCTGAAGGGATAAAAAGGAATCTCTGCCATTTGATAAAAGACAGAGAAGACCACAAGTGCCAGCTATGTGTCTCAGAAATATCTGAAGAAAGTAATAATGAAATGGGATCCACCCACATGATAAAAGAAGAAGACAGCGCATCCACCCACATGATAAGTGAAGAGGACAGCACATCTGAAGCATCCCTCAATATTATTGCATAATGACGTAAGCGCTTATGTCATAGAGCACCAACAATGTAGCTGGTGCAAGATAATAAACAATGACGTAAGCAATGACGTCATAAGAAGGGTAAGGATGGGAATTGTCCATCAGACCCAACCATTATAAATAGATTGCTTAGGTAATTGTAGAAGGCATCAGAAAACAGAAAGCAGGAGGCTAAGAGTACTCATATGCTAGGAGAGCAAGGAGGAAGCTGCCGAGGCGATTCTGTAGTCTGACAAAAGAATTCCCTTAGGAAAAAATAGTTCTAAACTCCCCTCTGGAGTTAATATCTATAATCTCCCCTCTGGAGATAAAAACATCTTATATAAAATATACTAAATAAAGGAAGTTTTTCTCCAGAAAGGTACGCCTTTATCCTAATCTCTTAGTTATGAATTATTTAGAAAGCTTAGAATTAACGGAAGAATCTGATTATTATAGATTATCTGCCTTATTAGATAATGAAAAACAGGCTGTTCTAAAAACAGAATTAAATCTCAAATCAAATGAAAATTTTAATAAACAAAATCCTTTAAAAGAAGTTTTTAATAGAAAAAATATAATATAGTATGGAAAAATTCAACTTGAAGCCCCTATAAAGATAAAATCCGCCAATGGAGAACTTGAAATAGCTTTGATAAATGATGAAGAATTGAGTAAACAAATTGAGAAAATTAAGGATCAACAAAAAAGATCTAAAATTGGATGGATTCATATTAGTACTATACAAGTCTTAATCAAATCTACATATATGAAAGGAATTAATTCACCAATAAGTTTAGCAATCTGTGATAAAAAAATTACTGATGACCCAATAGATCAAATAATTGGAATTGTTCATGGAAACCTGGCAAACGTAAATGTTAAATTCAATGCCCATCTTGGATATGCTATACCTTTATCAACTGAAAATCTTGGAAGGTCTATAAGTTTGGCTTATAAATTTCACAGAAAGAATCTAATGGAAGAAGATGATGAACCATTTTCAATTACATATGCAATAAATTATGCCTTAACAAATAGCCATCATAGTATAATATTTAAAAACAGAGAAAGGATTTATGTTGATGAATTATTTCAGAAAATTGTAAAAACAGAAATACCAAGATATAAGGCTATTGAAAACCCAGTTCTATTATTAAAAGAACCATCAGGAAAATTAGTTTCATCGAATTTTCAAATAAGGGAATCTAAAATTAATAGCCCTTTAAGTTTATCTAAGTTAAAAATTAAAGAAGAAAATTATGAAATAAAAGAACTAACAAAAAAGGTCGAAAAATTAAATGAAACCCTAAACACTAAATTATGACAATAAATAAAGAAGAAATATATGTAACTTATCAAGACAAGAAACAAGAGCTCTTTGAAAGAGAAAATCGTTTGAATTATTTACAGTTTTCTGAAATAAATCAAAGAGCATTTAAAGCCCTAAAAATAATCTATGACAAGTTGAAAAGAGAAGTTGAAGAGCTAGAAAAATTAATAGAATCTCTAGAAAATAGTGATAAATCAATGATAGAGTTTGCAGAAATTTTAAAATAAATAATGAAGCATAAAAAGATTGAAAAACCAGAAAATAAAATAAAAAGAAAAAGGACGAGAAAATTAAAAAGTAAAATAAAGGAGTATAAAAGGGAATTAAATAATCTTCAGATTGAAATTGATGATCTTATAATAAAAGGGATAGAAATAAGAATAAATATAAACAAGTTGGAATTAAACTTAAAAATTTTTATAAATGCCTGAAAAATCATATTATGACTTAAAAGAATTAAAGCTGTTAAAAGAAAAAATGGAGAATGAAATTGAAAAATTAAACAGATATTTAGAAATAAGAGAAAGTGTAGAAATAAAAGAAGTTACTGAGGATTTGAGAAATTATATTAAAGAAAAAGACAAACAGATAAAAGATTTTATATACAATAATCCATGCAAAAAAGAATATTATAAACTAAAACAAGATTGAAAAGTTATAAATCAAAACTATAAATATACATCAAGGACTAGTAATAAATGCAAGAGAAATAGTAGAAATGGTCAATACTTTAGATTATGAATTTGCAAATTATTTTCCTTTAAATAAAACACCACCAATTGAATTTATACAAATTATAAACTTATTCAAAGTAAAATATGAAGAGTTGATAGAAATTTCAAAAAAGAAATTAAAAGAAAAGTCAACGTTAAAAAAAAAATTGTTTAAAAAATTGGTATCAGAGCCAAGTTAACGATTAAGGGTAACACTTTCTCTTTAAGCAACACTTTTAGTGATACACTTTTAAATCAAATAAAACAAAAATCTGTACAAAAATGCATCTGTACAATAGATGGACCCTTGTTTTTTTTATAAATTGCATTATTCTAAAATATTATTATAAAATTTTAACTTTGAATATATTTTATAAAGAATTGTTATTGAGTACATGAGTGAATCAGTAAATATTTTAAAAGTTAGAAAATTTTATTAAAAAAATGTAAAAAATATTTCTTCATTTAAAATAGATGTCCAAAACTAATACTCATATATAAAATTAAAAATAATAAAAGTTAATCATTTTTGTTTAATTATCACAATTTAGTTAATGTAACATAAAAAAATTAGTTGATTTAAATAGATTTAACACAATTAAAAATAATTTCTATTAAAACCTTTACAATTATACTACTAATTTTAAATAGTTGATAATAAAAATATTTTTGTTGTGTATATAATTAATTAGGATATATAATTATTTAGCGTATATAATTGTTCTCGTTAAATTTGTATTTGTGTATAAAAAAATTATTAAATGTTAATATTAGTTATTAGTTTTAATAGAATAAGTATAGTCAAATATTTTTATTTTTCTCGTAAAATATCATTCAAGAATCTATGTGAGTTAATCTACATATGCCTACATGTTGTACTAAAGTTAAATATCTCATTATTCTTGCTCATAATAATTAGTTTTTCTCATACAATCATAGTGTTAGGTAAAAAAACATTGAAACTATTGCCATGAGCTAATTTTCACTCTAAGTAACAATACAAAAATCTCCAGACTAATTAATCACCCTTTTTTTTCAATGAGATTTAGGATGTCTTCTCTTTCAACTTGGGTATATATTTTGTCTTTCATTATCCATTTTTGAAATAATATATATTGTGAGATTGTTGAACTTTTATTGGAGAAAAATAAACTAAACTAGTTATATATGTTGTATTAATTAGACGATAAAAGATCAACAAGAATTAGGTAAAAGAAAAAATGATTGCTGTATCAAGAATGGTAGGAAAAAAAAAGTAACTTACAAGATTTTTCAGGTAAGGACTTTAGAAGTTCTAAATCTCAGGAAAGGACTTTCCCAACAAATTATAAGTAGCAACATTTTTGTAAGAAATCATCCCATCAACACTTTTTCAAGTTTTATTATTATATTACATTTTTTTGTTATTATTATTCTTCTACTCTTTCATATTTTACTCATACTCACTCATTTACTACTCATCATCATGACGACTGTTTTCGCTGAACAAGATAATGATAGTTTTGGTAATGTTTTTTAAAATCTTTATTTTAGATATATTTTTTGAAAATTAATTTTCTCTCTTTATTGTATCATATAAAAAAAAGTTTAAAACTTAGGGTATATACTTATTTTGTTCCTCAAAGAATTTTAAACCAGACATTTTAGTCTCCAACTAAAATTAATTACTCGATTGGTCCCTAACAATTAATTTCGTTTGTCACTTAGGTCTTTGGCTCCGTCAACTCTAACGGAAGACAAAATGGTCCCTGAAAACTCTAACATGGGACAAAATGATCCCTAACAACTCTAACAAGGGACAAAATGATCCCTGACCCCTTTATTCGAAAACGACACTGTTCTTCCCCAATTTTTATCATATCTCACATAACCCTAACATTCATACTCTCCTTCTTCACCTTCACAGTCTTCTTTTCCATCTTTTCCTTCCTCCTCTTTAACTCCAAGATTAAGTCATGGTGTAATTGTCACACGTATCGCACCTACTTCAACATGTCATGGACCACACACTTCCTAAATCTTTGTGACTGGTACATCCATCTCCTCTGCACTTCACCCACCAAAAGCATCCACTTCCACGTCTTTGATAACATCACTTCCAACCCCAACAACGTCTACGACATCCTCAAGACCAAGTTCCACAACTACTCCAAGAGCACGCCTTTCTCCACTCTCCGACAAGCAATATAGATTATTGGATATTAGGACATCATGAGAAGATTCTCCTTCAACATTATATACAAATTCTTATTTGAAATAGACACCAAGTGCTTCATTCCTTCTTTTCCTAAGTCTTAACAAATGACTTCCTGTCTGGATTCATGGGATCTATCGAAGACGACAACTAGTTGAGAGACATAGCCATTAGTTTTCTGAGTATGAATTGGTTGAGAACAAGTTGATGATTTTTTTCTTTTTTTTAGATAATTACATCTCCACCCAATTCCAAACAAAATGGGCGTAGTTCCAAAAAACAGTAACAAAAACAGAGGAATAACTACAAAGAAAACTTAAAAACTAGCATAAAACAGCAAATAGGGAGCAAAAGAATATAATGATTTTAGCTCCTCCAAAGACACTTCAAGATGAACCCGATCAGTTATACAACATCAAATCATGATCATTCTCCTTCCAACTTTTACTCTGCAGAATTATTGGCCTTTTTCATAGATTAGTAAATCATGCATCAAAAATCAACTTCATATGTCTTCTTATTTACCTTAGACTTGATATTTGCACTCATAAGTACATTAATTACTCATATATTGTCGATCTTGACACTATCAATTTGTGCATTCTACAACTTCTTCCTTTAACTTCTCTAATACCAACACTCCATTATTAAAGACAATGTTATTTCTACATCTCCATGTGTACCATATTACAGAAAAAAATAACACCATCTACACTTCCTTCATATCTTTTCTTATCTTTCTATCCATCCACACCTCAAAGCATTCTTTGGTGGTTCCTGGCCAAATCCAAATCACACTCCAATCCACCAAGATTGATCCCCACAACTTCCATATATGATCACATGAAAAAAAATAAGTGGTGTACCATCTCCAATCTATCCTTACATAAGACACAAAAGGATTCCGCTTTTGGTACAATCTTAAACTTACATAATCTATCTCTAGTATTCAATCTTTCTAAAATTACAAACCACATCAGCAACTCAACCCGTGGAGGATTTTTTTCTTGTGAATATTAAATTTATACAGTGTGCATTGTGTAGTTTGAAGTTACAGTGTTAGACTATTAGTGTTATGCGAGATATGATAGAAATTGGGAGAGAACAGTGTCGTTTTCGAACAGAGGAGATCAGGGACCATTTTGTCCCCTGTTAGAGTTGTCAGAAACTATTTTGTTCTCCGTTAGAATTAATGGAATAAAGTACCTAAGTGACTGACAGAATTAATTGTTAGGAACCAATCGAATAATTAATTTTAGTTGAGGACTAAAGTGTCTAATCTAAAATTCTTTGAGGACCAAAATTGATATATACTCGTAAAACTTATTTTTTATCATTGTAATAACTGCTTCATTCATTTAAATGTTGAGTATTTAAGTATTAAAATAATAAATAAAAGAAAAAAAAGTGGTTTGTAGATAATTTAAAAATAAATAATTGTTATTTATTTATTTTAAATTCCTTTTTCCAAGTTTAAAATAAACCGAGTTTTTTTACTGTTCTCGTAATTTTATATTGGTCTTAGTGCATTCCTATCTATATTAAACTTTGTTTTTTTCAAAAAAAAAAAAAAGGAAATACACGGTTGGATAGTGTGGGTAAATATATGTCAGTTTTTTTTGGTTATTTTTTTAATTATTAGTTTATTCTAAAATTACAGGGAATGATGAAGAAGAAAAGATGGCACCCATAGATGAGAAAGAACTTGCGTTGGATCGTGGATTTGTGGTGCCACATTTCAACTCATTTGGCCACAGATTTAGGTTCATTTCTTCATATTAATAATTATTGTTATTTTCACTGTTTGTGCCCCCATTCACTATTATAATTTATAGCCATCAAGGATCATATTAATCAGAGTACCAGATATTAAACTTAATATTCTTTTATAAAATATTTGGAATTTTAACATATTATAGGAACAATAGTTTTAATATTTATGTTCTCAAAGATGCTTTGTCCAAATTCTTTTAGTTAAATTAAATTTAAATTGACACACAAAAAAGTGTTAAATTGACTCTCTACTTTAACATTTTCTTTTATTTTTCTCAATATGTATTTTTTGGGCCAATTTTGTTTTTTCAATAAGCGATTAAACTTTTTAGTCTTTCGTTAGGCCAATTATTCATGTTGTTAATATTTAGCCCAGGCCCATCAAATCACAAATTTTGGAATTCTTATTTGATATAGTAGTTGGTACGCCCCCAATTTTATTTGCACTTGGTACACATAAAATAAATCATATTTTTGGCTCTTAGAATGTCTAAATATGGTATTATTATTATTATTATTATTATTATTATTATTATTATTATTATTATTATTATTATTATTATATTATTATTATTATTATTATTATTATTATCAGGGATTATGATGTACAAAGTATGAGACAAGAAGGAGTGGAGAATTTTTACAGAAGAAACCATACTTATCAATGCTATGATTTCGTAAGCATCTATAAAAAATTCTTGATCACATGTTTAACTTTAATTTCAAATATATTAAAATTTAAATTTTTTATATACAGGTGAAGAAAATAAGAGAAGAGTATGAAAAATTGAATAAGGCAGAGATGAGCATATGGGAATGTTGTGAACTTCTTGATAAAGTAATGGATGAAAGTGATCCTCATTTAGATGAATATCAAATTCAGTATTTGTTGCAAACTGGCTGAAGCTATAATAAAGGATTACCCTAATGAAGATTGGCTTCCTTAACTGGCCTTATCCATGGTACACTTTAATATAATTGATTTTAAAATTTAATTTATAATGTTGTACTTGCATTGTTAATTAATTATTATGCCATAATTAATTTAATCAATTTGTTTGGATATAGATCTTGGCAAGGTGCTTCTGTTTTCTAGTTTTGGAGAACTTCCACAGTGGGCTGTTGTAGGTCAGTGATCTTTCATCATGATATATATAAGATTTAATAAACCAACCCTCACTCGTCCGCTTAAGTAAGCGTCGGGAGTTCGAACCTCGTCTTGTGCATGCATCAACCCATTGGCCAGCGGCAGACCCTTAAATGGAGCTCACATCCGCGACGGATTAGTCCTTAACCTGTCGGTTGGGGGATACCGTTTGAGTAAACCAAAAAAATATATATATAAGATTTAATAAAAATTGAATTTACTTTTAATTATAAAATTAGTTTCATTAAAAAATTAAAAAAAGATAAGCCTTGTTTTTCATAATAATAATAATAATAACAATACTTTTTATTTGAAATATCTTATTTAATCTATACTCACCAATCATGTACAGGTGATATATTTCCAATAGGTTGCAGATTTGATGAATCCAATGTCCATCACAAGGTAAAAAATCTATGCAAATTTTGTTTTCTTCAATTAAACAAGATTATGAAAATTAATTTTACAAACTAACATATATTTATTTATATGTTGAATTTTTTCATAATTCAGTATTTCAAAGAAAATCCAGACTATAACAATCCTGTATTCAACACTAAATATGGGATTTATTCTGAAAAATGTGGACTTAACAATGTGATGGTGTCATGGGGACATGATTATTATATGTATCTTGTAAGCACCCATCAAATCTTAAATCATATAATTTAATTATTTTATATATAAATTTTAACTAAATTAAAAGTTTGAAATTTGGGTGTTGTCTATATATATAGGTAGCAAAGGGGAACAAGACTACTCTGCCGTCAGCTGCTTTGTTCATTATTAGATACGGGTTTGGATTCTCTAAAATTTAAATTTTATTTTAGAGAGTAAAATATAATTTTTTATCCTTTGAATGGTTTCTCTTTCATATTTATTTTTGGTCCCACCTATGAAATAAATGGTGAAAGATCACACTTTACTCTTTAAAATAAAATTCAAACTTTAAAGAATCCAAATTCATTAGATACCATTCCTTATATGGTAAGTGCCCAATTAGAAACTAATTAAAGTTAAAATTTTGTAAATTTATATAACTAATTATTCAAATGGTTAATTCATAATTCATAATTTTACTATTTGGTACACTATGATTTATTTTGCAGCATTACACAGGGAAGGAGCATATAAGCACTTGATGAATGATGAGGATGTTGAGAATCTGAAATGGGTTCACATTTTTAAGTATATTATAACATTATTACATATGTTTTATTTTATTTTATTTCAATTATTTATCTATGGATAATGGTGGTTATTACTAATTAATTTTTGCATTATGTAGCAAATATGACCTATAGGCTATACAGCAAGAGCAACGTTCGAATTGATGTTGAAAAAGTCAAACCATACTATCTCTCCCTCGTTGAGAAGGTAATAATCAACAAAAATGCTATGCAAGAAAGTAAACCTTTTATTTCCTAATAATTCAATAAAAAAATTTTATTTTTTTAAACTTAAAATTAACACTTATGTGTCTTCCTTTTTTTGTGTGCAGTATTTTCCTACTGCAAAGCTGAGGTGGTGAAATGTTGAATTGGAGCTATATATATTGCTTAAAGTGCCAATAATAATTTAGTATGATAATGTATCATAGTCTGTATGGAGAAGAGGTAATAAATTATATATTCGTATGTGTTTGTATTTAATGCTAAATAATTAAAGGGTAACATTTATTTTTTGTCTCTGAAATTTAACAAAAATTTTAAAAATATTTTTAAATTTTATTTTGTTTCAATTTTGTTCTAAAATTTTTTTATTTGTATCAAATATACCACTGACAGTTAATTTTTTAAAAAATTTAAGATTAATTCAATAATTTTATAAAAATAACCATCAACACAAGTAAATCAAGCATAGTTTTTGTACATTATTGTTTGATTGGTCTTAAAATTTTAAAAATTTAGTCATCGAAAGAATATTTGATGCAAATAAAAATTTTTTAGGACAAAATTAAAAAAAATATAATTTAAAGATATTTTTAAAACTTTTACCAAACTTCAAAAACAAAAAATATACTTTATCCATAATTAAAATATTATTGTGTGTTTGTATTTGGTGCTAAATACTTAAATATCGTTGTATGAAATAATTATATTAAGGTTTTTTTATTTTCTCTTCTTAAATTCTCTTCTCTAGTTTGGTCAAATTTTCAATAGTAAAGTGTTTTGCGTTACAATATATGTCATGATAATATTCGATATTTATAAAAAATTCTATTGACTACTATCATAAATCCTAAGCTACTAATAATCAACTACATCATAAATAGTTAAGTTACATAATAAATATTTAAGCTTTTAATATTCTAATATTCTCTAATATAATAAAAGATGTAATTATATTATTTGTTAAAAATATATAAAATAGACCTATTAATATTATATAATAATACATCTAAGAAAGAGTACAATAATTACGGTTAGAGTTATTAATTATATAGTATGATACACGGACACTGATACGAGACACGAGATACAACACGACACGCGACATATTAATATGCAAATTTTAAAATCTTACATGACACGAAGATACGTATATATATAAAATATAAAATATTTTTAGATAAATAATAATGATATTTTGATACTTTATTGATATTAAAATATAAATTTATTTTTTTAATTATTTCTAATGTCTTATTTTAATTATATTAAGTATTTAAAATATTTTTTGTTTTAATAAATAATAATATATATTATATCTAAATTTATTTTAGAAATATATGTTAAGAAAAAGATTAGACACGTTGACACGTGATGGTATTTAGGTGTGTCCAAACGTGTCCAGAGAAAAAAAATTTATTTTTTATTAAGATACGATTGGATACAGCAAACATGAGTGTTGTGTCTAAAATATATCCGAGACGCAAATATGGCAACTCAACAAAATATCCGTGCTTCATGTATATGTTAATAATTACTTAAATTGTTTATTAATTGTTTGTTCATATAAATAGGTTTCATAGGGTAGCTTGGGCATAATTCTGCTCGAGTTAATACATGAACAATAAAGTTCTTTACATGTTATGTGAAATGAGAGATTAACTAACCTCCTTTTATTATATTGATGTTTAATCATATTACAAAAAGTAAATATTTAAAATTTGGAACCATTTTTAGCGCACATTTAACCCATAAAAAAGTTAAATAAGTAAATGAATGTGTTGTTATATAAGATTAACTATTGAGATTGTTCTTTGACTATAATCATTCAATAGTTAGATGATCTCTTTTTATTTGTATAATTATTTCAACTTAATATTTAATATATATTTAATTCATTTGTTAATATTTCATTAAACACAATTCTTTCCTTGATGAATGACAATAATATAGAGTATAGAAAATAATCAAATAGCAATTTTTTTTTTAAAATATCTTAATATCATAACATCAAGTGAACTTTTTTTAATCCATGATATATTGGTGTATAATCTAATTAGTCCACTCATCATTATTTTAACAATTATGTATTATGTTTCAATAAATAGAATTTTTTCATTATATAAAATTCAGTAAAAAGAAAATATATTATTTAAGATTTTAAATTTTTGTTTATTATTCGTGTTATTACTTTAAGAAAGCTTTAACAATTTGCCAATATTATTATTTGATGCCTTTGTTTGTTTTATTAATAAAAAAAAGAATAAAGTATATACAATTAAAAGTATATGAAGAGAGTCGTAACCTGAAGAAGTATGATAAAGACATTCAAAAATAGTGTTACCAAGAATAGAAGAAGGGAGTCTATTGATAACATGAACAACAGAAAAAATAGCTTCATCCCAAGTACGCCCAGGATACAAGGAAGAAATAGCAAACATAGTCAAGAATGTGACGGTGTTTGCGTTCAACTCTTCCATTTTGTTGAGAGGTATCAGGACAAGAAAACTCAGATAAAGTACCTTGTTCAGCAAGAAAATTTAAAATTTTGGAGTCACGATATTCCATAGCATTATCGTGTCGAAAGATTCTAATGACCTTGGAAAATTGAGTTTTTATCATAGTAGCAAAGTTAATATAAAGTTGAGGCAGCTCATGACAATTAGTCATCAAATAAACCCAAGTAAAACGTTAATAATCATCAATAAATACTACAAAGTATCGAGCTCCTCCCATAAAAGTGGTGGGAATAGAGACCCAAATATCATAGTGAATAAGATCAAAAGGAGAGTAAACAAGAGATGAATTATTATGAAACGATAAATCTGGTTGTTTTGCAGTTAGTTTAACAAAAAATGCAATCAAAAGACTCATTATTAACTTGACCTAAAATACCCATAGACATAAGAGGACGCAATTTTTCTAAGGAGTTATGTAAATTCCGTAAAATTAACGAATAATTAACTAATAAATTAAATTTAATAAAAAAAATTAGGAATGTTAATTTTATTGTTTAATAAGATAAAGCTAATTAAAATAAAAATTTTGACTCTAATTTCAAAAAATTTAGTCCAAGATTGGGCTGAACTGGGCCTAAGATGGACCTAGGGCTCAACCCATCAGGCATCAGCTTAATAACTTAAGAAGAGTCCATCTTCTTCTCCATTCAGCAAAGGAACATTGAAACAAGCCAAGGGAAGAGAGGAGGAGGTTCCAAACTCTTGATTCCACTTCAAATCACCATATCTTCTTACTCCGAATTCTGATTGCCGCACTGTTTGCAGCCATGCGCCCGCGGCGTCAAGCTTTACAAAGTCTAGTGCATAAATTGGTAAGGAATCTTCATTCTTGTTCTCAGCCTCTCCTTCCCCAAAATTTTTGAAATTAAATAGAGTGGTGTTGAGATTTTGGCTCTTTGATGTTATAGGATCTAATTAGCTTGAGAAAAATGTTCAATCCTGCTTCTTTGGTGCTTGGGTAAGGTGAGAATCCTAAAACTCTAGCTAATTCATTAATTTTGTGTATCGGGTATTAAGTTTTGGATATATATATAGGCTTTCCAGTTTAATGATAATAGGCTCTGATACCAGATGGCCCGGTGTGGATCAAGGAGGTAAAGGGGAAGAGGATAAAAAGTAAACGTCAGTATGAATGCAATATGATAAATGCAAGAGCAAGAAAGTAAATATGAAATTAGATGCGGCGGTAGTCCGCACGCATATGCAGGTTAGTTATGTAGTTAGATGTGGCGGTAGTCCGCACACATATGCAGTTGCAGAAATGTAAATATGGGAACACGAAAATGAAGAACTGAATAAAAGATCTTTATCTTTATTAAATGATTGAAGAAGGAAGAAGAGGGAAAAAGAGCTGGAGAGCTTACAAGGGGAACTCTCAGAGCTTCTCTCACTAACTTCTCTCTATGTTTTTTTTTTTTGTAAAATGAAGGGTGCCTTACAATGAGAATGTGGCCTCCTTTTATAGTTGAGAAAGTTATTGTTTCTACAGTGCAGGTTATATTAACCAGAACTATTAGTACAGTACAAGTTGATACAACTTTGGTTTTTGCAAATTTTTCTTAAAATCTACTCTTCTCCTAGATTGATTCCAAAGCAATCGTCTTGATTTTGATTGTAATCACTTGATGATTCTGCTGACGAAGTAGGATCTTCTTTGTGTTTTTTGTCTTCTTCGATCATCTGCATGATTTGTTGAAGGTGTCTTGTTAAGGTTTCTTTTGATTGGGCTCCTGCAAGGGCTGCTGCAATTTAGGCTTTCTGGTTGAGGAATACTGATTCTTCATGGTCGAATGGTTTGGTGAACTTGGGGTGCTCTTTGAACCAATTTCGCACTTTATCTGGATGGGCCATGGCGGCATCGAACTGAGACCACCATTTTACATAGGCATTCCTTTGAAGCATAGGTGGTGCCTTTGGATGTTCTTGTTTGCCATACCTGTACTGCCATGAGAATACCCAGGCCAGGGAGAAAACAGAGAAAAATTGAAGATCTGCAGGAATGCTTGTTTCCTGTTGGTCAAATTTCTTGGTGAAAATTTTGAACCCCTCATCGGCAGGTGGGGGCAAGATCTCTGGTAGAGGACCAAAGTAATCCCACCATTGGGAGAACCAATTTGGAAATTGATAATTGGTATTTTTCTTGAAATAAATGAGCCAAGAATGTCTGTTCTGATTATTTTGTAACCAAAATACTCTTGTCCAGGCATCCATATAATCCCAATAAGAATATCCTATCGGGTCATAAGGATGAGAGAATTTTTTAGTATTGTTTGGATTTTTACCAAATTGATTAGGGGTGAGTACTTTTAGAATTTGAATGGTTGAATGAGTTATGTTGGTGGCATCTTTAGGATCTTTGTAATGTTTTATTGACGGGCTGGGTTTGGTTTGATTGAGGTGGCGTTGTTTGGGCAATTGTCTTTCCTTTTGGATCATTGCAAATGGTTTTTTGAGTTGCCATTTGTGAGATAAGTTTGGTAAGGTCTATTTCATCTTCATTTGAGCTGTCACATATGTCAGCCCAGGATTTTTTATGGAGCTTTGTAAGGCCTGCATCTTGTAAGGCCAACAAGGTTTGGATTGGGAAGGCATAATCTGCCTTTGTTTGTTTGGCTGTTTGACTACTTGGGGGTTGAGTAGAAGACTCAACTTCATTTTTTGTGATCTGAGTAGATGACCCAGTCGGCTTTTGGGTTATAGGGGAAGGTTGTTGGGTAGATGACCCAGTTGGGGTACTTGACCCAGATTTCTTAGACGGCCCAGGAAGGGCTAGTCGAATACCTCTGCCTCTTACCAAGGCTAATGTTGCCTTTTTAGGCATCTTTCCCTTGATTATCTCCCTGCAAATATTCACGTGTGAGAAAGTCAGGGAGAGAGTTTGAGTTACCCTTGATATGCTCAATGTCGAAATCAAAGACACTTAAAATTGCTTGCCATCTGGCAAAAATTTGTTTTGATGCAAGATTTTTTATATCATTTTGTAACACATCTTTAGCTGATTTGCAATCAACTCGGACTAAAAATTTTTGATTGAGTAAGTCGGATTGAAATTTTGTGATGCATAAAACAATGGCTAAAATTTCTTTTTTGATTGTGGAATATTTTTGTTGAGTAATATTCCAGTGTTTGGATGTAAATGCAATGATACATTCTTTATCATGCAATTTTTGTTTTAGAATACCACCATATCCTAAATCTGATGCATCAGTTTTTACTATTTTAAATGCATGAGGAATGGGCAGGTAAAGACATGGAAGATTGCGGACTTTGGTTTTAAGAAATCTGATAATATCCGAATGTTTGTCTGTCCAAGGTGGAGGGTTTTTCTTAAGCCTATCATGGAGGGGCTTAATGAGATTGTTAAGATTTGGGATGAAATCTGAAACATAATTGAGACATCCTAGGAACCTCTGGAGCTGAGGTTTATTGAGGATATAATCTGAAAACTTTTCTGCAAACAAAATTGATCTTTCAATAGGAGTTATTGTTCCTTGGAAAATTATGTGACCAAGAAATCGGATTTTTGTTTGAAAAAGAACAATTTTTGGTTTAGAAACAGCAAGTCCATTTTTCTTGATGATGTACATAAAAGTTTTAACATGTTTGAAATGTTCATCCAGAGTCTGGGAAAAAATTAAGACATCATCAATATAAACGATTGCAAAGTTTAAGTATGGATTGAAAATATCATTCATGATTTTCTGAAATTCGGAAGGGGCATTTTTCAGACCAAAAGGCATTACATTCCATTCATATTGCCCGAATGGAACTGTAAGTGCTGTTTTATAACGGTCTGATTCAGTGATTTGGATTTGCCAAAACCCCGACTTCATATCAAATTTTGAAAAAATATTTGCTGAGTTTAACCTATTAAGCAAATCCTTTTTGTTTGGGATGGGGTAACAGATCCATTGTAAAGCTTGATTCAAAGGTTTGTAATTGATGACAAGCCTAGGAGCTCCCCTTTCTAGCTCAGCTTGTTTATTAACATAAAAAGCAGAGCAAGACCAAGGACTTTTGCTAGGACGGATTAACCTTTTATCCAAAAGATCTTTAATTTCTTCTTGACAATGCTGCAAAAGCTGCTCATTCATCTGAATGGGGCGGGCTTTGTAGGGATTTTTGATTCTTTGAAATCCTTTTCATATGGAAGATCAACAATGTGTTCTTTCCTATCCCAGAAGGCATGAGGCAAATCAGAACGGATAGATTTTTTAATTAGATTTAAAAGATTTTTTATTTTTTCTTGAATCTTTGGTTGAGAAAGCTGTGATTCAAGGGTTTTGAAAGAGATTTCTTCTTTTAGAAAACAAATCTGTTTGGTTTTGGATTCAATAAGGTTTAGAGATCTTTGCTTTGGCGAGTCTAGGAACTCAAAGAAAGTTACTTGTCCACCTACAAAAGAGGCAAGTCCAGGAAAATCTGCCAGATATGGAAACAACAGATTTATGAAAGGTGTCCCCAAAACTACATCATTTTTTATATTTTTTGCTATGATGAAATCGGTGGGAATTCTGATATTTCCCTTTTCAATAAAGACATTGGTTATTTTAAAATTGATATTTAGCCTTTCACCCGTTATTGAGCAAAGGTGTTCAGTAGTCTTTTCGAAATATTTTGTGGGGATCAGTCCTTCTGGTGCACGAATTTGTAATCCGCACAACTAACCAGCAAGTGCACTGGGTCGTCCAAGTAATACCTTACGTGAGTAAGGGTCGATCCCACGGAGATTATTGGTTTGAAGCAAGCTATATTTATTTTATTAATCTTAGTCAGGAGGCCAATAGGATTATAAGTGAAATTACTAGATTTGATTATAATAATAAAAGAGAATAATAGCGTTACTTGTTTTGCAGTAATGAGAAATATGTTGGAGTTTTGGAGATGCTTTGTCCTTCGAACTTCAACTCTTCCTTAAAATCCTTCAACACACGAAAAGTCCCTTCCATGGCAAGCTCTATGTAGGGTGTCACCGTTGTCAATGGCTACCTCCCATCCTCTCAGTGAAAACGTTCCTATGCTCTGTCACAGCACGGCTAATCATCTGTCGTTCTCAATCGGGTTGGAATAGAATCCATTGATTCTTTTTGCGTTCACTAACGCCCAGCCTTCAGGAGTTTGAAGCTCGTCACGGTCATTCAATCCAGAATGCTACTCGGAATACCACAGACAAGGTTTAGACCTTCGGATTCATAAATGCCGCCATCAATCCGGCTTTAACCACGAAGATTCTGCGTAATGAATCTAAGAGATACTCATTCAGTCTGATGTAGAACGGAGGGATTGTCAGGCACACGTTCATGGTTGGGAAGGTGATGAGTGTCACGGATCATCACCTTCTCCATAATTAAGCGCGAATGAACATCTTAGATAAGAACAAGGTGTTTGAATGGAAAATAACGGAATTGTATTAATTCATCGAGACGCTGCAGAGCTCCTCACCCCCAACAATGGAGTTTAGAGACTCATGCCGTCAAAAAGTATGTAATTCAGATCTGAAAATGTCATCAGGTACAGAATAATTCTCTAAAAGTTGTTTAAATAGTAAACTAGTAACCTAGGTTACAGAATATGAGTAAACTAAGATAATTGGTGCAGAAATCCACTTCTGGGGCCCACTTGGTGTGTGCTGGGGGGCTGAGACTAAAGCTATCCACGAGTAGAGGCCTTTTGGAGTTGAACTCCAAGTTATGACGTGTTTTGGGCGTTCAACTCCGGATGACGTTTTTCTGGCGTTTAACTCAGACAGCAGCATGTACTTGGCGTTCAACGCCAAGTTACGTCATCTATCTTCGTGCAAAGTATGGACTATATATTGCTGGAAAGCCCGGATGTCTACTTTCCAAACGCCGTTGAGAGCGCTCCAATTGGACTCCTGTAGCTCCAGAAAATCCATTTCGAGTGCAGGGAGGTCAGGATCCAACAGCATCAGCAGTCCTTTTTCAGCCTAAGTCAGATTTTTGCTCAGCTTCCTCAATTTCAGCCAGAAAATACCTGAAATTTCATAAAAATACACACACTCATAGTAAAGTCCAGAAATATGATTTTCGCTTAAAAACTAATAAAATTCTATTAAAAACTAATTAAAACATACTAAAATCTACATGAAATTACCCCCAAAAAGCGTATAAAATACCCGCTCATCACCTTCCTTAATACAGTTTGAATCTGCACCTGAGTCAAAGAGTGCAATGGTGTCAAAAACAAAATCTTTAACGACAATTCGGACATTAACACGATGTTTCATGAAAGGAATACATTTATTATTCTCAAAATTCTTTTAATCATTGTCGTTAGAAATTTATTTCTTGTTCCTTAGAGCATTCAGTTTGGTTTAAAAGAGAACCAAAATCCTCATCACCAGATTCTTCTTCTTGTACTAATTGCGAGAGAATGAGATGATGACGTTTGATTTTTTTGATTCCTGGATCTCTCTTAAGACTGTTAACCTCAGTTTGGAGGTCCTGAATGGTTATGGGATGAATAACTTGTTTTTCTAATTTTTTGAAAATGGGTTTGACACATTTATTGTTAAGGACCAAATTTTGGGTTTTTCTCCTTTTGTAAAGATCTTTTTAGTTTTAAAAGAAAGTCTTTCTTTGTTCTGGATGTCAATAGCCTCGATAGCATCAAATAAGAGATCTTGATCTTTGGATAAACTTAATTTGCTTGATGTCTGAATCTGAGGATGACTCAATATGTTGATATTATCATCAGAAGATTCTGGTCCAGAGATATCTGAACTGTCGATCATAAGATTATTAATCTGTTCCTCAATCTGAGGATCAAGGTTTAGATTATTAATCTTTCCTTTTAACCGACAATATTTGTTAACATGTCCTGGTTTTTTGCATGTGTAACAAATAATGGGATTTTTCTGGGGATATTTTTGGAAATTCTTTTGGAAACCTATTTCATTTTTAGGTTTTTGAAAACACCCCCTTTTGA
Source organism: Arachis stenosperma (assembly GCF_014773155.1). Taxonomy (NCBI): domain Eukaryota; kingdom Viridiplantae; phylum Streptophyta; class Magnoliopsida; order Fabales; family Fabaceae; genus Arachis; species Arachis stenosperma. The sequence continues at coordinate 21,462,811 of NC_080385.1, forward strand.
ATCTTCTGAAATTCTTTTCAGGGATTTTTAGGTTTTTGAAAACACCCCCTTTTGAATCTTCTGAAATTCTTTTCAGGGTTAGGTTTAAAAACTTTTCGGTTGGAAGGTCTTTTAGATTTCCTTGGATGACAAGCAGGAATACCAAATTGTTCACAGAAAGTTCCCAGATCGATACGATTTTGGGTTTTCTCACGAGCAAGTTGCCTTTGGATTTTATCATCTTGACAAATCTTTAGGGCAACCTTTTGGATAAAAGAAATGAGTTGGCCATAACTTAACTCATCATAGGGTATTATCCCGTCTGGGGTTAAGCTACGAATTTTGTCCCTTACTTTATCTCCAAGGGATTTGGGGAGTCCAGCAAGGAATTTTTCTTTCCAGAAAGGTTGTTGACTGTCTTCTCTGGTATAAACCCTAGTAAGAAAGGTGTCTTTATACCATCGAAAATCAGACAAAGTTTTGCATCTGAGATTGGAAAGCAGCTCAGCAGAACGGTCTTTCCAAAGAGATGGATCACCAATGAAGTGGCTTGCTATGGTAAAAATTAAGGTACTGACAGCATCGGGAATAGGTTCCCCATCTTCACCAATGATGGGTTCGTTCTGGTCGTTGACTTTTATGGCAAAAAAGATTGAGTGTTTTTGGTTATCAGAAAGGTAGTTATCCCACCATCCCTTCAGTTGGCCACTAAACCCGGAAACAATAACATTGGCTATAGCTTCTTCAGAGGTTTCATGGGCTGCTTGATAGGCTCTGCCTACCATTGTCATATGCTGAAGCATACTCATGATATTATATTCTGTTTTGCCATCTATATTCCATTCATAGACATTATTGGCATTGAAGCTAACAGAACCTAGTTCTCTTTCTTCAAGAGCTAGATCTAGAGCGGATACACGATTATGACCATATGTAGAGGGTTTAGTTAAACCCTTCCACTTTGTTAGGGAGTTGGTCAAAATTGGGCTGATTTTGAGGGATGATTTGCCAGAATCATCACTTTGCTCAGAGCAAGATTCATTGGACTCAAGGCCGAGAGGGCATTAATAGCTTTAGATGAACGTGTTTGGATATGAGAAGTAGATTCACCAGAGTTTGTAGGAGTTTCAGGGATAGTAGTAAAACGATTTAAAAGTTGGTCAATCTTTTGAATAACTTCCGAATCACTAGATTGTTGTTTTAAAATGGAGGTTTTAAGACTTTGCTTTGCCTTGCTACTTATTTTGAAAGGTTTAAAAAGAGGTTTCTCAATACTTTTGGAAGTAGATGCTTCAGAAACATTTTTCAAGGAGAAAGTAGATCCTGAAGATGAAAGGTTGTCACCCAAGCATTGTAAAAATATGTTGGTATAATTTGATTGTTCAATGAGATTTTTAATATCTTTAGGGGCGACAGCTTCATCCACATTTTTTGTTTTAAAGGGAGAGGCCATAACAGGATTATGTCCTTCCGTATTTGAAATAATAAAAGCTCCTTTTGGAGGAAACTCAGATCTGACTAAGTTCCCATCTTTGATTTTCCAAGTTGAAATAATATTTGCTGAAAATGAAGTTTGTTTAGTTTTAAAAGGATATTCAATGTTGTTTTTTATGGAATAAGCATGAAACCATTCAAAAAAGGAATATGCATTCTAACATCATTTAAAAATTTGTAATATTTTTCTTTGAATGATGAGATTTGAGAAGCTGAATAAGTACGTAAATACCATTCTCTTTTGGAGGTCATACTCTTCAGAGTTAAGGTTTTTACGTAAGGCTTCTCTGTTTATAACAAATTCTGTGTTATTCATTTACCATTCAAAGAAGAATATGTTGGAGATTAATGAGATTGATGAGAAGATTCAACTTCAAATTCTACATCATCATCATCTTCTTGGTAAACTCCTTGAGAAATATTTGAATTGTTTTGTAATCCGGAAATATGTATTTCAGAATTGGTAGGCCTCGACATTTTTGAAAACTGAGATTAGGAAGTTATTGAAAAAGATCTTCTTGCTGAAGCAAAATCATCTGGGATTACAAGGGGAACTTATTTCCAGATGGCCCAGTTTAATGAATCTCAGATAATATATAATATATATATATATATATATATATATATATATATATATATATGGAAATGTGAATTAGGTGTGTATATATATAAATTGGAGCTTGGGTGTAAACATTGGAGACTTAGTGGAGTTTGGGTATTATTGCTTTGGAGATTTTGGATCCTTGGGGTTGTGCTTGGTGCCTTTTGGTGGTGTTTCGGGTTATACGTGGAAATCAGCAAAGGTATGGTTTAGGTTTCTCATATTTAATATAATGTCTTGTGAAAATTTAGGTTAGAGGATCATAGGATAGGTTGGAATGATTAAGTACGTTGTATGCTTAGTACTTATGATAATGATTGATGATATGGATTGAGCATGTGTTGGAAATCATTGTTATGGTAGAAATAGGATGCTAAATAGTGATTGAATAATGATTTACTAGTTGATGATATTGAATTATGCAAGTAAGATAGATTGTTGATAATCTTGTTGATTAAAGTGAGAAATTTAGGTGTGAAATTGTGTAGTTTGATTGATTATGGTATGATGTGGGGATTTTAATGCTGTGTTGGTATGCTATGATATGTTGTTGTTCTGAATATATGTATAGGAGGTTGGATTTGAGTTTGGGTTTTAATGAAAATTAAGGTTTGAGGTTTTTATTTAAAATGAATTTTTGGCCAAATTTTGGCGAGCCATAATTTGTCTTTCGGACCCCAAATTGTTTCAAAACTATTTCATAGAAAAATTGGGTCCGTGAAGTTTACACCGTTTGAAAAACGGATGAAAAATATTTTAAAACGAGAAAGTTATGCACGTCGGAAGTTCGAAATATAAAATTGAAATTTTGCAGACCTAGCCATTTTTTACTAATCTGCAATGTTTGCGTATGCGTGACCCCTGTTTTCAGCAAATGGGATTTTAATATTTTAAACCTCTAAAACTCTATTTTCATTCTCTTATCCCTAGATCTTAATAGTGTGCCTAGTAATGAGAAGAAGTTAGGAAGAGGTGGTAACTTAGGGGTAAAGTAAGGTTGAAAAATGATGATTTAAATATGAAAAATGCAGAGAATGGAAGTAAATGTGATCCCATGACTGTAAATAATGATTGTACAATTATTATGAATAACTATGAATTTTATTGGCTTATGCAATCAATTATTTGAGATACGAGTTTCCCTGGGTAAAGTACCGTGACTTGCCACCACGTGTTCCAGGTTGAGACTCGATACTCTATTGATCCTACGACGTAAGGGTGACCGGGCACTTATAAATTATCGGAAAGGTTCCCCATAGAGCAATTATATATATAAGAAAAAGTTATGCATAGACTCTTGGGGATGCGCGCCGGAGGATAATCCAGGGTTTAGCAGCCGGACGATGAGACTCATCAGCCATAGGACAGACATACATCATGTGCATATTATTTGAATTGCTTGCTTGTGCATTAATTGGGAATGCCTAATTGCTTATAATATGCTAATTGTTATACTTGCTATTTGTATTACTTATATTTTACCTGTGTTTGCCATTGTCTGCTTGTCTATCTGTGCAAATTCACTGGAGATGGAGGAACAGAGGAAAGGTGGAGAGATTTAGTTTTCTAGTTAAGTTTTAGTTAGGTTTAGGAATCCTTAGAAGACCACCCACTTATGGTTTCTGTTTTAGTTCTTTAAGTTTTATAATTTGAGTGTCGGCGTTCTAGGATTGCCTTTGGCATTCCCAGGACCTTATATCTTATGTATGTGGCACATTTACCATGCTGAGAACCCCCGGTTCTCATTCCATACAAATATTCTATGTTTTCAGATGCAGGTCAGGAAGCATCTCACTAGGCATATGAAATTCTGCAGCGAAGTGGATCATTTTGGGACTTTGTTTTGTGTACTTTTATGTATGACTATATGTATAACTCTACTAACAACTTGTTTTACTTTTGTGCCTCTTTGAGGTGTGAGGAGAACTAGATTTTTATATATGTATTTTGGACTTTGGGTTATGTATATATTTAAGTAAATATTCTCCAGCCAGCCTTAGCTTTGCAGGCTGAGTCAGGAGTTTGTTATTTTGTACTCTTAACCCTCTACTCTTGTTTTCTGTATATATATGTTATGTACCTCAGTTTTCTTCATACGCAAGTGATGAGCGAATATTTTATACGCTTTTTAGGGGTAATTTCATGTAGATTTTAGTGTGTTTTAGTTAGTTTTTAATATATTTTTATTAGTTTTCGAGCAAAAATTATATTTCTGGAGTTTACTATGAGTTTGTGTATTTTTCTGTGATTTTAGGTACTTTCTGGCTGAAATTGAAGGAGCTGAGTTAAAATCTGATTCAAGCTGAAAAAGGACTGCTGATGTTGTTGGATTCTGATCTCCCTGCACTCGGAATAGATTTTTTGGAGCTACAGAAGTCCAATTGGTGCGCTTTCAATTGGGTTGGAAAGTAGACATCCAGAGCTTTCCAGCAATATATAATAGTCCATACTTTGCACGAAGATAGATGACGTAAACTGGCGTTAAACGCCAGTTCCATGTTGTAGTCTGGCGTTCAGCGCCAGAAACAGGTTGCAAGTGGGAGTTCAACGCCAGAAACAGGTTACAGCCTGGTGTTCAACTCCAGAAACAGTCCAGGCACGTGAGAAGCTTAAGTCTCAGCCCCAGCTTACACCAAGTGGGCCCCAGAAGTGGATTTCTGCACTATCCATCTTAGTTTACTCATTTTCTGTAAACCTAGGTTACTAGTTTAGTATTTAAACAACTTTTAGTGATTTATTTTGTATCTCATGACACTTTTAGATCTGAATTATATACTCTTTGATGGCATGAGTCTCTAAACTCTATTGTTGGGGGTGAGGATCTCTGCAGCGTCTCGATGAATTAATGCAATTATTATGTTTTTCATTCAAACATGCTTGTTCCTATCTAAGATGTTCATTCGCGCTTCACTATGAAGAAGGTGATGATCCGTGACACTCATCACCTTCCTCAATCCATGAACGTCTTCCTGACAACCACCTCCGTTCTACATTAGATTGAATGAGTATCTCTTAGATTTCTTAATCAGAATCTTCGTGGTATAAGCTAGAATTGATGGCGGCATTCATGAGAATCCGGAAAGTCTAAACCTTGTCAATGGTATTCCGAGTAGGATTCAAGGATTGAATGGCTGTGACGAGCTTCAAACTCGCGATTGTTGGGTGTGATGACAAACGCAAAAGAATCAATGGATTCTATTCCGACATGATCGAGAACCAACAGATGATTAGCCGTGCTGTGATAGAGCATTTGGACCATTTTCACTGAGAGGATGAGAAGTAGCCATTGACAACGGTGACGCCCTACATACAGCTTGCCATGGAAGGAACTTTGCACTTTTGAAAGTGAGAAAGCATTATGTTACACGAATTCAGAAGACAAAGCATCTCCAAAACTCCAACATATTCTCCATTATTGAGTAACAATTACTTATTTTATGCACTTTCACTTTTTACAATTGAGGCTAAAGAATCCTATTGGTATCCTGTCTAAGAATAATAAGATAACCATAGCTTGCTTCAACACAACAATCTCCGTGGGATTCGACCCTTACTCACGTAAGGTATTACTTGGACGACCCAGTACACTTGCTGGTTAGTTGTGCGGATTGCAGAAGTGTGATTGCAATTTTGTGCACCAAGTTTTTTGGACAACTAAAGGTTTATTTTGTTGCTTAGATTAGGAATAATTTATTTTTGATGCTATAGAGTCATTAAATCTGAGTCCTTTATTTTCTTTTCAAAAATATTAATTTTTTCCTTATTAATTTTTAATTTTTATGTGAGTTTAGTTTTATATTTTAAGTTTGGTTTCAATTGCATATTTTATATTTTTCTTTAAATTTTCGAATTGCATGTTATTTATTTTTCCTTGATCTTCAAATTGTTCTTGTCAAATTTTCATGTTTGATCTTTGGTTTTTTCTATTTTTGTGTTTTTCGTGTTCTCCTTGTGCTTTTTCAAAATTTTAGTTTTCAAAAATATATTTTTTATATACAATATTAAAACACGTTACATTTATAGCTGGTGGACGAAATTGTATCTCTTTATAGAATATGATAATAGAATATGGTCCAAGATCAACTTCGTTCAACTGACCAGCAAGTGTACTGGGTCGTCCAAGTAATACCTTACGTGAGTAAGGGTCGAATCCACAGAGATTATTGGTTTGAAGCAATCAATGTTATTTTATTAATCTTAGTCAGGATGTGAAAGAAAATTGTTTGGATTACTTGAACAATAGAGTTATTTGTTTATAAAGGATTATGAAATATATTGGAATAATAAAGAGTACTAGCGTTACTTGTTGTGCATAATGGAGAATATGTTGGAGTTTTGGAGATGCTTTGTCTCTGACTTCAACTCTTCCTTGAAATCCTCTTCTCACACGCAGGTTCCTTCCATGGCAAGCTCTTTGTAGGGTGTCACCGTTGTCAGTGGCTACTTCCCATCCTCGCAGTGAAAGCTAATGCACGTACTCTGTCACAGTACGGCCAATCACCGGTTGGTTCCCGCTCCTACTGGAATAGAATCCCTCTTTGCGTTTGTCACTAACGCCCAGGTTAAAGTTTGAAGCACGTCACAGTCATTCAATCCCGGAATCCTACTCGGAATACCACAGACAAGGTTTAGACTTTCCGGATTCTCAATGCTGCCATCAATCCGGCTTATACCACGAAGATTCTGTGGGGAATCTAAGAGATATTCATTCAATCTGATGTAGAACGGAGGTGGTTGTCAGGCACACGTTCATGGGTTGAGGAAGGTGATGAGTGTCACGGATCATCACCTTCTCCACAGTTAAGCGCGAATAAACATCTTAGATAAGAACAAGCGTGTTTGAATGGAAAACAGGAATTGTATTAAATCATCGAGACGCTGCAGAGCTCCTCACCCCCAACAATGGAGTTTAGAGACTCATGCCGTCACAAAGTATGTAATTCAGATCTGAAAATATCATGAGGTACCAGGAATGTCTGTAAAAGTTGTTTAAATATAAACTAGTAACCTAGGTTTACAGAAAAATGAATAAACTAAGATAATTGTGCAGAAATCCACTTCTGGGGCCCACTTGGTGTGTGCTGGGGCTGAGACTAATGCTTTCCACGTGTGGAGGCCTTTCTTGGCGTCAAACTCCAGGTTTTGACGTGTTTTGGGCGTTCAACTCCGGATCATGACGTTTTTTCTGGCGTTTAACTCCAGACAGCAGCGTGTACTTGGCGTTCAACGCCAAGTTACGTCGTCAATCTTCGCGCAAAGTATGGACTATTATATATTGCTGGAAAGCCCTGGATGTCTACTTTCCAACGCCGTTGAGAGCGCGCTCCTGTAAGAAAATCCATTTCGAGTGCAGGGAGGTCAGGATCCAACAGCATCAGCAGTCCTTTTTCAGCCTAAGTCAGATTTTTGCTCAGCTCCCTCAATTTCAGCCAGAAAATACCTGAAATCACAGAAAAACACACAAACTCATAGTAAAGTCCAGAAATATGATTTTTGCCTAAAAACTAATATTATTTTACTAAAAACTAACTGAAACATGCTAAAATCTACATGAAATTACCCCCAAAAAGCGTACAAAATATCCGCTCATCACAACACCAAACTTAAACTGTTGCTTGTCCTCAAGCAACTAGATGAATAAAATAGGTTCTAACAGAAATTAAGAAGTATAATTTTAGAGTTTTAATTGAAGCTCAGATTCTTATTAGATGAGCGGGGCTTGTAGCTTTTTGTTTCTGAACAGTTTTGGCATCTCCCTGTATCTTTTTAATTTCAGAATGATTGGCATCCTTAGGAACTCAGAATTCAGATAGTATCATTGACTCTCCTAGTGTAGTATGTTGATTCTTGAACACAGTTATTTTATGAGTCTTGGCTGTGGCCCTAAGCACTTTGTTTTCCAGTATTACCACCGGATACAAAAAAATGCCACAGACACATAACTGGGTGAACCTTTTCAATTGTGACTCAGCTTTGCTAGAGTCCCCAATTAGTGGTGTCCAGAGCTCTTAAGCACACTCTTTGCTTGGATCACGACTTTAACCACTCAGTCTCAAGCTTTTCACTTGGACCTTCATGACAAGCACATGGTTAGGGACAGCTTGATTTAGCCGCTTAGGCCTGGATTTTATTTCCTTGGGCCCTCCTATCCATTGATGCTCAAAGCCTTGGATCCCTTTTTACTCTTGGCTAGTGCCCATGGCTTGTGAATATTGTTTTTTTTTTTTTTTTGAACTGCTTTTTCTTGCTTCAAGAATCAATTTCATGATTTTTCAGATCATCAATGATATTTTTCGTGTTCCTCATCCTTTCAGGAGCCAATATTCATCAAATTCAAAGTACATATTATGCACTGTTCAAGCATTCATTCAGAGAACAAAAGTATTGCCACCACATATAATTAATTATAAATTTTATTATTAAAAACTCGAAAAAATAGATTACTTCTTTATTCTAAAATAAAATCTACTACTTTATTCATGCCTGATGATGAGAAAAATAAACTATAGCTTAATTGGAAATAAAATCAAAATAGACATACTAATTACTACTAAATATCTCCTAAGGTGAATTTCAATAAAATAAAAAGAACGCTATCACTAAATTAAAGCAGGAAAATTGGAACTTAGCAACCTGTTATTTTGAGGAGTGGATGCTCCTCTAATTATTCTGAGTGTGGTTCAAGGATTAATTTTTGGCGCTTCAGCTCCCTTATATCACGCCCTTGCTCTTCCTGTTCCTTGAGCAGTTTGCAGAGCATGCTACTTTGATTATTCTGTTCTTCCTTTATTTGGTCCATAGCTTCTTGCAATCTGGAAATAGAAGCCTCAAGATGTTCCTAATATTCGAATTGGGGCAGTTCTGGGAGGGCTTCTTGTGCTCTCTTCTTGGTTGAATCATCTTGTTGCTGTCTGACCATTGATATTCCAGTAATTGGCTTTTCAACTGGGATGTACTCTGTTATTCCCATCTTCACTCCGGCATCTTTGCAGAGCATAGAAATTAAGCTTGGATAGGCCAATCTGGCGTCTTTAGAGTTCCTGTTTGCTACTTTGTATAGCTCACATGAGATCAGTTGATGGACTTCTACCTCTTTTCCCAACATGATGCAGTGAATCATGACAGCTCTTTTGATGGTTACTTCAGAACGGTTGCTGGTGGGCAATATGGAACGCCCTACGAAATCCAGCCAGCCTCTGGCTACTGGTTTTAGATCCTCCCTTTTTAGTTGAACTGGGTCGCCAGTTGTGCTGGTAGTCCACTTGGCTCCAGGAACGCATATATCTTCCAAGATCCTGTCCAATCCTTTATTGACCCTCATCATTCTCCTATTAAAGGAGTCTGGGTCGTCTTTTAGTTGAGGAATCTTGAATATCTCCCTGATCCTGTCAGGATTGGTATGAATGATCTTTCCTCTGACCACAGTTTTATGATCAAAGATAGCAGCTCCAACGATTCTTTGCCTTTCTGTCTGCCATAGATTAGCATAGAACTCTTGAACCATGTTTCTTCCCACTTTTGTTTCAGGATTGGCCAGAATTTCCCAATGCCTGTTTCTGATTTGCTCTTGGATCTCCGGATATTCATCTTCTTTCAAATCAAATCTGACTTCCGGATCACTGATCTGTGACTCATTATTTATAATAATGATCTGAATGTTCTTTAGATAAGAACTTCCCTTGATTCCAAAGTGGCTTTGGAGCGCTTTCTTTCTTGCCCTTTTGGGTGGTTGTTGTTTTCCTCTTGGGGCCATGAATTTGATGATCACGGATATCCACACCAAACTTAGAGCTTTGCTTGTCCTCAAGCAAAAAGAAGAAAGAAGAGGGATAGGAGGAGAGCAGTGTGGATGATGAGGAGGGCGCCGAACACAAGATATAGGGAGGGGGTGGGTTATTTTTCGAAAAATAAGAAAGATAAGATAAAAGATATGATTTTAAAAGATATGATTAGAAAAAGATATAATTTTTAAAAGAGAAAGATATGAATAAGAATTTAAAAGACAAATCTGAAAAATTTAATTTTGAAAAAGATTTTTTTTTTAAAAGATAATTGAGTTTTGAAAACAAATTTTTAAAAGAGTTTGATTGGATTGAAATTTAATTTGTCCTTTATGGATTAAGATACCTTTGATATTTGAAAAAGGGATATTAGAAATTAGGATTTTTAGAACTCTAATTTGGGATGAGATGATAATTTGAAATATGTTGATGCAAGAAATCATGAATTGAAACATAAAAATTTGGAAAAAAAAAAAAAAAAACGAAATTGTACCTCCTCCCACCATCCTGGCGTTAAACGCCCACATGGTGCATGGTTTGGGCGTTTAACGCCCATGTGATGCTTCTCCTGGGCGTTCAACGCCCATGTGATGCTTCTTTCTGGCGTTGAACGCCAGGAAGTCCTTCTTTACTGGGCGTTTTCTAAACGCCCAGAATGCTAGCAGATTGGCGTTAAACGCCCAGAAGGTGCATCTTTCTGGCGTTTAACGCCCAGAAGATGCTCCTTTCTGGCGTTTAACGCCCAGAAGGCTACCCTTACTGGCGTTAACGCCCATGGGTGCTTCTTTTGGGCGTTTAACGCCCAAAGTGTTTCTTACTGGCTTTTTCATGCCAGTGAACTTCCAAATTTCTCTGTAACTCTTGGGACTTCAGTTAATTGTTATTTCACCTTTGAAGATACTTAGACCTAAACCTGTAAAGAAAGAAAATTTATTTAATTAGTAATTAACTTTGTATATGGCTGGGTTGCCTCCCAGCAAGCGCTTCTTTAATGTCATTAGCTGGACTATCACTGTTCTTCAATTAAGTCTCAGTCTTGAGCATTCTTGCTCAAAATTGCCTTCAAGATAATGTTTAACTCTTTGTCCATTGACAATGAACTTTTTGTTAGAGTCATTATCTTGAAGCTCTATGTAGCCATATGGTGATACACTTGTAATTACATATGGACCTCTCCACCGGGATTTTAATTTCCCGGGGAATAATTTGAGCCTAGAGTTAAATAGCAGAACTTTCTGCCCTGGTTTAAAGACTCTGGATGACAATTTCTTATCATGCCATTTTTTTGCTTTTTCCTTGTAAATTTTTGCATTTTCAAAAGCATTGAGTCTAAACTCTTCTAGCTCATTTAACTGGAGCAATCGTTTTTCTCCGGCTAACTTGGCATCAAGGTTTAGGAATCTGGTTGCCCAATAGGCCTTGTGTTCCAGTTCCACTGGCAAGTGACACGCCTTTCCATACACAAGCTGGTATGGAGAGGTCCCTATAGGGGTCTTAAATGCTGTTCTGTATGCCCACAGAGCATCATCCAAGCTTCTTGCCCAATCCTTTCTGCGGTTAATTACAGTCCATTCCAGGATTCTTTTAAGTTCTCTATTTGAGACTTCTGCCTGCCCATTAGTCTGTGGGTGATATGGAGTAGCCACCCTGTGGTTGACTCCATAACGGACTAGAGCAGAGTAGAGCTGCTTATTACAGAAATGAGTACCCCCATCACTGATTAACACTCTGGGGATACCAAATCTGCTGAAGATATGTTTCTGGAGGAATTTTAACACTGTTTTAGTGTCATTAGTGGGTGTTGCAATAGCCTCCACCCATTTGGATACATAATCCACTGCCACCAGAATATAGGTGTTTGAGTATGATGGTGGGAAAGGTCCCATGAAGTCAATGCCCCATACATCAAACAACTCATTTCCAAGATTCCTTGTTGAGGCATAGCATAACTGTGGGGCAGGTTGCCTGATCTCTGGCAACTATCACAGTTAAGCACAAATGCTCGGGAATCTTTATAGAGAGTAGGCCAGTAGAAGCCACTCTGGAGGACTCTTGTGGCTGTTCGTTCACTTCCAAAATGTCCTCCATACTGTGATCCATGGCAATGCCAGGATCTTCTGTGCTTCTTCTTTAGGCACACATCTACGGATTACTCTGTCTGCACATCTCTTAAAGAGATATGGTTCATCCCAAAGATAGTATTTTGCATCTGTGATTAATTTCTTTGATTGCACCTTACTGTACTCTTTGGGTATGAATCTCACTGCCTTGTAGTTTGCAATGTCTGCAAACCATGGCACTTCCTGGACGGCTAGTAATTGCTCATCCGGAAAGGTTTCAGAAATTTCAGTGAAGGGAGGGACGCCCCTTCCACTGGTTCTATTCGGGACAGGTGATCTGCTACTTGATTTTCTGTCCCTTTTTGTCTCTTATTTCTATATCAAACTCTTGCAGAAGCAGCACCCACCTAATAAGTCTGGGTTTTGAATCCTGCTTTGTGAGTAGATATTTAAGAGCAGCATGATCAGTGTATACAATCACTTTTGATCCTACTAAGTAGGATCTGAATTTGTCAATGGCGTAAACCACTGCAAGTAGCTCTTTTTCTGTGGTTGTGTAATTCTTCTGTGCATTATTTAACACACGGCTGGCATAGTAAATGACATGCAGAAGCTTGTCATGCCTTTGTCCCAACACTGCACTATGGCATGGTCACTGGCATCACACATTAACTCAAATGGTAATGTCCAGTCTGGTGCAGAGATGATTGGTGCTGTAACCAATTTAGCTTTCAGAGTTTCAAATGCTTGCAGACACTTTTGTCAAAGATAAATGGCGTGTCTGCAGCTAGCAGGTTGCTCAGGTTTGGCAATTTTTGAAAAATCCTTTATAAACCTCCTGTAGAACCCTGCATGTCCCAGAAAGCTTCTGATTGCCTTAACATTAGCAGGTGGTGGTAATTTTTCAATTACTTCTACCTTAGCTTGGTCCACCTCTATCCCCTTGTTCGAAATTTTGCCCAAGGACAATTCCTTCAGTCACCATAAAGTGACATTTTTCCCAGTTTAAAACCAGGTTAGTCTCTTGGCATCTTTTCAGAACAAGTGCTAAATGGTTAAGGCAGGAGCTGAATGAGTCTCCAAATACTGAAAAGTCATCCATGAAGACTTCCAGAAATTTTTCCACCATATCAGAAAATTGAGAGCATGCACCTCTAAAAGGTTGCAGGTGCATTGCACAGGCCAAATGGCATCCTTCTGTATGCAAATACTCCAGATGGACATGTGAAGGCCGTTTTCTCCTGATCCTGGGGATCTACTGCAATTTGATTATAACCTGAATATCCATCAGGAAGCAGTAGTATTCATGACCTGCTAGTCTTTCTAGCATCTGGTCTATGAATGGTAAAGGAAAGTGATCCTTTCTGGTGGCTGTATTGAGTCTTCTGTAATCAATGCACATACGCCACCCTGTAACTGTTCTTGTAGGAACCAGTTCATTTTTTCATTATGAACCACTGTCATGCCACCCTTCTTAGGGACAACTTGACAGGGCTCACCCAGGGGCTGTCAGAAATAGGATAATAATCCCAGCCTCTAGTAATTTAGTGACCTCTTTTTGCACCACTTCTTTCATAGCTGGGTTCAGCCGCCTTTGGTTGAACCACTGGCTTGGCGTCATCCTCCAACAAGATTTTGTGCTGCATCTGGCTGGCTAATGCCCTTAAGATCACTAATGGACCACCCAAGAGCTGTCTTGTGCATCCTTAGCACTTGAATTAGTGCTTCCTCTTCCTGTGGCTCTAAGGTAGAGCTTATAATTACAGGAAAGGTTTCACCTTCTCCCAGAAATGCATATTTCAGGGATGGTGGCAATGGTTTGAGCTCTGGTTTTGGAGGTTTCTCCTCTTCTTGATGAATTTTCAGAGGTTCTATTATCTTCTCTGATTCCTCCAAATCAGGCTGAACATCCTTAAAGATGTCCTCTAGCTCTGATTCGAGACTCTCAGCCATGTTGACCTCTCTTACCAGAGAATCAATAAGATCAACACTCATGCAGTCATTGGGGTGTCTGGATGTTGCATGGCTTAACAACATTCAACTTGAACTCCTCCTCATTGACTCTCAAGGTTACTTCCCCTTTTTGGACATCAATGAGGGTTCGGCCAGTTGCTAGGAAAGGTCTTCCTAGAATGAGAGTTTGCACTCTTGTGCTCCTCCATTTCCAGCACCACAAAGTCAGTAGGAAAGGCAAATGGCCCAACCTTGACAATCATGTCTTCAATCACGCCTGATGGGTATTTAATGGAGCCATCAGCAAGTTGAAGACATATCCTGGTGGTTTAATTTCTTCAGCTAAACCAAGCTTTCTGATAGTAGATGCAGGTATTAGGTTGATACTTGCCCCAAGATCACATAAAGCTTGCTTGGTGCAAACACCTTCTAATGTGCATGGTATCATAAAGCTCCCAGGATCTTTAAGCTTCTTAGGTAAGCTTTTCAGAATGACTGCACTGCATTCTTCAGTGAGGTAAACTTTTTCAGTTTCCCTCCAATCCTTCTTATGACTTAAGATCTCTTTCATGAACTTAGCATAAGAGGGTATTTGCTCAAGTGCTTCTGCAAACGGAATCTTTATTTCAAGAGTCCTGAGATAGTCTGCAAAGCGGGCAAATTGCTTATCCTATTCCGCTTGGCGGAGTTTTTGAGGATAAGGCATTTTGGCTTTGTATTCCTCAACCTTAGTTGCTGCAGGTTTATTACCTACAGAAGCGGGTTGGGAAGCCTTGTTATCAGCACTTGTATGTGACTGATTCCCTACTGGCATTTGAATGCCAGAGGTATGAGCTGGAGTGGCGTTAGACGCCACTTCCTTGCTTGTTACTGGCGTTGAACGCCAGGAATCAGCATGGTCTGGGCGTTCAGCGCCAGCTTTATCCCTTTCTGGGCTCTGCTTGTCCTCAGAGGGATTTTGATTAGCTATTCGTTCATTTCCTTGCTTCTTGCTGCTTTGAAGTGAGGTATTTAATGTTTTCCCACTTCTTAATTGAACTGCTTGGCATTCTTCTGCTATTTGTTTTGACAGTTGTTTTTCTGTTTGCTTTAATTGCACTTCCATGTTCCTGTTTGCCATTCTTGTTTCCTGTAATATCTCCTTGAATTCGGCTAGCTGCTGAGTTAGAAAGTCTAATTGCTGATTAAATTCATTAGCCTGATCCACCGGATTGAGTTCTGCAGTTACTGTTTTAGCTTCTCCTTTCATGGAAGATTCACTGCTTAGATACAGATGCTGATTTCTGGCAACTGTATCAATAAGCTCTTGAGCTTCTTCAATTGTTTTTCTCATGTGTATAGATCCACCAGCTGAGTGGTCTAGAGAAATCTGAGCTTTTTCTGTAAGCCCATAGTAGAAGATGTCTAATTGCACCCATTCTGAAAACATTTCAGAGGGGCATTTTCTTAGCATCTCTCTGTATCTCTCCCAAGCATCATAAAGGGATTCATTATCTCCTTGTTTGAAGCCTTGGATGTTTAGCCTTAGCTGTGTCATCCGTTTAGGAGGGAAATAGTGATTCAGGAATTTTTCTGACAGCTGTTTCCATGTTTTTATGCTGTTCTTAGGTTGGTTGTTTAACCACCTCTTAGCTTGATCTTTTACAGCAAATGGAAACAGTAGTAATCTGTAGACATCCTGATCCACTTCCTTATCATGTACTGTATCAGCAATTTGCAAAAATTGTGCCAGAAACTCTGTAGGTTCTTCATGTGGAAGACCAGAATACTGGCAGTTTTGCTGCACCATGATAATGAGCTGAGGATTCAGCTCAAAGCTACTAACTCCAATGGAGGGTATACAGATACTACTCCCATATGAAGCAGTAGTGGGGTTGGCATATGACCCCAGAGTCCTCTTGGACTGTCCATTCAAACTTACTTCCATAATGGAATACAAGTTGAGAATTTATATGTTAATTTTAAAAAAAAATGGAATAAGTAATAACAATATATAAAAAAAAAAGGAGTTAAAATATATATATATATATATATATTTTTTTTTTATTAAATTTTTTTTTTTAAAAAAAAAAATAAAATAAAAACGAAATAAATAAAAGAAAGTGGAAATATTTTAAAATTGAAAATTGAATTTTTATAAATGATTTTCGAAAAAAAATAGTTCAAAATTAGTTAGAAAAACAAAAATTTTTTTTGAATTTTGAAATTTTATGATGAAAGAGAAAAACACACAATAGACACAAGACTTAAAATTTTTAGATCTAATGCTCCTTAATTTTCGAAAATTTTTGGAGGGAAAACACCAAGGAACACCAAACTTAAAAATTTTAAGATCAAGACACAAGAAAAACTCAAGAACACTTTGAAGATTCACAAGAACACCAAGAACACAAGAAAGAACACCAAACTTAAAATTTTTAGAAAATCAAGACAAGTTTCGAAAATTATAAAAGATTAACAATAAAACACCAAACTTAGAGTTTGGTACAAGATTAAATCAAGAAAAATTATTTTGAAAAAGATTCTCAAAAGTATGGTGCTCCCTTATCAAGAATATGACCCTTCTATTCTAGCCAAATGGCCAAAAAGGGTAACAAATGTTATGAATGGGTATATTCCTCTTAGAAGACTAATACTTTGGATTAGTATAAGAAAAACGAGAAAAGCCACAAAACAAGAAAATTAAAGATCAAACAAGAAAATAAACATGAACAACTTGAAGATCAATGAAGAACAAAGAACACAAGTCGAAAATTTTAAAGAAAAATATAAGATATGCAATTGACACCAAACTTAGAACAAGACACTAAACTCACGAAAATTAGCAACTAATAACGAAAAATAATAAATTTTGAAAAGAAATTTTGAAAAGAAACTATCCTATCAAGATTTAATGACTCTATAACAATAAAAATAAAAAAAAATTATCCTAATCTAAGAAATAAAATAAGCCTTCAATTGTCCAAACTCAATAATCCCCGGCAACGGCGCCAAAAACTTGGTGGACGAAATTGTATCTCTTTATAGAATATGATAATAGAATATGGTCCAAGATCAACTTCGTTCAACTGACCAGCAAGTGTACTGGGTCGTCCAAGTAATACCTTACGTGAGTAAGGGTCGAATCCACAGAGATTATTGGTTTGAAGCAATCAATGTTATTTTATTAATCTTAGTTAGGATGTGAAAGAAAATTGTTTGGATTACTTGAACAATAGAGTTATTTGTTTATAAAGGATTATGAAATATATTGGAATAATAAAGAGTACTAGCGTTACTTGTTGTGCAGTAATGGAGAATATGTTGGAGTTTTGGAGATGCTTTGTCCTCTGACTTCAACTCTTCCTTGAAATCCTCTTCTCACACGCAGGTTCCTTCCATGGCAAGCTCTTTGTAGGGTGTCACGTTGTCAGTGGCTACTTCCCATCCTCGCAGTGAAGCTAATGCACGTACTCTGTCACAGTACGGCCAATCACGGTTGGTTCCCGCTCCTACTGGAATAGAATCCCTCTTTTGCGTTTGTCACTAACGCCCAGCAGGTTAAAGTTTGAAGCACGTCACAGTCATTCAATCCCGGAATCCTACTCGGAATACCACAGACAAGTTTAGACTTTCCGGATTCTCATGAATGCTGCCATCAATCCGGCTTATACACGAAGATTCTGTTGGGGAATCTAAGAGATATTCATTCAATCTGATGTAGAACGGAGGTGGTTGTCAGGCACACGTTCATGGGTTGAGGAAGGTGATGAGTGTCACGGATCATCACCTTCTCCACAGTTAAGCGCGAATAAACATCTTAGATAAGAACAAGCGTGTTTGAATGGAAAACAAAGGAATTGTATTAAATCATCGAGACGCTGCAGAGCTCCTCACCCCCAACAATGGAGTTTAGAGACTCATGCCGTCACAAAGTATGTAATTCAGATCTGAAAATATCATGAGGTACCAGGAATGTCTGTAAAAGTTGTTTAAATAGTAAACTAGTAACCTAGGTTTACAGAAAAATGAATAAACTAAGATAATTGGTGCAGAAATCCACTTCTGGGGCCCACTTGGTGTGTGCTGGGGCTGAGACTAATGCTTTCCACGTGTGGAGGCCTTTCTTGGCGTCAAACTCCAGGTTTTGACGTGTTTTGGGCGTTCAACTCCGGATCATGACGTTTTTCTGGCGTTTAACTCCAGACAGCAGCGTGTACTTGGCGTTCAACGCCAAGTTACGTCGTCAATCTTCGCGCAAAGTATGGACTATTATATATTGCTGGAAAGCCTGGATGTCTACTTTCAACGCCGTTGAGAGCGCGCCAATTGGGACTCCTGTAGCTCAGAAAATCCATTTCGAGTGCAGGGAGGTCAGGATCCAACAGCATCAGCAGTCCTTTTTCAGCCTAAGTCAGATTTTTGCTCAGCCTCCCTCAATTTCAGCCAGAAAATACCTGAAATCACAGAAAAACACACAACTCATAGTAAAGTCCAGAAATATGATTTTTTCCTAAAAACTAATATTATTTTACTAAAAACTAACTGAAACATGCTAAAATCTACATGAAATTACCCCCAAAAAGCGTACAAAATATCCGCTCATCAATAGCTCAGTTGGCTAGAGCGTTGGCTTATGTTCTTGGCAATTGGGTATCTTCTTTTTAAAATCTTTTTCAAAAATAATTTTTCTTTGATTGAATCTTGTGCCAAACTTTAAGTTTGGTGTTTTCTTGTTTATTTTCTTTAATTTTCGAAAATTTATTTTGGTTTTCTAAAAATTTTAAGTTTGGTGTTCTTTCTTTTGTTCTTGTTGTTCTTGTGAATCTTCAAGGTGTTCTTGAGTCTTCCTTGTATTTTGATCTTAAAATTTTTAAGTTTGGTATTCCTTGGTATTTTCCCTCCAAAATTTTTGAAAACAAGGAGCATTAGATCTAAAAAATTTTAAGTCTTATGTCTTCTGTGTGTTTTTCTCTTTCATCATATAATTCAAAATTCAAAAAAATATCTTTTCTAACTAATTTTAAGCCATCTTTTCGAAATTTAAAAAAAAAAAATTAGATTTCAATTTCAAAAATATCCTAACCACTTTCTCTCTCCTCACTTTTTCGAAAATCTTCATAAAGTATTTTTTATTTTTTTATTTTATTTTTTTCGTTTTTATTTATTTTTATTTTCATTGTCGTCTTTATTTTTATCTTATTTTATTATTATTATTTCAAAATTTTTCTATATAATACAATAAATAAAATAAATTCACATCATCTCCCTTTCTCCATTATGGACTTAAGTGGAAATGAACAATCCAGAAGGACTCTGGGGTCATATGCTAACCCCACTACTGCTTCATACGGGAGTAGTATCTGTATACCCTCCATTGGAGTCAGTAGTTTTGAGTTGAATCTTCAGCTCATTATCATGGTGCAGCAAAGTTGCCAGTATTCTAGTCTTCCACAAGAAGAACCTACAGAGTTTCTGGCACAATTTTTACAAATTGTTGACACAGTACATGATAAAGAAGTAGATCAGGATGTCTACAGATTATTACTGTTTCCATTTGCTGTAAAGGACCAAGCTAAGAGGTGGTTAAATAACCAACCTAAGGACAGCATAAAGACATGGAAACAGCTGTCAGAAAAATTTCTGAATCACTATTTTCCTCCAAAATGGATGACACAGCTAAGGCTGAGCATCCAAGGCTTCAAACAAGGAGATAATGAATCCCTTTATGATGTCTGGGAGAGATGCAGAGAGATGCTAAGAAAATGCCCCTCTGAAATATTTTTAGAGTGGGTGTAGTTAGACATCTTCTACTATGGGCTTACAGAAAGAGCTCAGATTTCTCTAGACCACTCAGCTGGTGGATCTATTCACATGAGAAAGACAATAGAAGAAGCTCAAGAGCTTATTGATACAGTTGCTAGAAATCAGCATCTGTACTTAAGCAGTGAATCTTCCATCAACGAATAGGCTAAAACAGTAACTGCTGAACTCAGTCCTGCAGATCAAGCTGCATAATTCAATCAGCAATTAGATTTTCTAACAAAACAGTTATTCGAATTCAAGAAGATACTACAAGAAACAAAAATGGCTAATATGAATATGGAAGTACAGTTGAAGTAAACAGAATAGCAGTTATCAAAACAAATAACAGAAGAGTGCCAAGCAGTTCAATTAAGAAGTGGGAAAATATTAAATACCTCACATCAAGGTAGCAGGAAGTCAAGAAATGAGCAAACCACCCAAAATCCATCTGAGGACAATAAGAGCCCAGAGAAGAATAATCCTGGTGCTCAAACGCCAGAAAATGGGTGGAAAGCTGGCGTTGAACGCCCAAACCATGCTCAGTCCTGGCGTTCAACGCCAGAAACAAGCAAGGAATTGGCGTTGAACGCCCAAAAGAAGCACAGTTCTGGCGTTCAAACGCCAGAAACAGGTAAAGAGTTGGCGTCTAACGCCACTCCAGCTTCCACCCTGGCATTCAAACGCCGGTGAGAGATCAGACACATACAAGTGCTGATAGCAACCCCTCTAAAAAGGCTTCTCAATCCACATCTGTAGGCAATAAACCTACATCAACTATGGTTGAGGAATACAAAACCAAAATGTCGTATCCTCAGAAACTCCGCCAAGCAGAACATGATAAGCAATTTGCTCGATTTATAGACTACCTCAGGACTCTTGAAATAAAGATTCCGTTTGCAGAGGCACTTGAGAAAATACCCTCTTATGCTAAGTTCATGAAAGAGATCTTAAGTCATAAGAAGGATTGGAGGGAAACTGAAAAAGTCTACCTCACTGAAGAATGTAGTGCAGTCATTCTGAACATCTTACCTGAGAAGCTTAAAGATCCCGGAAGCTTTATGATACCATGCACATTAGAAGGTACTTGTACCAAGCAAGCTCTATGTGATCTTGGGGCAAGTGTTAACCTAATACCTGCAACTACTATCAAAAAGCTTGGGTTGACTGATGAAGTTAAACCAACCTAGATATGTCTCCAACTTGCTGATGGCTCCATTAAATATCTATCAGGCATAATTGAAGACATGATTGTCAAGGTTGGGCCATTTGCCTTTCCCACTGACTTTGTGGTGCTGGAAATAGAGGAGCATAAGAGTGCAACTCTCATTCTAGGAAGACCTTTCCTAGCAACTGGACGAACCCTCATTGACGTCCAAAAAGGGGAAGTGACCCTGAGAGTCAATGAGGACGAGTTTAAGTTGAATGTTGTTAAAGCTATGCAGCATCCAGACACCCAAAATGACTGCATGAGCATTGAAATTATTGACTCTCTGGTAAAAGAGGTCAATATGACTGAGAGTCTCGAATCAGAGCTAGAGGATATCTTTAAAGATGCCCAGCCTGATCTGGAGGAACCAGAGAGAATAATAGAACCTCTGAAAATCCCTCAGAAAGAGAAGAAATCTCCCAAACCCGAGCTCAAATTATTACCACCATCCTTGAAATATGCATTTCTGGGAGAAGGTGATACCTTTTTGGTAATCATAAGCTCTACCTTAGAGCCACAGGAAGAGGAAGCACTAATTCAAGTGCTAAGGACATACAAGACAACTCTTGGATGGTCCATCAGTGATCTTAACGGCATTAGCCCAACCAGATGCATGCACAAGATCCTATTGGAGGGTGACGCTGAGCCAGTGGTTCAACCACAGAGGCGGCTGAATCCAGCCATGAAGGAGGTGGTGCAGAAGGAGGTCACTAAATTATAGAGGCTGGGATTATTTATCCCATTTCTGATAGCCCCTGGGTAAGCCCTGTCCAAGTCGTCCTTAAGAAGGGTGGCATGACAGTGGTTCATAATGAAAAAAATGAACTGGTTCCTACAAGAACAGTTACAGGGTGGCGTATGTGTATTGATTACAGAAGGCTCAATACAGCTACCAGATGCTAGAAAGACTAGCAGGTCATGAATACTACTGCTTCCTGGATGGATATTCAGGTTATAATCAAATTGCAGTAGATCCCCAGGATCAAGAGAAAACAGCATTCACATGTCCATCTGGAGTATTTGCATACAGAAGAATGCCATTTGGTCTGTGCAATGCACCTGCAACCTTTCAAAGGTGCATGCTCTCAATTTTCTCTGATATGGTAGAAAAATTTTTGGAAGTCTTCATGGATGACTTTTCAGTATTTGGAGACTCATTCAGCTCCTGTCTTGACCATCTAGCACTTGTTCTAAAGAGGCGCCAAGAGACTAACCTGGTTTTAAACTGGGAGAAATGTCACTTTATGGTGACTGAAGGAATTGTCCTTAGGCACAAAATTTCGAACAAGGGAATAGAAGTGGATCAAGCTAAGGTAGAGGTAATTGAAAAATTACCACCACCTGTCAATGTTAAGGCAATCAAAAGCTTTCTGGGGCATGCAGAATTTTATAGGAGGTTTATAAAGAATTTTTCAAAAATCGCCAAACCTCTGAGTAATCTGCTAGCTGTTGACACGCCATTTATCTTTGATAAAGAGTGTCTGCAGGCATTTGAAACTCTGAAAGCTAAGCTGGTCACAGCACCAATCATCTCTGCACCAGACTGGACATTACCATTTGAATTAATGTGTGATGCAAGTGACCATGCCATTGGTGCAGTGTTGGAACAAAGGCATGACAAGCTTCTACACGTCATTTATTATGCCAGTCGTGTTCTAAATGACGCACAAAAGAACTACACAACCACAGAAAAAGAGTTACTTGCAGTGGTTTACGCCATTGATAAGTTCAGATCTTATTTAATAGGATCAAAAGTGATTGTGTACACTGACCATGCTGCTCTTAAATATCTACTCACAAAGCAGGATTCAAAACCCAGACTCATAAGATTGGTGTTGCTTCTGCAAGAGTTTGATATAGAAATAAGAGACAGAAAAGGGACAGAGAATCAAGTAGCAGATCACCTGTCCCGAATAGAACCAGTAGAAGGGGTGTCCCTCCCTCTTACTGAGATCTCTGAAAACTTTCTGGATGAGCAACTCTTTGCCATCCAGGAAGTACCATGGTTTGCAGACATTGCAAACTACAAGGCAGTGAGGTTCATACCCAAAGAATACAGTAGACAGCAATTAAAGAAGTTGATCACGGATGCAAAGTATTGTCTTTGGGATGAACCATATCTTTTCAAGAGATGTGCAGACGGAGTAATCCGTAGATGTGTGCCTAAAGAAGAAGCACAAAAGATCCTCTGGCACTGCCATGGATCACAGTATGGAGGACATTTTGGAAGTGGGCGAACAGCTACAAGAGTACTCCAATGTGGCTTCTACTTGCCTACTCTCTATAAAGACTCCCGAGTGTTTGTACTTAATTGTGACAGTTGCCAAAGATCTGGCAATCTACCTCACAGTTATGCCATGCCTCAACAAGGGATATTGGAAATTGAGTTGTTTGATGTATGGGGTATTGACTTCATGGGACCTTTCCCACCATCATACTCAAACACTTATATTCTGGTGGTAGTGGATTATGTATCCAAATGGGTGGAAGCTATTGCAACACCCACTAATGATACTAAGACAGTGCTGAAATTCCTCCAGAAACATATCTTCAACAGATTTGGTATCCCTAGAGTACTAATCAGTGATGGAGGCACTCATTTCTGCAATAAACTGCTTTACTCTGCTTTGGTTCGATATGGAGTTAGCCACAGGGTAGCTACTCCATATCATCCACAGACAAATGGGCAAGCTAAAGTCTCTAATAGAGAACTTAAAAGAATCCTGGAACAGACTGTGATTAACCGTAGAAGGGATTGGGCAAGAAGCTTGGATGATGCTCTGTGGGCATACAGAACAGCATTCAAGACACCTATAAGAACTTCTCCATACCAGCTGGTGTATGGAAAGGCCTGTCACTTGCCAGTGGAACTGGAACATAAGGCCTATTAGGCAACCAGATTCCTAAACCTTGATGCCAAGTTAGCTGGAGAAAAATGTTTGCTCCAGTTAAATGAGCTAGAGGAATTCAAACTCAATGCTTTTGAAAATGCAAAAATTTACAAAGAGAAAGCAAAAAGATGGCATGATAAGAAATTATCATCCAGAGTCTTTGAGCCAGGGCAGAAAGTTCTGCTATTTAATTCTAGGCTCAGATTATTCTCCGGGAAATTGAAATCCCGGTGGAGAGGTCCATATGTGATTACAAGTGTGTCACCATATGGATACGTGGAGCTTCAGGATAATGATTATAACAAAAAGTTCATTGTTAATGGACAGAGAGTTAAACATTATCTTGAAAGCAATTTTGAGCAAGAATGCTCAAAACTGAGACTTGATTAAAGCTCAGTAATAGTCCAGCTAAAGACAATAAAGAAGCTTGCTGGGAGGCAACCGAGCCATTTACAAGGCTTATTTGTTAATTAATTGATTTTTACAAGTTTATGTCAATTATCTTCAAGGTAAAATAGTAATTGCTTGAGTTTACAGAGTTACAGAAGGATTCAGAGGATAAAACAGCAAAAAAAAGCTCACTAGTGCAAAAAAAGCTAGTAAGAGCTGTTTTGGGCGCTGAACGCCCAAAAGAAGCACTTACTGGGCGTTCAACGCCAGTAAGGATAGCCATCTGGGCATTGAACGCCAGAAAGAAGCATCTTCTGGGCGTTGAACGCCAGAAAGAAGCACCTTCTGGGTGTTCAATGCCAGATTTATAGCGTCCTGGGCGTTCAGAAAAATGCCCAGTGACAAAGGAGTTCCTGGCGTTCAACGCCAACTAGAAGCAACAGCTGGGCGTTGAACGCCCAGGAGAAGCTGCAAATGGGCGTTAAACGCCCAAAACATGCAGAGTTTGGGCATTTAACGCCAGGATTGTGGGGAGGAGGTAAATTCGTTTTCACTTCAAATTTTTTTCATTTTTTCATGTTTCAATTCATGATTTCTTGTATAAACATATTACAAACTCTCATCTTTCAAATTCAATTCCAAAAATTTTTAATCCTAAACATGTTTCTTAATTTTTCTTCAATATCTTTTCAAACCTTTTTCAAAACTCAATTATCTTTTTGAATTCTTTTCAAATCTTTTTAATTTCTTCTCAAAACTTTTTCAAACTCATCATATTATCTTTTGAATTCAAAGTTATCTTTTTCAAAATCTCATCATATCTTTTGAAATTTTGAAATTGCCTCTCCTTCTATTCCTCTCCTTTCCTTTCTTTTGCTTGAGGACAAGCAAACCTCTAAGTTTGGTGTGTTTTTTCGTGATCACTGAGCTAAAACTCTTCAAAATCATGGCACCTAAGGGAAAACAAACTACTTCAAGAGGCAAGAAAGAGAATATTCCAAAACCACTTTGGAATTAAGAGAAGTTCTTAACCAAAGAACATGCAGACCATTACCACAAAATAATGGGTCTGAGATCAGTGATCCCGGAAGTTAAATTCGATCTGAAAGAAGACAAATATCCGGAGATACAGGAGATGAAGCACTAGAAGCTGTCTCTTGAAGGACCAGACACCCCACAAGTTGAAGGAGCACCCATCATCTCCCAAACCAAAGGTTGTTGAGTCCTAATCTTAAACTTAACTCTGTGATAATTGTTCTTATTAGGAATATACCTTAGAAGTTATATATGAGTAGTAGTAATTAGTATATCTATTTTGATTTTATTTCCACTTAAGCTATAATTTATTTTTCTCATCATCATCAAACATGAATAAAATAGTAGATTTTTAGAATAAAGAGGCAATTTAATTTTTTCGAGTTCTTAATAAGGAAAATTCTAATTATTTATATGTGATGGTAATACTTTTTGTCTTCTGAATGAATGCTTGAACAGTGCATATTTTTGATATTGAATTTTATGAATGTTAAAATAGTTGGCTCCTGAAAGAATGATGAACAAGAGAAATATTATTGTTGATCTGAAAAATCATGAAAGTGATTCTTGAAGCAAGAAAAAGCAGTGAAAAAAACTATAAAAAAAAGAGAAGCAAAAGAGGTAGAAAAATCCAATAGCCCTTTAAACCAAAAGGCAAGGGTAAAAAGGATCCAAGGCTTTGAGCATCAATGGATAGGAGGGCCCAATGAAATAAATCCAGGCCTAAGCGGCTAAATCAAGCTGTCCCTAACCATGTGCTTGTGGCATGTAGGTCCAAGTGAAAATCTTGAGACTGAGTGGTTAAAGTCGTGATCTAAAGCAAAAGAGTGTGCTTAAGAACTCTGGACACCTCTAATTGGGGACTTGAGCAAAGCTAAGTCACAATCTGAAAAGGTTCACCCAATTATATGTCTGTGCATTTATGTATCCGGTGGTAATACTGGAAAACAAAGTGCTTAGGGCCACGGCCAAGACTCATAAAATAGCTGTGTTCAATAATACTATCTGAATTCTGAGTTCCCATAGATGCCTATCATTCTGAATTTCAAAGGATAAAGTGAGATGCCAAAACTGTTAAGAAGCAAAAAGCTACTAGTCCCGCTCATCTAATTAGAATCTGAGCTTCACTTAAAACTCTGAGATATTATTGCTTCTTAATTTCTTTTTATCCTACTTTATTTATCTAGTTGCTTGAGGACAAGCAACAGTTTAAGTTTGGTGTTGTGATGAGCGGATATTTTATACGCTTTTTGGGGATAATTTCATGTAGATTTTTGTGTGTTTTAGTTAGTTTTTAATATATTTTTATTAGTTTTTTAGCAAAATTCATATTTCTGAAGTTTACTATGAGTTTGTGTATTTTTCTATGATTTTAGGTACTTTCTGGCTGAAATTGAAGGAGCTGAGTTAAAATCTGATTCAGGCTGAAAAAGGACTGCTGATGTTGTTGGATTCTGACCTCCCTGCACTCGGAATAGATTTTTTGGAGCTACAGGAGTCCAATTGGTGCGTTCTCAATTGGGTTGGAAAGTCGACATCCAGAGCTTTCCAGCAATATATAATAGTCCATACTTTGCATGAAGATAGACGACATAAACTGGTGTTAAACTCCAGTTCCATGTTGCAGTCTAGCGTTCAGTGCCAGAAACAGGTTGCAAGTGGGAGTTCAACGCCAGAAACAGGTTACAACCTGGCGTTCAACTCCAGAAACAGTCCAGGCACGTGAGAAGCTTAAGTCTCAGCCCCAGCATACATCAAGTGGGCCCCAGAAGTGGATTTCTGCACTATCCATCTTAGTTTATTCATTTTCTGTAAACCTAGGTTACTAGTTTAGTATTTAAACAACTTTTAGAGATTTATTTTGTATCTCATGACATTTTTAGATCTGAATTATATACTCTTTGACGGCATGAGTCTCTAAACTCTATTGTTGGGGGTGAGGAGCTCTGCAGCGTCTCGATGAATTAATGCAATTATTATGTTTTTCATTCAAACATGCTTATTCATATCTAAGATGTTCATTCGCGCTTCACTATGAAAAAGGTGATGATCCGTGACACTCATCACCTTCCTCAATCCACGAACGTTTGCCTGACAACCACCTCCGTTCTACATTAGATTGAATGAGTATCTCTTAGATTTCTTAATCAGAATCTTCGTGGTATAAGCTAGAATTAATGGCGGCATTCATGAGAATCCGGAAAGTCTAAACATTGTCTGTGGTATTCCGAGTAGGATTCAAGGATTGAATGGCTGTGACAAGCTTCAAACTCGCGATTGTTGGATGTGATGACAAACGCAAAAGAATCAACGGATTCTATTCTGACATGATCGAGAACCAACAGATGATTAGCCGTGCTGTGATAGAGCATTTAGACCATTTTCACTGAGAGAATGGGAAGTAGCCATTGACAATGGTGACGCCCTACATACAGCTTGCCATGGAAGGAACTTTGCACTTTTGAAAGTGAGGAAGCATTATGTTACACGAATTCAGAAGACAAAGCATCTCCAAAACTCCAACATATTCTCCATTATTGAGTAACAATTACTTATTTTATGCACTTTCACTTTTTACAATTGAGGCTAAAGAATCCTATTGGTATCCTGACTAAGAATAATAAGATAACCATAGCTTGCTTCAAGCCAACAATCTCCGTGGGATTTGACCCTTACTCACGTAAGGTATTACTTGGACGACCCAGTGCACTTGCTGGTTAGTTGTGCGGATTGCAAAAGTGTGATTGCAATTTCGTGCACCAGCAAGCTACGTTATTCTTGAGCATTGCGCTTTTAATTTCGCAATTTTGTTTCACCTATTTTTCAAGACTCCTAGTATATTACTTTCTTTCAATTATTATACACATGTATATCTTATTTTAAAGGTCGTAATACCACACCACCTCTATTTTATGACTTAAGCATAAAGTTCTGTGTGGTAGGGTATTACAAGTTGTAGGCAAGACGGCAATGCCACAAGTGAAGTGTAGATGGAGAAGAAATAGCACAGAGATTTGACGTAAAAAGAACATGAAGATTCTCTAGCTCAAACAATTTTCTGGCCTTAAATCTAGTCCCAATCATCTGTCCCATCCAACAATCCTGCACACAACAATCAGAAATAGAAAAAATTAAAATCGAGATCAACAAGTTGACCAACAAATATAAGATTAAAGTTTAATTTTGAAATAAAATAAGTATCAGGGAGATTAAGATTTGACTGTGAAATAAAACCCTTATGTGTCACATGCAAAAGGGAACCATCAATACTGTTGACAGAAGTGCATTTGTAGTGGTAGATAAAAATTGAAAAAGATGATGCAAAGGAGATATGTGATTAAAGCAACCAGAATCAAAATACTATTTACAATTGCCTGTAGGAGTGGAAAGAGTAGTAGAGGTATTATCAGAAAAAGAGAGAAGTTGCTTAAGAAGAGACTCATTGTCGGATAAAAAGACAGAAGGTGGGTTGAGAGAAGTAGAGTTGGTGAATTT